>NC_088654.1:12037452-12084952 GCF_964019385.1 Sycon ciliatum | reverse complement strand
TTATGCACAATTGATCACAGATTTCATGTGGTATAAATGCTGGCCTAACGGTTTTTTTAAAATCACGAGTCTATATTTTTGAAACGCACAGTAGTATGAAAGCCTCACACAGGAGGCAATTTCCACTGCTCAAGCAGTGCTCAATACCCACGCTTCCACTGCTCAAACAGTGCTCAATACCCACGCGTCCTGTGCTCAATATGCGCACTTCCACTGCTTACACAATGCTCAATCCCTGCACTTCCACTGCTTACACAGCGTTAATTAATTAAGCGGCGTTTGGAATTTACCGACAATTTCCATGCCTCTCCAAACACCCATTCATCTGTCTGTTGCTTGTTTATCGTCGCAGTGACCCTCTCCTGGAGTTCCAGTGGGTGCAAGGTGTTGTCGACGACTGTTGGCAGTGTGACCTGTCAGTGCAATCATTTGACCAACTTTGCCATCTTGGTGGTAAGTTAGTGTTCGGAGAGCATTGTAGTGGAGTGGGAGGGTTTCTTTGGCGATCACCTGACACACACACACACACACGCGCACAAACACACACACACATGCCATTTGTCCTGGACCTCTTCATGCAGGCGCGTACACGGGGTCGCCCCTAAGGGGGGTTTCCAACCGAATCGCAACCAATGAGTTTTAAAATTATCACTACATCCTCCACTTTATCTGGGTCGTTTATATTCATCTAGCGTGATCATCCAATGCAGAGGGAACAATGGCCATGGCAGCCATGGCTTTCTGTTGCACGTTGGAGAACCGCTCTTGCAGCTGGCTGACCAAGATATCCAGGAAACGGATTGACGTTGCTCTACGGAAATGCTCCTCTGGATTCTCTGCTGGATTGTTGGCCCGGTTCTGTTGGCGTCCACAGTTCCGAGGAAGAGCTGGCTCGTCCGCATCAATGCTGTCTGCCAGTGCCACTGCTTCGCTACACCACTTCGTGTGTACCGTTGCAACTGTGCTGCGGGCTGTCTCGATGGCCTTTGTCACCGCAGACATTTCTCCATGGGCACGAACAATGTGTTGTGCACGACCCTGCAGGGATGTCATGAGACCGTTGACAAATGCTAGACCATGCTTGGTAGCAACAACGGCATGGATAAGCGGGAATTTCCGAATAGGGGCAACAGGCTGCTGGCTTTTCAGGTGGACACGACGTTCCATCCTTGGCCAGTTGTAATCTTCTCGAATATGGCAATGCCGACTGGCAGGAGCTCTGCGAATGACTCGTACGCGCAAAGCCTGAGTTCCACGTGCGTTGACTACACAAAGTCACAAAGGCTCATGGCATGCGCACCGCAGCGCATGGAGTGTAGTACGCCGATGGACACTGCTCCAGGATGCGTGCTACTGTGCCCGGGGCACGCCCTGCCTTGTTCCCTGCGCTGCCGTACCCTTGTCCACGTAGGCTTGTGCAGTCCAGTCCAAGCTTGTCCAGACTGGCAAGTATCTTGCCAGCAATTGCTTCGCCAGTGGTGCCGGTATCGCAAAGAACAAACTCAATCAGCTCTTCCCGGATGGCTCCGCCGGTGTCCACAGACCGTAATACTAGTGGCAATTGCTCCTTGTTTGATGCACCTGCTGCTTCATCTGCGCAGACAGAGAAGAACTTGGACTTCTTCACGTCAGCAATGATGCGCTGCTGGATCCATTGGCAACATGCTCCAATAAGGTCATTCTGGATCCGGGGTGACCTGTACTGGGCATTCTTGGCAGCTGTCGAAAAGTGCTGCTGCAGAACTTCATCACCAGCCTCCATCCGGAACTGCAGGAGTGCCTGGAAATTGCCCTGGACTGCCAGACAGGTCACAAAGCAAACCGTCCTCAATAGTTGCGCTCTCGTTCCGATACCCACGCAATGGAATAGTTTGCTTCCCGCAAAACGCAATGCATTCCAAGACGGAACCAAGAATCTTCCTGTTCCGTTCAATGGTTCTGGCTGCTTGCGACTGCATCTGCTGCTCCACTAACAACTGGCCCTCTTCCTGCTGACGAAGAAACACCGCTGCTTCTTCCGGTGCATTTCGATGGCGAGTCAACTGGCTGTGCTCTCGCAGCGTTTGTTTCGCACTAGTCATGTTGGTGAGAGCAGAATTCACAAGCTGTCCGTATGTCTGGACACGCTTGTTGAAATTGAGGCACGGAACAGTGCACCCACCGACAGCAGAAAGCAAATAGGTAAGCCAGCTGTACTCACGCAGCCAAGAATGCTGCAACGATCGTGTTTTCCCATATTCCGCCTTCGACGGAAAGACAAACTTTTCATCCGGGTCTTGAGCAGGAGCCAGTGCTTATCGGAATCGGAGAGCTTCTGAATATTGCAGATGGACAATCTCCCAGCATCGTTCGTGACGGACGGACAACTTTCTCCAATCGGGTGTGCCGCAGACGCTGCTGCCAAACGTGAACTCTCGTCAGCATCTGCAGGCAACGTTGGAGAACCACAGGAGGAAGAGTACTCGAACTCGAAGTCACCACCGCTAGTACTACCGCTGCTAGTAATCGGAACTGTATTGGATCCGCTAGGACTTTGCAGAGTCGCAGTGGCTGTGTCCGAGCAGGATGCACTAGGCACTTTGGCAGCGGAATGAAACTCCGCATTCCTCGCTCGTTTCTCCGATCCAGATGATTCAGAAGAAAAAGAAGAGGTCCAGCAAAATCCTCTTTCGTTTCGACATGATCCAGGCACAAACAACAACACAACAAACTACTTCTGGCAGCGAAAATCTTCCGTGCAGAACTGAAAAGCGTGATACATGTACACGACAAGGTACTATAGTGCATTTTAAAAGTATAGACCTCTAGACTTTTTCGAATAATTCAAATTTGGTTTGAGCTTTTTGAGAAATTTCTTCGGAATATTGCTCAGGCAGCTCACGCAGTTTTTCTCATGTAAATTTCTAAGCGATTGGATAACAGATGCCCAATTTCGAAAACTTTATGCACAAAGTGATCACAGATTTATGTGGCATAGATACAGGCCTAACGGTTTTTTGAAACCAGAAGTCTGGACTTTTGAAACGAACTATAGTACGACGTGATTGACGCATGTTGATCTTGCTTTTATGTTCGCCACGCACAGACCACTGCATGCATGCGCTGGTACATGGTGCCTTTCTCTCACACGACATGTCTCGTACTTCAGTATCTACTGCATGCAATCGGCGAGTGACGCGTGCAGCATGCTGCATGCACCGGTCACGTATCCGTGCACTGTCGCATGTCGAGCTGAACTGCATGCCTATGCAAAACATGCACTGCTCGTGTACCATGTAAACTATGCACCACGCACATCTATTGCCAGTGCAAGCATTGCCAGTGCATGCATTGCCAGTGCAACCATTGCCAGTGCAACCATTGCCAGTGCAAGCATTGCCAGTGCAAGCATTGCCAGTGCAAGCATTGCCAGTGCAAGCATTGCCAGTGCATGCATTGCCAGTGCAAGCATTGCCAGTGCATGCATTGCCAGTGAATGCATTGCCAGTGCAAGCATTGCCAGTGCATGTATTGCCAGTGCATGCATTGCCAGTGCATGCATTGCCAGTGCATGCATTGCCAGTGCATGCATTGCCAGTGCAACCATTGCCAGTGCAAGCATTGCCAGTGCAAGCATTGCCAGTGCAAGCATTGCCAGTGCAAGCATTGCCAGTGCATGCATTGCCAGTGCATGTATTGCCAGTGCATGCATTGCCAGTGCATGCATTGCCAGTGCATGCATTGCCAGTGCATGCATTGCCAGTGCATGCATTGCCAGTGCATGTATAGCCAGTGCATGCATTGCCAGTGCATGCATTGCCAGTGCATGCATTGCCAGTGCATGCATTGCCAGTGCATGTATAGCCAGTGCATGCATAGCCAGTGTATGTATAGCCAGTGCATGCAGGGCATACCGGAGACCCTGGCTAAGGCTACAGATCGATCTCGCGTGCCCTACTGACGAAAACGCTCAAAAACGTTGCACATTACCGTACGTTTGGAACGTTTGGGGGGTTTCCGGGCAACGTGTATGACCTGTTTCTCTTCCGTTGCTGTGTCGTATGTGTGTGTGTGTGTGTGTGCGTGCGTGCGTGCACGTGTGTGTGTGCATGTGTGTGTGTGTGTGTGTATGTGTGCATGTGTGTGTGTGTGCGTCTATGTGTGTGTGTGTGTGTCTGCACAGCGCAACCCGTCTTCGTCCGCGGTGCAAGGAACAGTTCACGGGCGTGTTCTGAGGACTGTGACAATCATTGGCTGTGTAATGTCCATGATCGGATTGGCACTTACCGCCTTGTCGGGGATTGTTCTCAAGTAGGTCTATCCTGGCGTTGTCTTGTTCCCACTGCCAATGTTCATGGCGAGTGTTTGCTGATGTTGCTGCTCCTGTTGTTGACGGTGCTGCTCCTGTTGTTGACGATGCTGCTCCTGTTGCTGATAATGTTGATGTGACATGCCATGTGATACTGGTGTCTCCTCAGCACTTCAACCGTGTTGTCTCTTGCTGGTGCTGTGTGTGTGTGTGTGTGTGTGTGTGTGTGTGTGTGTGTGTGTGTGTGTGTGGGCATTTGTGTGTGTGTGTGTGTGTGTGTGTGTGTGTGTGCGCGCGCATTTGCGTGTGTATGTATGTTCGTGTGTTTCTGTTCCCAGGGAGCTGCGTGGACGTCTTCACTTCCGCCTGATGACAATCATGTCGATAGCCCTGCTCTTGGCCTGCCTCTTCTTCACCATCATCGCCGTCCACCACGCTCGCCTGTCGGTGTTCTCCTGCCAAGTCCTCGGCCTTCTTCTCCATCTCTCTCTGCTGTCGGCGTTTGGTTGGATGATGGCGCAGGCAGCACTGGTGTATAAGCACCTGGTGGTGGTGTTTGGCACGGATCACAGCTTCATGCAGAAGTTTGCCTGGATGTGCATCAGTAAGATGCGGCCTGGTTGTGTGTGTGTGTGGGGGGGGGGGGGGGGTGCTTCTGTGTGTCTGTGTGGGTGCGTGTACATGCAAGTGTGTGGGTGCAGGGGGGGGGGGGGGGGGAGAGAGGGGTGTTTGTGGGTGCGGGGGGGGGGGGGGGGAGGGAGGGAGGGGTGTTTGTGGGTGCAGGGAGGGGGGGGGGGTGTGGGTGTCCATGGTGTGCATGTGTGGGTGCAGAGGGGGGGGGGGGGGGTGCTTCTGTGTGTCTGGGTGGGTGGGGGTACATGCAAGTATGTGGGTGGGTGTGCGCGTGTGTGGGTGCGTCTGTGCATGTGTTCAAATAGTGTACATGCATGCCCAGTTGGGGGGTTGTGCTAATGGATAACCCTGCAATAACAGCTCTGCACCGCCTGTTCATGAAGTCAAGGGGGATGGGGAGGAATGTTTCTCAGCGCATGTGATACTGTACGGGCAGAAAATTTCGTGGGTCAATAATTTCGTCCAACTCTAAAGAAAGGGAGTTCGTCCGGTTGTAAGCTTCGTCCACAGATCATAAGAGTGCATTGAAAAGCTGGACAAATCGACATTCGTCCGGCATTTAATCTAGTCCCAGCGCTCCTTGGATGAAAAAGACGAAATTAAATTCCAGCATTGTAGCTATATTAAATTCCAGACGAATATTTCTGCGTATACGGTAGCAAGAGCTGAGACTGTATTTCTGCCCTGGCCACAGGTAGACTGCTTGCTCTTTGGTATCCCCTAGCCTACAGTGCGTTTCAAAAAATTATAATATAGACACTTGATTTAAAAAAAAAAAAAAAAAAAAACGTTAGGCCCGCATCCATACCACATAAAATCTGTGATCACTTTGTGCATGCAAATTTCTAAGTCGGGCGTTTGCTATCCGATCGCTTAAAAATCTATTATGAGAGTAATCGGGGGAAGGACCTGAGCAATATTCCGAAAAGAAATCTCAAAAAGCTCCAACCAAATTGGAAATATTTCAACAATACCATGTCAGTATCACATCCGTCAGCATTGTGCTAGCTGTTGCACCTTCTGACCACACAACATTTTGCTTGTAACTGTTAGTGTTGGACAGAAACTACGGATAACATGTTACTATTTGGTCCTTTCCTTTTAGATTTAATCCCTGGCTTTCCATCCGAGTTTTACACTACCATGCATCTACATTTTTCGAAATGGACTTCAGCCTCTGCTTCTACTTCCTTGAAGGATAACAGAAATCAACCCAGCCCAGCCCACATGCATGTACAACTCATCCATTTCCTCCTGCAGGACCGCCGGAAGCTATAGTTTTTGATTGGTCCAGTAGTGTCCTGGTCGTTCATACTTTTGTGTATGATATGATGGGTACACGTGCCCTCTACAGCAGGAAACATGAGCTGATGGCCGAAAGGTTGGTCCGGTAACAACCTGACCAACCGGACCGGTTCCGGTCCTGTCCTGTTTGGGTTGTTCCGCAGGGCTGAACAGTGAGAGGTCTAGCGTGCAGTCCCGCAACTGATCTTCTGGCTCTCCTTCTTTTTTCTTTCTTTTCCCCTGTTCAGCTGCGCCGCTTCTGGTGGTGTTGGTGACGGCGTCGGTGTCCGAAATGGAAGCCTACGACTACGATAGCTTGTACGTACTCTACAGGCAGAAATTTTAGTTGTAATATGGAAATTGTGGGCACAAATTGTTACAAAAGTTTTCCTTGGCTCACCAGCTGAGTTCTTAAATTTTAGTTGGTCAATAATTTCGTCCAACTCCGAAGAAAGGGAGTTTGTCCAGTTGAAACTCCAGTCCATGGACCATAAAAGTGTACTGAAAAGCTCGCCAAACCGACGTTAGTCTGGCATTTAATTTAGTCCAAAAGCTCGGGAACTCGTGGCCTGGCACGAGGGTAACGTGGATGCAGCTAATGGGATTTCGGTTTTTGACCGCTTGGTGGTGGGTCTGATCTGCTCACCTCCCACCGTTTAGGCGCTGCATCTGCGCCTTGATCCAAGAGGGTGGTGGCGTTCCCACGGCGGATGCGGAAAAACTCGGCTTCCAGCCGAGTCTCACGCCAACCGTGAAATTTATTTGTTTAAAAAAGCTCCTTGGACGAAAAAGACGACACTAAAATCCAGACGAATATTTCTGCTAATACACAGTACTGTATGCTGTTCCCTCTGCAATCCCGCTGTGTGCAATGAAATAGCTTGTGCCAGCAATATGTGTTCGTGGCCATCTGGGGGGGGGGGGGGGGGGGCGTGGTTGTTGTGTTGAACAGGGTATTGAACAGCGCATGCCTGGTCACCGTGTATTCACATGCTTTGACAATAATAAAACCTGTTGTACGGGCAAAATGAATTGCACACGTCATCAAACAAATTCAATAAACTACTTTGAAATACAAAAGTCAATTTAAATGCTTACATGCACTATCCAGTACACTGCAGTATGAATGCCTCTCGTTTACCCGGGCGGTCCAGGACCGGCCACCGCCCGTAACGTTGAAATGTGCGTAACTCCGAATCCAGAGCGATTTGTTGAGGAAAGGTCAGAGACACGGCATGCGATGTATCACTATGTCCACTATATAGGGGTCGTCGTGAAAAGCTTTTTGTCGTCTCTGAAACGAACATCATTCGTTGGGGGGGGGGGGGGATGCGAGCTAAAATCGCACGTCAATCGACACTGTACGTATGTACATGTACATGCATGCGATTTTCGTCGCCCAGCGTAGCAAGCTGCGTTCGCTTCAGAAGGAGGGGAGGGGTCCGAGTACGAAACGAACGATGTTCGTTTCAGGGACGACGAAAAACCTTTGCTACGACCCCTAAAGTAAACAAAAGAGTAGTGATATATCCACTAAAACTGGGCTAGAGGGTTTCCGGTTGACTGAAGTGCCCATTACTTCCGTGTCCGGTAAGCTGAGGTACGGTGAGTGTAGAATCCATATTTGGCAATCGGCAATAGGCTTCTGCGCAGCTTGGTGGCATTGATGCTCTAGGCTGTCTAAGCGCTAGAGGCGCGCTGTCAAGCTCATTGCTTTCTATGCGGCTCGTGTACATGTATGCGTGTGCATGTGTGTGTGTATTTGTGTGTGTGCATACATGTGTGTGTGGGTGTGCGCGGGTGTGTGCATGCATGCATGTATGTGTGTGCGCGTGCATATGTATGCATGCATGTGTGCGTGTGTGCACGCGCGAACCTACGTGTGTGTCGTTTTGTCGGGGCGTTGTGTTGCACAGCTGCTGGTTCTCCAAGCCGGTGTATATGTACAGCGGTTTCATAGCTCCGCTGGCCATTATGCTGCTCTTCAACGGAAGCGTGCTCCTGCTCGTCTCCAAGAATCTGATGATGAAGTCGCGGCGCGAGATGTCGCCGCTCTCTCGCATGCGCATAATCCTCTCGCTCACCGTGCTCGTGGGCGGCACCTGGCTCGTCGGCGTCGTGGTCCTCACCGTCGAGTCGGTCGCGCTCCAGTACATCTTCACCGTGCTCAACGCCTTCCAGGGCCTGATGGTGTTCCTGCTAAACATGGCCACGGCCACAGAGATTCGTCGCCGCTGGGTACGCACCATGCGCGCCATATTCTGTCGGCGCACCACCACCGCCAGCAAGAACATCAGCGGCAATAGCATTGCCAGTCGGGTGAGCCGCGGCAGCCGTCGCTCCAACGCCAGCTACCTGTCGGCATTCTCCTTCCGTCGCAGCCACTCTGCGCACAACATGGCGATACATTGCGTTGGCGGGCGTCGCAGCAACAGCAACAGCAACAGCAGCCTGAACCATGTCACACTACCTAGCGGTGGCCTGGCTTTGGGTACACCGCTGCCGAAGCACCGAACGCCTGCCGCCCTGATGTCGGACACGACCAGCTGGCGGACGAACAGCAGCGAGGAGCTCAAGACCCGCGCGAGCATCGACTCCGGCGATGCCGCCATGGCCGCGACGAAAGTCCCCTACACGCAGCCCGGCGAGATTGACAGCGGCATCGGTGAGCGCATGAGCAACCTCTCCTACCTGAACTTCACGGACATGGGTCGACCGAACCTGCTCAGGCACACGCCGACCGCTGGCGACGCGTTTGATCACGACGAGTTCACGGAGGAGACCACTCAGCACACCTGCCACGACTGGACCGAGTCGCCACCCGGCGAGGACGTTGGCCGCCATCGGCCGACCAGCTCGCACTGCCTGTACGCCAGCGAGTTTGTGTTCTTCAACGACGGTCACGAGACGGCCATCACGAGCCAGAGCTCGCCGGCCTCGTTCTTTGACGGCGGCAAAGCGCGCCGTCTTCCCGACCCCGTACGGACCATGGGCACGTGTCCCACGCAGATGCAGAGCGACGACTTTTGCCTGTCGCCGCTGTTCTTCGACACGTCCGCCTCCAGCCTCAACACCACCGACAGCGGCTTTGAAGCGCCCAACACGAGCCCGTACGACGGCCCTCTTCGCGGCACCCTTCTCGCGGCCAACGGGAGAGAAGGCGAGGCCGGTGGAGCAGCGTCTCTGCCCCCGAGCTACGACCGCGTTACGATTCGCCTCGCGCCCACCCCGCTGGCTGCACGCGGGAACAGGGCGAGTGAAAGCGACGGCTGAGCGCATGCGTTCGCGAACGACACTGTCGCCCCGATGGCAAATCCGTTCCCGAAAGGCTCTCCGCGCGGAAAGAGGCTACGTAACACAGAGCAAGAGCACTCCCCAACGGCGGACGGCGCAGCTCACAGCACATCCACAGTGCACCGAGTGCACATCTAGTGCAGTGGCACCAATTTGAGGCAGCAGCGGCTCCTCGCTCCTTGTTATCTCAGTGCTGGAATTCTATCGCCAGCTAACACTTACTCTCCCGAAAAGACTCCCGCTGTTTTTTTATTAGCTTCGTTTGGTGAAGGGCCATTATGCTCGGAGACGCACTCGCCCCGTCTGGCTGCCTTCTGCTCCTCCCCACATCCCATTCTGACATAATTATATGGACTTGTGGTGTGCAGGCACCTCTGAAATCACGCACACACACACACACACACACACACACACACACACACGCGCGCGCGCACACACACACACCTACACACATACACATAGACACATAGACACACAAGCTCACGCACATACACACACGTGCATGCACCCACTGCCAACCATATCGACTTGGCTCAGTCCACTTAAAGCATTACTTTCCTATTTTGAAGTATTCCCTTTCCGCGCCCAGCCCCATAACAGCAGAGGTAGCATATTACGCTAGTAATTGTGGCATGTTGAACTCGTCCCGACAGTTACCTATACATCTCTTATCCCTTCGCAGCGGGCCACCTTCGCCAAGTTTACGCCCTGTCCGAAGGTCGGAGAAGCATTTTTTTAATGATTTACGACCTTTGCCAATTTTACGCAAGTCCGAAGGTCAGAGAAGCATATTTTAATGATTTACATTTCTGAATCCTTACTTCTTCTTTTCAGCAGGAAGATCCTGTCCCCCAAGTCTTACTCCCTCCTGCTGTACGCTTGTGTAGGGCGGTGGGCTTGCTGTGTAGTTTCAAGAGCCGCAGTAGCGTAGTAAACAGCCTCACCTAGCTCAATCTGTATCTCTCCATTCCTCTCTCTGCAGATTTCTGATTGACGATAGGTGGTCTGCCCAAATTACTTTTCAACGCTCAGTTCCTCGGGAACACGGGTATCTGTGCAGCTTGCTTGTGAAGTGAACAGTGCAGCAACGCAGGGCACCAGGCTGCTTTAGGGTCGTCGCAAAAGTTTTTTCGTCCCTGAAGCATGACTCATTTGGGGGGGGGGGGGGGTGCGAGCCAAAATCGCAAGTCGACCGACACTGTACATATGACATGTACATGCATGCGATTTTCGTCGTCCAGCGTAGCAAACTGCGTTCGTTTCAGAGGGAGGGAGGGGGTCTGAGTACGAAATGAACGATGTTCGTTTCAGGGACGACAGAAAACTTTTGCGACGACCCCTTAGCAAAACAATAAGTACCATACCCTGTGGCGGGGTGTGTATGTGGATACAAGCCGGGCGCTGCAGTGATGCATCCACATCAGATCAGGCAGTAGTAAAATACCGGTATTTTACGACTCCCTGATCCATTTCGAGCTGTTGCATTACATGTACAACGTACTCCCAATCATGGTACAGTCGTCCCTCTCTAATCCGGCACTTTATAATCCAGCACCCTCGATAAACCAGCACAATTTTCAGTAGCCAAATGTCCTCTTCATGCACATTGCAGCAGTAGATCAGATTTGTTAATCCAGCACCCTCCCTAATCCAGCAGATTTCCGTGGCACAAATGGTGCCGGATTATAGAGGGACCACTGTACTGAATTGAGAAAAGCCTGGGAACTGTGTGCGTGCCGAGTACTGTAAAACGGTAAAGTTTAAAGACCAAAAAAGTTATTTTTTTTGTAATATTGGCATGATAACGTGCAGAAAGTTTAACGGTGGCTACCTGACCACCCATCTGTATGCGCATCCTTACACAGACATCTCAAACCGGGTTCGCGATACCGTTTCTGAGCTGTGTGATCATGGTGATCTACGGCCCATGCCTGCTTGTCTGAGCTGTGTGATCTACGGCCCATGCCTGCTTGTCTGAGCTGTGTGATCTACGGCCCCTGCCTGCTTGTCTGAGCTGTGTGATCTACGGCCCCTGCCTGCTTGTCTGATCTGCTGCTGAGCTGTGTGATCTACGGCCCCTAGGCCCTAGGCCCCTGCCTGACCATACGTAGTACCAAGAGTACATAACCCGGGGTTCCCAGAGTGTGCAACTCCACTATGGGTGCTGTCCCGACAGAATTTCAAGTTGACGTCATTTTGATGATGCAATATGCAATGCGCACTGTACACGGATTATCAGACGAATCCGGAACCTGTGGTTGACCGAAGCCGATCGATCCTGTACAAATTATTGCAAAGAAAAACGTGTGATGCGTTGACACCCGTACACATGTTGTAAATCACTGCTGCAAGGAGCATTGCGTCATAAATAATGACGTCAACTTGAAATTCTGTCGGGACAACAGGGTATGTGGGAGTTGCACACTCTGGGGGGGGGGTATGTACTCTTGGTAGTACCAAGAGGCCATAATCCCCCAGAGTGCGCAACTTTACTGATCAGATCTGGGACGGCGAAATCCGTGTTGCACGTCATAATTGTGACGCCATGAGCAGGTAGGGAAGCATGTTTAAGGCTGTCCCTGCGGGAATTTGCGGAAAAAAACTCTCGAAAACTTGCGCAAGAAATTGCGGCAGAAAGTAACAAAAAAATGCAACGAAAAGTGCGGGATGATGCAGAACTTGCCAGGAATTCGCGGAATTATTTGCAGAAAATTGCGGATTTGGCCAAATCACGAAATTTCTTGCATCGTATATCTACTCGGGAACCTACAGGACCATGGAAAGAACTGTGTGAAAAGTGCATAAAAATGTGAGATATAGTGCAGAAAACAACAAAAAACGCGGGAAATCGCGGATTTTGCTGAAAATCGCGGGTTTGGGCTAATATCGCGAAATTTATTGCATCCGTGGAATCGCGATTTCCTGGAGGGACAGTTAAGGGTCTCGGAATTTTTGGACCGCGTTGACGGAATGACGCAAGTCCGATCCCAGACAATGACGTATATCGCGGATTACGCCGTCCCTCAACCCCATCCCGGTTGCGCACTCTGGGGGATTACGGACGCTTGTTAGCACAGTGTGCTGAGGAGAACTCTGGCTGTAAGACTTCTGCAGCCGACACAGGTACATCATGTAAAGCCGACCATCTTGCAGCCCGTTTGAGAAATCTGCAATGGGCGTTCCCTTCACAGCGTGCGCTTGGCCGCATTTAGGCATTGGATCACAACATTTAATTGAGATTCATTTGTGTTGCGTTTTAATGCTGCCTACCACTTGTTTACATGTTCTGTAGTCACCATTCCGCTACCGCCGCTGCCACCACCAGCAGCACAGCCGTGCAACCACAGCACCACCACCAGCAGCACAGCTGTGCAACCACAGCACCACCACCACCACCACCATCACTAACTGCAGCAACAGCCTCAACAACAGCAACAACAACAACAACAACAACAACAACAACAACAACAACAACAACAACAACAACAACAACAACAACAACAACAACAACAACAACAACAACAACACCAACAACAACAGCAACAGCAACAACAACAACAGCAACAGCAACAGCAACAACAGCAACAGCAACAACAACAACAACAACAACAACAACAACAACAACAACAACAACAACAACAACAACAACAACAACAACAGCAACAACAACAGCAGCAGCAGCAGCAGCAGCAGCAACAACAACATCATCATCATGACGGCAGAAGCAGAAGCGCTTACAGTAGTACAACAACCAGCAGCAGCAGCATCACAAATACTACACACATAAGCTTGTACCGCTGGATGTAAGAGCATCATCAACATCAACGGGATCGTGAAGAGAGCATTGGTCTTTGCCAAGCCACTGACTAGTGAGAAAATTACTACTGCAATGTGGTCTTTTGAAGAAAAACGAAAAGAACATTTTCAAGCATGAATCGGATGAGGAGCGTGAATTGTGAAGGGTGAAAAGTTGAAAACAGTTTTTGAATTGGAAACAATAAACCCACAGCCTGCATGGCGAGGTACTTTCTTCGTTCAGTGAAAATATCGTTGAGAGACTAATCTAAGATAAATACTCAAGACCTGAAATCCAGATACTTAGAGATAAACAATTCTATCTAAATAAGCTAGAAGATATCAGTCGAGAATATAAGGGAGGGAGGCAGGGGAAGAGACTGAAAAGAGGAGGGGGGGGGGGGGGGAGAGAAACTTGGAGAAAGAGAAGGAGGGGGATAGCGCGGATATGGCGCACAAATACAAAATAAATAATTGTTAATTTGTTATTCTGACATATGAATATCACGTAATACCAGATGGGCTCCAAAAAGGAAAGGAGCGGTGCTAAGTTAGTTGCGACACTGCAAAGATCTACTACTGGCTTGCTGGCGTGCAAGCACGGCAAGGCTTAGCTAGAGCATGACCGCTCTAGCAGGACTTGCAGTAGGAGCTTCTCACGGCGCACGCCTCTACTGCCACCACTGGGTTGGTCAGAACGGACG
This sequence comes from Sycon ciliatum, assembly GCF_964019385.1. Classification (NCBI taxonomy): domain Eukaryota; kingdom Metazoa; phylum Porifera; class Calcarea; order Leucosolenida; family Sycettidae; genus Sycon; species Sycon ciliatum. The sequence goes on along the minus strand of NC_088654.1, from coordinate 12,070,954 downwards.
GGGCTCTTGCTGGCCGCCGCCGACTGGCAAGAAGAGTACACTGGTGGCGGTGTTGCGCACGGCAGGTTAGCTGCTTTGGGCGGCGCGCCTGATGCTGCTGCTGCTGCGGCTGCTGCTGCAGTGACAGTGGCGCCAGTGGGCAGCGGAGGGCTGGCTTTGCTTTTCGCGCCGGCCTTCGACACGGGCCTGAAGGCACCATAGTGCTCGAAGGTCTTGCACTGGCTACGACTGCTGCTAGTGGTGGTGGTGGTGGTGGTGTTGCCGATGGTTGTGCTGCTGCCACTGCTGCTGGTCATGCTGCTTGCCGGAGTGCTATTCTGCTGCTGCTTGCCTTTCTGGCCGAACAAGCGCTGCTGCCGTGCGCTCAGGTGGTAGAAGCCGGCGGGTGGGTGGCGCTTTCGCGTCGCAGAACGCCCGTTCCAGTTCTTGATCGGGCGGAACGCGCTGGGCCGCGACTCCGCGGGGCCGCCACCTGCGGGCGCGGTGTCACGCGTGCAGGGTGCATCGGACGGCGGCTGCTGCTCGCCGCCGCCCACAGGACCATCCACCGGTGCTGGGCTCCCCGGCGAGTCCACGACGATGATCGGGGACTCGTTGAGCGGCGATGGCGAATGAGAGTCCTCGGCGGTGGACTGTAACGAGGACAGCGCCGGGGATGATGACGAGTCGCCGACCAACACCAGCGGTGACGGCGAGGCGGCAGTGGAGGACGGCGTCGAAGCGGGCGACGACGAACAGCTTGTCGCGTACGACGAACGCGGCGAGGCGTGCGGCGAAACGTTCGGCGAGTTGGCGGACGACGTCGCCGGCGGGAACATCGCCTGCATGGGATACCGCTGCTGCTGCTGCTGCTGCGGCAACACTGGCCGAACTGCGCTCGGCATGCTGAGCAGCTGTTTTAAGGTGCAGTGACGAGCGTTGCTTGACATGGCTGCCATGTTGCTCGTCATGGTTATCATGTCATGGTTGTTGCTTAGATCCAGCGCTTCCTTCACCACCCTGCGACTGGCTGCCACAGAGCAGGAGGATGAAGAGGAAGAGGACGAGGCAGAGGATAAGGAGCCGGAAGAGGGCGCGTAGCTCAGCTTGATGTCCGAGAGGGTGGCGACGCGACCGCCGTTGCTGGCATCGCCGGCGACGCCCGGCAGACGGCTGTCACCGGTCTGAGTGTACGGGTGTGGCATGTACTGGGGCTGCACGCCCGCGGACGGCGATTGCGTTCCGGCTGCACCCGCACCGTACGGCACTAGAAGGATGCAAACCGGCACGTCGCCAGACGCCATCGGCTGATAGAACGCCGACTTCGTGGGCGAGTCCGCTCCCGCCACCACGCTGGTCCTGGGCTTGATTTGCGCCGGCTGAGACGCGTAGTGCCCGGCGGCCATGTTGTTACCTTGGTTGCCGTTACCTTGGCTACCGTTGCCGCCCTGAGTGTACATGTCATGGGTCGTGTACGCATACGCCTGGTGCTGCTGCTGCTGCTGCTGGTAATGGTGTGGCTGCTGACGATGCTGCAGCTGTTGCCGCTGCTGTTGCTGCTGGTGGTGATGCGTGGGTGGGGGCCTCATGTCTACTGATGACATGGTTGACAGGTGAGGAACAGCTGCGGTGCTTAATGGGGGCAGGGAGATGTGCGGGCTGGGTGTGAACAAGATTGACTCCTCTGTTTCTCTCTCTCGCAGCGACGCTTGCAGTGCTGTCTTCGCGCTCTGCACAATATCTAGAAACATGAAGAACAGGAAGGGAAAAAGAGAGAGAAAAATCAGAAATTATTATTTTTCCACCGGATAACATTGTATTGCCTTTCACGCAAAAGTGCCAAAGGTTCTTGCTTTTATGTCAAGAAAAAACTGAAGACCTCTCCCGCATGCACACACACACACACACACACACACACACACACACACACACACACACACACACACACGCACACACGCACACAGGCACACACACACACACACACACACACACACACACAGGCACACACACATGCACACAGGCAAACAGGCACACACATGTATGCACACACACACATGCACATGCACAAACACACACACAAACACACACATACACACAAACAAACACACACACACACACACACATACAAACACACACACACCAACACACACACACACACACACACAGATGATGAATGTAACAGTCATCATGAATGAGCTTGAGGCTAAGCGCACGTTTTTTTCTTTCAAATTATCTAACAGCTTCAGAGTTCAGCAAAAATGCACATCTTCTTGTGTCATACTTGGTACGGCGCAACGAGTCTGCATTGTATCGCTGTCACCCCCTGTACTGTGTTATGTGAAGTGCTGGGAGAGCGCCCCTGCTGCCTATAGTTACGGGCAAACTAGCCAAGTCGGCGAGACCCACAACTCTCCACGGAAGGTACCGTATTTCCCCGATTATAAGTCACACCCGATTATGCCCCACCACCCAGTTTTAGGTTTGAGACATACCGTTTCAATATAGTCGTGTAGGCAAGACGTCACACACGATCGCAAGTCGCAGGCTAAAGCGTACCGAAGTGCCACCACACCATGGCCTCTGTTTCATATTTGGCTCGGGTGACGGACCGTATCAATCACGTACGAACTCCAATCTGGCCGGTGCACGCCCCGTTCCTTATTTGTAAGACCTCTTGTATGCTATGGCTGGTACAGTACATTAGACAGCAAGAGTACACGACCCCGAGAGTGCGCACCTCTGATCTCAAACCTATGGACCGGGTGCCCTTTGTGGCACTGGAGGCTACCCCATACCCTGGTTTTGGGCATAAATCTCCAGCTGGTCAGCTATAATAATCACCTGTATTTCAGGATTACCCTTATCCTGTTGTTTCGCAAGAGTGTCATCGTTACGTAACTACAAACAGCGGAAAAGCGGATGTGTGATCTACTCGAGCACAATGCTGTTGCCAGTGTAGGCGAGTGCAGGCACGTCTCTCCAGGATTTCAGGTTTTGGCGCCGAAGGATAGAGTGTGCTACAGTGCAAAGTACATGCAAGCGTCCATGGGACATCCATTTTGCTGTTCGCTTGGAAGCGCGGACGAACATTCTAATTTCCGCGGGCGGAAAAGCGATTATTCTGCATCATTTGCTGCAGTGCAATGAATAATGCCTGGCACTTTCTGCGGGCTTTCACCATCCTCTAATGATATGCTGACGTACCCGTCACCTGTCAGAGCATACCATCACTGAAATAGAATGAGTGTCGTTTGCCATTGTGATAACATCATTTACGAGTGCGTTGTTACGATACAGAGTTTATTGTGCGTGTTTGTCAGATACGCCGATATAATTAGTTGCATAGACAGTTGACTCTCTCTGACAGGGTTTGCTGTCATTACACTATCCTGGGTTTTTTTTTCGCGAGGTAATTTCCCTTCTGATATTTAAAGAGCCTATGTACAGGTCGCGCATGCTCTCTTTTAAAATGATCCCGGGGATTGTCTGACGTGCGGTGACAAGCGAGGCGTGGTTAACGGTAGTCGTGACGCGAGCAGGAAGCACAGCGGTATTACGTTGTTGGCGGGTGCACACGACTCCGTGCCTCGATCAGTCCAGTCTTCACACGGAAATCACTACCTGCAATCAGACAGATCCTGCGTGTCCACTACATTGTAGGCCTATTGTAGAGAGGCTAAGCTGCACGTTATTTTCGATGTGACGCGAAAGTTCCGCTTGCGTTCTTTGGCTCGCGTGTTGGAAAACAACGCGAGAGCGCTGCATCTCACACCGAAATTTGGCGTTTTATGCCAGTCGATGACCCATTTCACATGAAATTGTGTGTCAAGTCAAAAACAAATAACGTGAAGCTTAATTAACCTCTGATACTCACGCTAGGGAAGGTAAGAGAACTCGCACACCCTAGGAATGGAACCGTCGTTGAACTCACGCTTTGACTGGGCTGGTCCACCTTAACCTGTCCGCGGCTGAGTCAACAACGTTTCCTGCTCAGCCTCTCACACACCACCAGCCATCCCCCCCCCCCCCCCCCCCCCGCTCAGTGCCAATTCATTTTTGAATTTACTAAAATTATTATGATACGCTGGTACTAGTTTTCTGTCTCCACCCGCAAACTGTGATGGGTTTTCTAATAGCTTCGCCCTAGGGTTTCTGCTTCCATACCTTGTTGGCGAATCGTCAAGCGCTGAACTCTCGGTCGAGCCTTTCTTCACCTTCGCTCACTCTTCCTGCGGTACGTGTCGTGAGAAATCCCTATCGCTTCCTGGTCGAGTTGTCACTATTCTCTCGGGCGGATCACAACAAAAAAGGTGCCTTGCAACGCACTACCTTCAAACAACCAGACAACTACCTACTGGTGTTCTGAAGTGCCACACCGACAGCTGGATGCTAGATAAGAATAAACAACACTTCTATTTCCGGTGGGCATCGATCGCGCCTGCCAAAGAGTTTCCGAGTCGGAGCCGAGTTGGATTCTGTACGGTGCGAACGGTGACACTAGTGTGTCCTCGTGACTACGCACTGTCCTTTTCGGGCCGATGTAGGACTACAGCATCCGTTTTAGTGCCTTGGACGCAACAACACGCAGCGGTTGTATCACTAATCGGGGCCTTCTTTGGCCCCCAGTCGCCGATGGTCGGAGAAATAATTGTGAGGGCAACGGGGTTCCTATCGAGACTATGCCATCATCCTCCCGTGACGATCATCATCTTATTCTATTGAAGTATTGCTGTTCTGAAATCCGACTGTACGTTACTTGTCATGGTTGTGTGCAGTGGGAATGTGGAGAAACAGCTTCGCTGGCATCGATCAAAAACGCTCCGATGAAAAAGCTGCACGGTATGTCGCCTGTCAGTATTGCTCGACGCTGCACCCCAGAGTACAAGGTGCCGAAGCAGGACTTATTGACGTCCGTTTTGGACCCCGGAGCTCCGGAGGGCGTCCTAGACTCAGTAGCCTAAGCTATTTGTACAAGTTTTCTCGCGCATGCACCGCCCCGATCGTGCAGGCTTCGGCTCCAACCACGCAGCGCACTCGAAAAGGGATCCCTTCGGGGATCCGGCGCGGTGTGTCGCCTGTTTGCGATGCTCGACGCTGCACCCCATGGCCCCAGAGTACAAGGTGCCGAAGCAGGACTTATTGACGTCCGTTTTGGACCCCGGAGGGCGTCCCAGAGGCCAGAGAGCTATTTGTACGAGTTTTCTCGCGCATGCACCGCGCCGATCGTGCAGACTTCGGCTCCAACCACGCAGCGCACTCGAAAAGGGATCCCTCCGGGGCTCCGGCGCGATACGTTGCGAGAACACCTCCCGTGTCGTGCCCCGAGGTAGCATAATAGCAGCCTTTGTACGTACAGGCACCGTCTAGCATCGTGACCTTTGGACTGGAGTTTGAACTCTGTCGAGAGAGGAACCCTATTGTGTACTCGCTGCCCCGGGCCGGGGGCTGACTACTGCACTGTACTGTGTAGCCCTGTTGTTTTTTTATGGCTGTTGAATGTCCAAATACAGTCGTGCTGTACTGTGAGAGTCTATCGAAGAGCTTTCTCGTACATACCGGTACATGGAAGACGAAGAGGGGAAAGGAGAACGAATGCTACTGCACTGAGAGGAGGCGAGTACTAGTACGCCAGAGACAGGATACAGTACATTAGTGCGAGCATGGTAGCGTCATTGGCCATGACCACCAGCTCCAACACCAGCTGCTTGCATCTGTCCCGCTGGCATTAAAGCGCTCGTTCCCACACTGCAGTATTCATGGTATTAGTGACTGGAACTCCCTCCCCGCCGCTCTTCTGTCCCAGCCTCCCCACAGCAAGGGAATGCAAGCATTCAAAACTAATGTTTATCGCCATCTGCGAAGCACAAACTGGCTCTGGGCAGTCGACTCGCTATGATGATGCTCTCGTCGTTCTCCTCTATCCCTATCTATGCACCACAACTGGCTCAGACAACCGACTCGCCATGATCAGCCATGATGATGCTCCTCTCAGTAACAGCCCTTGTAATTTGTTAATAGTCTCACAGTTTCTCCCGCACACTCGCTGATGTTAACCCTTCCTTTCTTTTCATTTTGCTGACTCGTACAGCTCTATCTTTTGTTTTTGGTGCGTGTTTTTGGCCGTGATGCCGAGACCTCAGGTCGGCAGAGCCATCAATGCCCCACCATCACTGCTGCGTCTCGGTGCAGCCCCTGCTCAATAGTTGTCACGTTCGTCCTAGTCTCAGTATCATTGTCTTTCTTTATTATTTTCGAGCTGGGAGTGTGAACATAGTAAAAAAAAAAAAAGTACAAAAGAATAGAAAGTCTTAAAGGGGAAGTTAAGGCAAAAATTAAAATTTCACCAGTTGTAGTCTTCGGGGTGCTGAGTCGAATGGTCGTGGTCCGAGGAAGCTGAGACGCTCCCTTCCTACTTGAATCCCAATCGAACTCGCGCACTTCCACCGAAACTGGGTGACTGCGCCCTACTAGATGGGGATTTGTATGCAAAATGTCACTAAAAGCGCCATTTCGTTCTTATAAAAGCACGGATGACCGCGATTGGCCCATATGTTGTAGTCTTTTGGACGCTGAGTCGACTGGTTTTGGTCCGAAAAGGCTGCGATGCGGCGTTCCTCCTTTATTCCCAATCGAACATGGTTGAAGAAGTGGTCACGTGCTCCTGCGTACACCAGTCACCTGGTCACCGTGCCTGCAGGGTACAACTTACTAGCCTGTTTGACCTTTTTTGGGTGCAGTCCTGTCACTCGAGTTGAACTCGAGTTGAACCTTGGTGTGAAAGTTGTCACCTGCTGGCGTGGTGACCAGGTGATTTGGGCACCCAGGACCACGTGACCGCTTCTTCAACCATGTTCGATTGGGAATAAAGGAGGAACGCTGCATCGCAGCCTTTTCGGACCAAAACCAGTCGACTCGGCGTCCAAAAGACTACAACATATGGGCCAATCGCGGTCATCCTTGCTTTTATAAGAACGAAATGGCGCTTTTAGTGACATTTTGCATACAAATCCCTATCTAGTAGGGCGCAGTCACCCAGTTTCGGTGGAAGTGCGCGAGTTCGATTGGGATTCAAGTAGGAAGGGAGCGTCTCAGCTTCCTCGGACCAAGACCATTCGACTCAGCACCCCGAAGACTACAACTGGTGAAATTTTAATTTTTGCCTTAACTTCCCCTTTAATGGAGCCTCGCGCGAGCCGATCTCCAGAATCTAAAAAATGCATGTGCACCCGCGACGTCATAATTATTAAAGGGGAAGTTAAGGCAAAAATTAAAATTTCACCAGTTGTAGTCTTCGGGGTGCTGAGTCGAATGGTCGTGGTCCGAGGAAGCTGAGACGCTCCCTTCCTACTTGAATCCCAATCGAACTCGCGCACTTCCACCGAAACTGGGTGACTGCGCCCTACTAGATGGGGATTTGTATGCAAAATGTCACTAAAAGCGCCATTTCGTTCTTATAAAAGCACGGATGACCGCGATTGGCCCATATGTTGTAGTCTTTTGGACGCTCAGTCGACTGGTTTTGGTCCGAAAAGGCTGCGATGCGGCGTTCCTCCTTTATTCCCAATCGAACATGGTTGAAGAAGCGGTCACGTGCTCCTGCGTACACCAGTCACCTGGTCACCGTGCCTGCAGGGTACAACTTACTAGCCTGTTTGACCTTTTTTGGGTGCAGTCCTGTCACTCGAGTTGAACTCGAGTTGAACCTTGGTGTGAAAGTTGTCACCTGCTGGCGTGGTGACCAGGTGATTTGGGCACCCAGGACCACGTGACCGCTTCTTCAACCATGTTCGATTGGGAATAAAGGAGGAACGCTGCATCGCAGCCTTTTCGGACCAAAACCAGTCGACTGAGCGTCCAAAAGACTACAACATATGGGCCAATCGCGGTCATCCGTGCTTTTTTAAGAACGAAATGGCGCTTTTAGTGACATTTTGCATACAAATCCCCATCTAGTAGGGCGCAGTCACCCAGTTTCGGTGGAAGTGCGCGAGTTCGATTGGGATTCAAGTAGGAAGGGAGCGTCTCAGCTTCCTCGGACCACGACCATTCGACTCAGCACCCCGAAGACTACAACCGGTGAAATTTTAATTTTTGCCTTAACTTCCCCTTTAATAGTGAATGCTGTATATCCCGCTTGACGGATAACGCCGTCAGAAAAAGCGGCAGGTTTTGGCATTTCAGGCATGCTTCATTTCTAAACTCGTCTTCTGCGCAGATTCTCGCGCATCCTACGTTCGAGAAATTATTATCATTTCGCATAGCTTCCCCTTTTATTGATCTTCGCATCTTTTCAGCCACACAAGTTGTGTGGAATGTTGCTTTGCGTTCTAGAATCGTGGTTTGACTGTATTGTCCAATGGTCTTGCCAGTATCGTCATCGACATGCATGAACATCCGCCAACGTCCTTCACAGCTGAGACTTTCAGCTCGTGCTTATCTTGGTTGAGCTCACCTTCCCCTCCTTATGTTATTTCTATAACCTAGAGCCTCCCAAGTTGGAAGGCTGTTGGAGTGCGCACCCAAGATGTGCTAGAGCTGTTACTCAGTTAGTTGTAGAACGTCAGTACCGTCGGTCAGTGTCGTGCAATGTTATCGCATGAGCTAATTGTTTAGTAACTGGTGGTGTTAGTGGACAGTATAGCGTAACTTGTAGTTCCTTGATCGTTCTCTTTTGTATAAATTTAAATTATTATTATTATTTGAAACTCGGATGTTGAGCCATAAATAAATTTAGAAAAGAAACTTGAACCTTCCAAGTTGGAAGGCTGTCGGTTAGCGCTACATTGTGATGGACTAGTTGACTACAAAACAAGTTGTTTCACTCGACGTACGTTTACTCTTAACTCGTATCCATAATGTCTTTTTCCTTTCTACATTTATTTATGGCTCAACATCCGAGTTTCAAATTATTATTATTATTATTATTTGAAACTCGGATGTTGGGCCATAAATAAATGTAGAAAAGAAAAGGAAATATGGATATGTCCTTTTCTTTTCTACATTTATTTATGGCTCAACATCCGAGTTTCAAATTGCACACCTGATGAGCCGTCACGAACCATATGGCAAAACGTACGTCGTGTGAAACAACTTGTTTTGTAGTCAACTAGTCCATCACAATGTCATGCATAAGGAGTACGGTAGGAGTTTGGCTTCCGGCTTGTACAATTCGTTTTCGCAAAGCTTCCCCTTTCTTTACTTATCTTTGATATTTATGACCCACCCAAGTTGGGTGGTGTGCTGCTTTGCTGCTTCGAATTGTAGTTAGACCGCTTTGTCAAATATCGTACTGGTCTCGTCATCGTCCAGTAACAATCGACATTCTTTGTTCCGTTGGGACTGTAGCTTTTGCTCGTTTTCGTTGCGCTTGCCTTCCCCTCTTTGGTCTTTTCATAACCTTGAACCTTCCAAGTTGGAAGGCTGTCGGTTAGCGCTACGGAGATGTGTTGAAGCTAGGTGTCAGGACGTCGAATGTCTCAGTACTCTGTCAGTTTTGTGCCTAGTTATTGCACTTTCTGACTGTATATAGTATCCAGTTACAGTGATGGAGAGTTACACTTAACTCGTATCCATATGTCCTTTTTTTTTTCTACAATTATTATTATTATTTATTATTTGAAGAAGGGCTGAGGCTTCCTGCAGCTTCATCTGTGAAAAGAATTCGGGTGGACACACCCATTCCCATAGCGCTGCACATCACATCCGAACCAGTTCCGTTATTTTTACAACGTTTCGACACTTGGCCATCGTCAGGTAATAACAACGAATACCGTGGAAGCCACACAAGAGCAGTATATACGCAGAGTGTAGCGCCAAAAAAGATGCGAATTATGTCACCTAGTATGCAGAAGGGGGATGGGACAGAGAGAGAGAAAAGGCGCAACTAGCACATCACGGAGGAGAAGCAGCAGAAGGTAGCACGCATTGTGCTCTGTGAATGGCGTTGCGCAGAGTGTAGCGCCAAAAATATATAATAATGATGCGAGTTATGTCACCTCTATACAGAGGGGGGGTGGGGGTGGGGGGAGAGAAGGTGCAACTGTGCACATCACGGAGAAGAAGAGCGCGCCGTTGTGCTCTACGAAGTGAGGGTACATGCCAAATAATTATGGTGTTAATTCTAGCACATTACAGGAGGGGAGCACGGAGGCCCATGCGCCAATGCACTATGAGGTTAAACTTCCATGCCAAACTGTTACCACCAGGGACGATATTATTATTTGATAACCGCAATCAGTAATACAAGCTGGATCGACATTTGTGTACACTTTTATTCATGTAATGTAAAACTGTGGAGACAATGTGCAATGAAACGATGAAAATGTGAAGAAATGGTGTAGAGAGAATGAGGATTCAAACCAGTTTTCGTACAACACTCATCAGGAAGTTTAGTGTTAGTACATGCATTCATTATTGCTCTCGCTTTCATTGATAAAATTCACACTTGTACATTCCACTACTGTTGTTCTTAGTGTTATTTCCCTAACTTAGATTTTCTATAAAAGTTTAATTTTGTTTTCATTGTCCTTTAGTACAACGAAGATTCCTGATGAGTGTTGTACGAAAACTTGTTTGAATCCTCATTTTCTCTACACCATTTCTTCACATTTCATCGTTTTATTGCACATTGTCTCCACAGTTTTACATTACATGAATACAGTGTACACAAATGTCGATCCAGCTTGTATTACTGATTGCGGTTATCAAATTGTTGTCTCCTCGCCGTTTGTTCAATTATTATTATTATTATTAATATTTATATAGCTATGAATAGGATGAAGGCCGCAGACATCACGCAACTACGTTACTTGTTTGACATGTATTTACTGTGTATTTTATAACAAAAATATGATTGAAAACCCATAATCGATTTTCTTGTTCCTATCATCAGTGGGAAAAATACGGAACTAAGGATACAACCAAAGAAACTGAAGTTAAGTACTGTAAATAGAAAGGTGTTAGAAATACCAACAAGATACAAGTGCAATAAAACCACTAGAGGAAACGCAAAAAGGTAACAAGATTACGTAACCAAAGGCGAGAAGGCGCTGAACGAAGTGTCAACCTACGAATACAACTTCAGTGCAACAACATGCTCCTTCTGCTTACACAAAACAGGCTTATGAATACGTGTACAAACTGCCTCAAGGACTTTCAACTGTTGGACATAACGCGCACGACACAGTACAGTACAAAATGAGAGTCATCATACACACTAAGACAGTCAGGACGAGATAACAAGTGTAGATACACAGCTGACTTCTTACGATCAACACATTCATCCGCCTCATCTCGCTCCTTCCCACCCGACTCCTCCTCGTCCATCTCATTATCCTCTTCCTCGTTCCGCTCGTCATCCTCACGATCAACATCACTACCATCATCTGCCTCGTCCTCTGCCTCCTCACCAACCGTTTCGTCATCCAATTGCTCTTCCATCCTCTGATCACCTGTCTCATCCTCCGTTTCTGTACAGACCACTTGTCTCCCATTTGCTAGCTGCTCGTCCCGTGAGCGGAGTTGTTCCTCCAGATCCGCTTCACTCACTGACTCATGATCCTGCTCGACCTTCCTTCTGTTGGTATTGTCCACAACGTACGTCGGTAGGACCCTTCAACACCTGACCGCACGTATCAAACAGCATGTACCACTGCATATTCTGCCGGATGCAGCTAAATCCAAGCGGCCGAAGCGTGGCCGACCGAGCAAGAACCCACCCCCTGTGCCAGTGGTACAGACTGAGCCAACACAAAATGCGGTACCATGTGAGAGGGCTAGGCTGCCCAAGTTACCAACTCCAGCAGCACCACCGTTGCCCTTGCCACCACCAGAACCGCCACCGGCTCTTCTTGTGGCGGGGGCTGCAGTGGACCCACCTACACCCGCGCTGGCATCACCAACTCTCACACGAATTGCCATGGCACCCACATTAATTCAGAGACCTCGGAGGGCAACAGCAAACTACTCCACAGATATTTATGCCAGAAACGGCCAAGGACCGCGCGTTGTGGACAATACCAACAGAAGGAAGGTTGATCAGAATCATGAGTCAGTGAGTGAAGCGGATCTGGAGGAACAACTCCGCTCACAGGACGAGCAGCTAGCAAATGGGAGACAAGTGGTCTGTACAGAAACGGAGGATGAGACAGGTGATCAGAGGATGGAAGAGCAATTGAATGACGAAACGGTTGGTGAGGAGACAGAGGACGAGGCAGATGATGGTAGTGATGATGATCGTGAGGATGACGAGCGGAACGAGGAAGAGGATAATGAGATGGACGAGGAGGAGTCGGGTGGGAAGGAGCGAGATGAGGCGGATGAATGTGTTGATCGTACGAAGTCAGCTGTGTATCTACACTTGTTATCTCGTCCTGACTGTTTTAGTGTGTATGATGACTCTCATTTTTCTGTACTGTGTCGTGCGCGTTATGTCCAACAGTTGAAAGTCCTTGAGGCAGTTTGTATACGTATTCATAAGCCTGTTTTGTGTAAGCAGAAGGAGCACGTTGTTGCACTGAAGTTGTATTCGTAGGTTGACACTTCGTTCAGCGCCTTCTCGCCTTTGGTTACGTAATCTTGTTACCTTTTTGCGTTTCCTCTAGTGGTTTTATTGCACTTGTATCTTGTTGGTATTTCTAACACCTTTCTATTTACAGTACTTAACTTCAGTTTCTTTGGTTGTATCCTTAGTTCCGTATTTTTCCCACTGATGATAGGAACAAGAAAATCGATTATGGGTTTTCAATCATATTTTTGTTATAAAATACACAGTAAATACATGTCAAACAAGTAACGTAGTTGCGTGATGTCTGCGGCCTTCATCCTATTCATAGCTATATTAAAATTATTATCTCCACGTAGATTTGAACAAACGGCGAGGAGACAACAATTTGATAACCGCAATCAGTAATACAAGCTGGATCGACTTTTGTGTACACTGTATTCATGTATTGTAAAACTGTGGAGACAATGTGCAATAAAACGATGAAAATTTAAATTTGTAAATTTCACTGCTGTTGTTCTTAGTGTTATTTCTCTAACTTAGATTTTCTATAATAGTTCAATTTTGTTTTCAGTGTCCTTTAGTACAACGAAGATTCCTGACGAGTGTTGTACGAAAACTTGTTTGAATCCCTTTTTTTTCTCTACACAATTTCTTCACATTTTCATCGTTTTATTGCACATTGTCTCCACAGTTTTACAATACATGAATACAGTGTACACAAATGTCGATCCAGCTTGTATTACTGATTGCGGTTATCCACGTAGATTATTAACATTTATAGTGAAAAAGGAGGACAAAATGCGAGTTATGACTAACTGTCCACCAACGTAACCAGATCTTATACAGTCAGCGAGTGCCACAAAATGGCACAAAACTGACAAGGAGTACTGAGACATTCGGCGATCTCACACCTAGCTCCAACACTTCTCCAATGCGCAAACCAACAACCTTCCAACTTGGAAGGCTCAGGTTCGGAAAGGTCCAAGAGGGGAAGGAAAGCGCAACGAAGAAGAGCACGAGCTACGCATCTCTGCCACAAAGAATGCCGAAAGTTACTGGATGATGACGAAACTAGTAAGACTATTGGACATTCAGTAATCCTCACGTAGTATCACAGATACATCGTATTCTCTCCCCCCCCCCCCCCCCCCCCGTTTACTCGCAGTTATTAGTATCCTATTCTCTTACTATGTGCTTCCATAGCTTTTACTATGTTCTTCCATAGCCACTTCTAGGCTAAGCCTTCGCCGTCATTTTATTGGGTCCTCATCCCGTTTGAATGTGCGAAGTGAAATAAAAACCAACCAACCATAAAAACCAACATACCGGCCTTACTACAACTCGACGACGCAAAAATTTCTTTGACAGCACGCACCACATTCTCACTGGCGATTTTACTGCTAAGCACTCCGCATGGAAAGCAGATGACAAAACAGACAGCGATGACCGCACCCTGTACTCTACCCTCAACACTTTAGGTTTAGAGCTTGTAAACTTAAACCAAGGAACCCGTCCATCTCACAACATTAATCCACTTTTGGACCTTATCCTGACAACGTCTATCCGCCACTGCACGCATACCAGTACTCTCGCACCATTCTCTGACCACTGTCCGGTCATAGCAATGATGGATTTCGATGCCTCATCTCCTCAGTATGTCACCCACTAAGTATAAACGCCATGTTGACCTCAAGCTGTTTCGAGACCGGCTGGTGGCTCAACCGTTACTTGAACGTGCTATGGGTGATGCGGATGTAAATTTTGCCTGGAGAGCATGGTCATCGCACTTCTTTTCCATACTTGATGCGTGCTCCATATGGAAACGGCAACGCCGCCCTGGCAAGCACATATGGTTTAGTGATCATCTGCGAAGAGCACGACAGCTTCAGCAGAAGCTCTACAAATTGCATTTACAGAAACCTGAGGATCTGCAGATTAAAGCAACCTACTGCATTGCAAGAAACAGCAACAGAAAACAACTACGCTCAGCTGAAAGAGCGTACACCAACAAGCTCGCAGCTCAGCTCTCAGATGGATGCAAGAAAGGTAGCTACATATGGTGGCAGCTTGCTAAACGTCTGTGTGGCATCCAAAAGAAGGAAACTACCATGCCCGATTTGGAGGACAACTCAGGGTTCGCAGCCACAACCCAGAGTAAAGCAGAGGTGTTGGCTCGCCACTTTGCTGCACAATGTTCCACAAGTAATGCTGGACCCCATCTAACAAGTAGCCACCAACAATTGGCCTGTGCTTCATCTCAGTCAAACGCACCTGAACAGTTCCGATTCACGCGATTCACGCCTGGACAGGTGCACTTTGACCTAAGTCATTCGAGCACCAGGAAAGCATCCTCTAATCCGGAGATCATCCCAGTTATGAAAGGCCTAGCAGATCTTCTCTGTGAGTCCCTTGCATATTTGTATAACAGAAGCATCTCAACAGGAACTTTTCCGAGTGCCTGGAAAACAGTAATTGTAAAGCCTCTGTTCAAAGGCAAAGGTAGCCCATCCTCACCCAATAATTACCGCCCCATTTCCCCTCTGTCCCCTATAACTCGCCTTTTTGAAAAACGCCTGTCTGAAAGCTTTAACTTATACCTCAACTCCAAAGGACTGATTTCTGAAGCTCAATTTGCGTATGTTCGTAACAAATCCACCACCGACCAGCTCATTCTCCTAACCCATGAAATAGCACGCTGTTTAGACACACAGACACGTTTTGACTGTGTGTTCCGAGACTTCCGCAAGGCTTTCGATAAAGTAGATCACTTAAGTTTACTCCATTCTCTTTCACGATTCGTCACTCCCACTACCCTCGCATGGTTTGAGAGTTATCTGTCTGACAGAGAAATGCGAATCAAGTTAGATAGCTATGCATCTAAAACCTACTCCCTGACATGCGGTGTACCCCAAGGTTCCAATCTAGCGCCCCCTCTTTTTCTTGTATATATCAATCAAATTACTAGTGTTGTAAAGTATTCGCAGCCATACCTCTTTGCTGACGATGTCACTCTTCTCTTTAAGCATGGTACATCATCCAGTTCCAACAACCAGCAGATGTTACAGACTGATCTGTCCAACTGCCAGATCTGGGCCAAGTCCATGGGTGGCACATTCTCGGCTGAGAAGACAACAGTTCTCTCTCATCACACTATAGCAACTTGTGCCCCATCATTGCAGATTGATGGCATCGACCTTTGTCGCGCAGACACTTGTAAGCACCTCGGTGTGCAGCTGACGTCGTTGCTGCAGTTTGATGCCCACTACGACACCATCCACACCTCTTTCTCTAGGAGAGTGCATCTGCTATGCTTCATGGCACGGTCTCTACCACCATCTGTAGCAGTATTGCTATACAAAAAGTATGTTCGGCCTGCGTTAGAATATGCAATTCCAGTCTGGCATTGCCGCATGACTGCACAGCAACTTTCAGCATTGGATGTTCTGCAGGCTAAAGTATGCCGCGCCTTTTTTGCGGAAGAAAGCGGTTCAGTTTGACACACATGAAACAAAGGAAAATCCTAATAAGCTATGTGTTTCTAGAGTCTTTGCATTATAGAAGGCAACACATCTATCTTGTCCTCTTCAAGTACGTTAATGTCTATCCCCACTACTTATCTAATTTTGGTATGCATATCACAACCAGTGCACGACGTCCCAATAACGGCTGATATTGACAAACCATGGACAGCGCTGTTCAAATCTCTTTTCCATAAATACAGCACCCTCTGGAATTGTCTGCCCCCTAAGATCACCTCCTTAAAGGGGAAGTTAAGGCAAAAATTAAAATTTCACCAGTTGTAGTCTTCGGGGTGCTGAGTCGAATGGTCGTGGTCCGAGGAAGCTGAGACGCTCCCTTCCTACTTGAATCCCAATCGAACTCGCGCACTTCCACCGAAACTGGGTGATTGCGCCCTACTAGATGGGGATTTGTATGCAAAATGTCACTAAAAGCGCCGTTTCGTTCTTATAAAAGCACGGATGACCGCGATTGGCCCATATGTTGTAGTCTTTTGGACGCTGAGTCGACTGGTTTTGGTCCGAAAAGGCTGCGATGCAGCGTTCCTCCTTTATTCCCAATCGAACATGGTTGAACAAGCGGTCACGTGCTGCTGCGTACGCCAGTCACCTGGTCACCATGCCTGCAGGGTACAACTTACTAGCCTGTTTGACCTTTTTTGGGTGCAGTCCTGTCACTCGAGTTGAACCTTGGTGTGAAAGTTGTCGCCTGCTGGCGTGGTATCCAGGTGATTTGGGCACCCAGGAGCACGTGACCGCTTCTTCAACCATGTTCGATTGGGAATAAAGGAGGAACGCTGCATCGCAGCCTTTTCGGACCAAAACCAGTCGACTCAGCGTCCGAAAGACTACAACATATGGGCCAATCGCGGTCATCCGTGCTTTTACAAGAACGAAATGGCGCTTTTAGTGACATTTTGCATACAAATCCCCATCTAGTAGGGCGCAGTCACCCAGTTTCGGTGGAAGTGCGCGAGTTCGATTGGGATTCAAGTAGGAAGGGAGTGTCTCAGCTTTCTCGGACCAAGACCATTCGACTCAGCACCCCGAAGACTACAACTGGTGAAATTTTAATTTTTGCCTTAACTTCCCCTTTAACCAGATTAAGCGAATTTAAGCAAGAACTGCACAAACAGTTATACAAGCACTGGTTTGACTGCAGTGGAATTCCGTTGAATATGTAGCGTCACATCGTATTCTAGAAGCTTATCTCTGGCACACATTTTTCATCATTTAAATGTATTATCCCAGTTCTGCACGCTTACAATCATATGCTCAAGCACAGAGCTCTGCCCTGGACTAAGGGGCCGTTTACATGAGAAAAATAAGCCCGGGCTTATTCAACCCTAGGCTTACGATAAGCCCGCCTTGATCTATCACCCAGTCATTATAGAGCGCGCGTTTACATGGTCAGGCGGGCTTATTCAGCTCGCCCCGAGCTGAACTAGCCCTACCCTTGACCCCCGAGCTTATCCAACCCCCAGGGCTTATTTTGTCATGTAAACGGTCAAGAAGGGCTTATAAGCGAGTTTTCCGTATTTTTCGATTTTGCCTCGTGAACCTAAGAGAATGTGGCCGTGGACAGTGCGTCTCTTTTATTTATTTCTTGGTATGTTTTCTTCTGGTTTTTGTCCAGTGGAAGGTCCTAGCCTATCCTTCACCTTCTCGAAAAATAAGTGACAATTGGAAAGGCAGTAGAAACCTGAGCCGGCATTTCTTGATCCAAATTTCATCAGACACGAACATTTACCACTGCGTTCGTGTGCGATTTATTTATTTATTACAGCATCTCATAGCACAGTGAGAACACCGATTTGAAAAATAAAATGCGCGCAGAACTCGCAGTCACTCACCTGAACTCAGCCCCGTACAACCGTCATGTAAACAGTTGAAAAATAAGCCCGAGGCGAATAAGCCCGGGCTTATTTTCCTCATGTAAACGGCCCCTATGTCTTTTTCTCTTTCTTTGCTCACCTATTGCTCATCACTTCTTTTACAGATTTGGTATTATGGAAAGTTTGGGAACCCCCTCGATAGGCGAAAGCCTTTGGGGAATCCTCAAACAATAAAAATTAGTTTAAATTACAAAATTACAAAGCAACAGACCACCCAACTTGATGAGCCGTCATGGCGAAACGTACGTCGTGTGGAACTACATGTGCTTGTACATACCTAGTCCCTCATACATGATAGTGGAGGGCAGTAGGATGTTGACGTTTCGGTTTGTCACAATTCGCCTTCGCTTAAACTTTAGCTTCCCCTTTCTATGTTTATTACATAAACTTGAGCCTCCCAAGTTGGGTGGTCTGTTGCTTTGCATCAACTATTTCGCGTACGGGAAACCCATCGCGCGACGGTCGCGCTGGGGTTTCCCGTACGCGAGATTTAGAAAAGCGATCCTGTCAGCTTTTCTATTATTGTGTTCACATGGCAAGAAAAACGACACCGCTATGCTACGTAAGTTTCTACGTAAGGTGCTCGGTATTTCACTTAGGCTACGTAAGTCTCTACGTAAGGTGCTCGGTATTAGATCTACCAACGCATGGTACCCGCGTGCTGTGCACGTGCACGGCAGACATTGTGTTGCATGCAGTGCAGTCCGTTTTCGGATGTGCATGCGCGAGGAACTTCCTTCTTTGGAACTGCTTCTTGCATGAGCTGTTTCGGATATTTCGTCTCCTGGCCTGGCTTATTTCTTTTCGGCGCTGCTGAGACCTCCTTTCGCGGAATATTACTCAATGACAGGTGAGTTGACCAGTTCCCTTTGATTCATTTGCTTGTGTTGACTCTTTCATTTACGAAAAGTGTGCTGATTTTGGGTGGAATGCAATAAATATGGAAAAACTGACGGGATCTCTTTTCTAAATTTAGCTTTTCCGCTGCCGAGGCCTCCTTTTACGGAATACTCGATGACAGGTCATCTCTGAGTTGACCGGTTTCCTTCGATTCATTTGCTTATGCTCACCCTTTCATGTACGGAAACGTGTGCTGATTTTATTCGGATTTAGATCCAGTCGTATCTCTTTGCCCTTGCCCACAGTGTGCGAAGAAGGCGAGTTCACCTTCTTGACGATAAGGCTTGCTGCTGCTGAGGCTTAGATGTGTTGTCGAAATTCTCATGTTCATTGTACATTGGTACGTTACAAGTAAGGCACTGGTATTGCTTCCGGCAGTCCGTGCTCCGATCATACTAGGGTAGAATCTGAATTTTGCAGTGGCATAATAATAATTTTTTATCGTTGGCAGTTCTCAATCGGGAGGGAAAGGTTCAAGGACGCATTGACCGAGTATGCAGAATATATTCGCAAACATGTATCAGGGGAAATCTCCATTATGGAGAGGTTCAGTGACTTGTTTGTTTCATACGAAACAAGCCAATGGGTGCAGTCTCGTCTCGTGAAAATCTCGTACGATTGGATTTGTTTACTCGAGTCTGGGCTGTTTGATTTGTGAGTAGCGCCGAGATTGCACTGCTCCAAATAAGGCTGTGTTTACATGAGACGTTTCAACCCGGGTTGAGTTCGACCCGGGTCAGATTTCAACCCGCCATGTACACAAAATGAATGGTGCGTTTACATGACGCATTGCGCTTGACCCTGGTTGATTTCAACCCCCCCCCCCCCCCCCCCCCCAGAGGAGGGTTGAAATCGTACAAACGTATTTCTGTGCGTATCTCGCGCCAGGTTTGAACAGCACTGCCTGCACATGCAAATTGTGCGCGAACAGATTCACGTGACTATACGGAACTGTAGATTCGTGTAGAAGTGGACTTTTGGCGGCATATCGTGTTGAATGTGCAGGACCCTATTGTGTTTTCTGCTATTTCCACTAAGAAATGGGGCCTGAAGGCATTTCATACGAAAACCTTTTTCTGACAAAGATCCAGCTAGTCATTAGTTCTAACCAAAGTGAAGAAGCTGGAAAAGCGATTGCTGGTCATTGAATTATGACGCTAAAAAGGTCAAATGCGCATGCATAGCACACAATGAACACCCTATGGGGTGTACGGGATTTCGTGGATCTGTACAAATGGCATAAGGTCGATTACGATCTGCAATCTGTTTGTAGTACCAGCAAGAATGTGCTGTACATGTACCGTATTTCCTCTGTTGCTGTTTCAGTTGCCGTCATGTAACCGAGAGAGAGCTTGGAAGCTCAGGGCCCTACGCTATGCTTTTTTGCCTTGATGACCTAGACAAAAAAAGCATAGGGATGTTATAAATTCTTTAAAAAAATCCTTTTTTTTAAGACATACCGTATTTCCACAAATAGTAGGCCGGTCTACTATTTTTTCAACTTCGTCCTAACCCGGCCTTATAATCGAGGACGGTCTTGTATTCGAGGACGGTCTTTTATTCTTTCAACCCAGTTTGACCCCGGTCTTCTATTTCTCGCCACACAGTTTTACCCCCGTTCTTCCATTTTCTTCTACACAGTTTGAGCACGGTCTTCTATTTTTTCCCACAGTTTGAGCACTGTCTTCTATTTTTAACACAAGAACAAAGACTCGTTTAGTAGGCCCGGTCTTCTAATCGGAGACGGTCTTTTATTTTTTCAATCTCCCCTGCCCCGGCCTTATATACGAGGAAGGCGTTGTAAACGAGGACGGCCTTTTATTTGCGGAAATACGGTAACCTGGGATTCGAACCCGCACTATCGCGCGCCCTGCATGCATCCACCGATACACTTCGCATATATACTAATTCTTCCAAGTTGTTTCACATTGTGATCTTGCATTTGAAAGCCCTATTTGAATATGCATTGTGGCCAACCGTCTTTGATGGCACGGTACGGTAGGGGATAGGTACGGGACAGGTACGATCGAGGGTAATACGACACCGTCTCCCGTACCGTACCGTACCATCAAACACAGCTGGCCACATACAGCTGCCCGCAATATTCAAATAGGGCTTTCAAACGCAAGATAATAACGTGAAGCAACTTGGAAGAATGGGTATGAATGCGAAGTGTATGGGGAATGCATGTAGGGCGATAGTGCGGGTTCGAATCCCAGGATATGCCTGAAAAAATAGGAGAATTGAAAAATTTATAACATCCCTATGCTTTTTTTGTCGTCATCAAGGCGGTAGACGGTGTCGTATTACCCTCGATCGTACCTGTCCCGTACCTATCCCGTACCATACCATCAAAGACGGCTGGCCACAATGCATATTCAAATAGGGCTTTCAAATGCAAGATCATAACGTGAAGCAACTTGGAAGAATTAGTATTTATGCGAAGTGTATCGGTGGATGCATGCAGGGCGCACGATAGTGCGGGTTCGAATCCCAGGTTATGTCTTTAAAAAAGGAATTTTTTAAAGAATTTATAACATCCCTATGCTTTTTTTGGTCTAGGTCATCACGACAAAAAAGCATAGCGTAGGGCCCTGAGCTTCCAAGTCATTAAACTGCATGTACTTCCAAAAGTTGTATCGACATCAGCAGGATTACGGTTTCCGTGCAATATGATGCAAGATGACCTTATCACGACAACCCATGACTATAATTATAAACACAGAATCAACAAAAACATGTGCGACACGTACCTGGTTACCTTTCTCAAGTAAATCTGATTGAGGGTGTGGAAATCTGAAATATCGGAAAGGCAAGACAATTTTATGACAGAGTCATGAAATTCTGCAACATCCACAGAATGACCTGCGTATGAAAAACGTATCACCACCACTACCCACATGTTTCCCACTCAGCTCAGAAGAACATGATCATGCAAGTGCCATTTTCTGCAAGGAAAGGCTTGCACATCAATGCGTATAACGGTAGTACGGTATTGATTATTATTATTATTATTTTTTCTTTTCTTTTCTTTTTAAGGGGTCGTCCACAATTATCGAACTTTTTTCACGAAACGAAATAATTTCGTTATGGGGTGGGAGGGGGTTGACCAATTTCGTTTCAGAAAACTTCGATACATGTACATGGCCGTAGGAGCAGTGACACACTTGCGACTTTTGTTGTATACGCATGTATATCTCAACATTTTTTTACGTTCTGAGGGGGAGGGAGGGAGGGGTTGGGTCTAAACTAAAATAATTCGTTTGGTGAAAAAAGTTCGATATTTACGGACGGCCCCTAAGGGGGCAGCCTACCCATAAATTTCATATGGCATTCAATTGACGGTAACTTTGGTGTTTCTCAATGGATTTGAGTGAAATTTTGACCACACACTCCTGCCACTATGCTGGCCCTCAGGACATGATTTACAAGTTCTTGCGCCTCACTGACAGGCTTTCCAGGCCGGAAAAACTCAAATTTCCGGCATAGTGCCACGGTGTGCGAGCCACCCAGGAGCCAAACAAATGCATTTACAATTTTTTTCACATTTTCGTGCTCATTCTGTTCGTGCGCGGGACTCAAACCTAGAACAAGTCCAGAAGCAGCCATGGGTGATGGGGTAGGGCCCCTCAACGAGGCCCTGGAATCTGTCACAACGGAACGAGTGGGCGTTCTCTCACACACTCCCACAGACCCAAGTCAATTTTTGATTTTTTTTAGGTTTAGGGTGTGCTACGAGGTCGTACCTTTGATACAACATCCAGTGCTGGGACCTCCACAGCAAGCCATTTCCACAGCGCTGCACACCAAATCCAGGATACCCTCAGAAACCGGCAAAGACTACCACTCACGTTTCACTACTGCCTAGTACTGAATCCTACCTGACTTCTTGACACGACTCAAACTTGCCAAAGTCACTAAATCAATGTCAACTACAATAATCAAGCCACATATCTGCAACGTCACGAGGGTGCTGGCAAAAGTCCTGCTGCACGGCGGCGGGCTTCGCCCGCCGCCGTGCAGCCCAATACGTGGCTGAAAAACCTGATTTTTTGGACTTGGAGCAAAATTCTGCACACTTTCACGTGTTTCCATGATACGACAAGTTGCGCACGGTCTGCTCACATTCAAATACAGTGCTGCCAGCAAATGACAGCGTGCAACAAAAAAATCTTTCCTTGCAAGGGCACATTTTCGGCAATAACTCTTGAACGGCCGGTCAGATCGGGACACAATTTTCAGAGAATTTGCAGCTATTCATGCTCTTTCAACTGATGTAGCACTCAATATGAATTTACAAATTCGATTTTCAGCGAATTTTTGGGTAGTCTGCCACCTTAATCTTTTCCTTACATTTGTGTGCCTGTAACTTTAGTCGATCTCATGTAATAAGGCAACACTGCCTGTTTGTTATTCGACGTTAAATAAACCAATCCAATCCAATTATGATGGAGCTGGAGAGGCCATCATTTAGGGCATTCCATTGCATGATTTGTGACATAAAAAACTAAAGAAATTATAGCAATAAAAACTGCTTTATGGCAGTTTTCTAAAAAAGTTATTGTGTTCTAGCTTCTAGTCCATGGACCCCGTCTAAAAAGTAAGAAATTAACGAAATGTGATAGCCGAAAAGTAAAATTTCACACAAACCTCACAATAATCACAACACTTCGTGCTTTGTATAATTGAGGTGAAGTTTCACAACACTTGTCTTATGCTACTTTCAACACTAAACATGCATGCATGGGAAAGAGTATCACGAGGGGAAAAGGTCTTCTAGCTTTTCATTCTGTGTGTGATTATTGTGAGGTTTTGTGTGAAATTTTAATTTTCGGCTATCACATTTCGTTAATTTCCTACTTTTTAGACGGGGTCCATGGACTAGAACACAATAACTTTTTTTAGAAAACTGCCATAAAGCAGTTTTTATTGCTATATGAAGTATGAATCAGGCTTTTGGTACTCGTACGAGTTTCGTCATCATCCAGTAACTTTGGTATCTTCTCGACGGCAGAGCGCAGCGACAGAGGCGAGAAGTATTTTCTCATCACAGCGGTTTTTTCTTGCGTTTTTCTCACAAGTGGGCAGTCATCTGATCAATTTCTTTTTACTCGTACATCTTCACATGTTCTCTAAACCGCTGCGCATGAGCACGACTGGCCAGTCGTCTTGAGGTAGCCTTTTCGACACCACGTTCTTTTTCGTCTTTCCAACAGAAATTATCAAATTTTTTCTCTCACCAGGATGGCTGAGAACGCATCTGCTCCCGCTTCAGCTTCGTCCGCCACGCCAGATTGGGCAACGAACCTGACACAACTTGTCAAAGAGCAGCATGCTTTAGCAGAGAAGTCTGTCTCTGAAATGGAGGCATGCAAGAAGCAACTGGAAACTGCCACTGCGGAGTTGCATCGCCTCAAAGCAAAGCAAACAACTTACTCCTTTCGTAAGGAGAGCTGCAAGGAGCATCACGACTTTGTGGACCAGGTGGAGGCGAAGCTGGAGGACGCGGCCCGGACCATCCCGGATGGACCTGCCAAAACCGCCATCATGGAAGGTATGTCCTTATGCGACAAAAGGAATAAAAATCGCCGACAAATATGACTGGGCCACGGCGATCCAGTACAAAGGCGAGCATGACATTGCCGACGATGACGAGGACGCGAAAAGAATCAAGAGGGCTGAGACTGAAGTGGAGAAGACCAGGCGACAGAGCCGATCGGTGAGGCCCAGTTCTAGTTTTCGTCCTCACTACGAGCCATACTCGCCGCGGAGCCCCAGGGTCCCTCCAGCTCCGCGAACCGAACAGCAGTCGTGCCCCGTCGGCGAAAGTCGTAGACCCGGGTGCTCGAATGAGAGACAGGGTACCAAAACAGAAACAGCCTGAAATTGTACCTAAACTTATTCCGATTTCGTTTAGTTTTCACAAATACCATCAACATACGTTCCGCTAACGGTATGCCAAATTTCAGCTCTGGCCGGTAAAGGGTTTTTGAAAAAAGTTATTGTGTTCTAGTCCATGGACCCCGTCCAAAAAGTAAGAAATTAACGAAATGTGATAGCAGAAAATTAAAATTTCACACAAAACCTCACAATAATCACACACAGGATAAAAAGCCAGGAGACCTTTTCCCCTCGTGGTCCTCTTTCATATGCATGTTGGCGCAGTACAAGTGTCAGACTAAACAAGTGTTGAAAGCAGTATTTTTTTAAACAGATCTTCAAAGTACGAAGTAGTGGTTGCGACTTCGGCGATGATTTGTAAGAAAGGTGTATTGAGCAGGGAGTGGTGCTTTCTTGCAGGTTTGCCGGGTCGAAGGTTCGATGGACTTCTCGTGTGCTCTGGATGGCAGTCGTGAGTCAGTCAAGTGTCAAGTAAAGTCGGCGGAATAGCGCGAGCTCCGGTGTGGGGAGCAAACCTTTCTTACAGATCTTCAAAGTGTTGTGATTATTGTGAGGTTTTGTGTGAAATTTTAATTTTCGGCTATCACATTTCGTTAATGTCTTACTTTTTAGACGGGGTCCATGGACTAGAACACAATAACTTTTTTTAGAAAACTGCCATAAAGCAGTTTTTATTGCTATACGAAGTATGAATCAGGCTTTTGGTACTCGTACGAGTTTCGTCATCATCCAGTAACTTTGGTATCTTCTCGACGGCAGAGCGCAGCGACAGATGCAGAGGCGAGAAGTATTTTCTCGTCACAGCGGTTTTTTCTTGTGTTTTTCTCACAAGTGGGCAGTCATCTGATCAATTTCTTTTTACTCGTACATCTTCACATGTTCTCTAAACCGCTGCGCATGAGCACGACTGGCCAGTCGTCTTGAGGTAGCCTTTTCGACACCACGTTCTTTTTCGTCTTTTCAACAGACATTATCAAATTTTTCTCTCACCAGCATGGCTGAGAACGCGTCTGCTCCCGCTTCAGCTTCGTCCGACACGCCAGATTGGGCAACGAACCTGACACAACTTGTCAAAGAGCAGCATGCTCTAGCAGAGAAGTCTGTCTCTGAAATGGAGGCATGCAAGAAGCAACTGGAAACTGCCACTGCGGAGTTGCATCGCCTCAAAGCAAAGCAAACAACTTACTCCTTTCGTAAGGAGAGCTGCAAGGAGCATCACGACTTTGTGGACCAGGTGGAGGCGAAGCTGGAGGACGCGGCCCGGACCATCCCGGATGGACCTGCCAAAACCGCCATCATGGAAGGTATGTCCTTATGCGACAAAAGGAATAAAAATCGCCGACAAATATAACTGGGCCACGGCGATCCAGTATAAAGGCGAGCATGACATTGCCGACGATGACGAGGACGCGAAAAGAATCAAGAGGGCTGAGACTGAAGTGGAGAAGACCAGGCGACAGAGCCGATCAGTGAGGCCCAGTTCTAGTTTTCGTCCTCACTACGAGCCATACTCGCCGGGGAGCCCCAGGGTCCCTCCAGCTCCGCGAACCTAACAGCAGTCGTGCCCCGTCGGCGAAAGTCGTAGACCCGGGTGCTCGAATGAGAGACAGGGTACCAAAACAGAAGCAGCCTGAAATTGTGCCTAAACTTATTCCGATTTCGTTTAGTTTTCACAAATAACATCAACATACGGTCCGCTAACGGTATGCCAAATTTCAGCTCTGGCCGGTAAAGGGTTTTTGAAATACTCGCGACCCACTTTTTGTTGGGTCCTTGATTCGAGGATGTGGGTCTACGGTATGGTGTTGCGAAAGACCTGCTGAATCTGCGGCTCCACTGACCATTATAGCAATAAAAACTGCTTTATGGCAGTTTAAAAAAAACGGTATTGTGTTCTAGTCCATGGACCCCGTCCAAAAAGTAAGAAATTAACGAAATGTGATAGCAGAAAATTAAAATTTCACACAAAACCTCACAATAATCACACACAGGATGAAAAGCGAGGAGAACTTTTCCCCTCGTGGTCCTCTTTCATATGCATATTGGCGCAGTACAAGTGTCAGACTAAACAAGTGTTGAAAGCAGTATTTTTTTAAACAGATCTTCAAAGTGTTCTGATTATTGTGAGGTTTTGTGTGAAATTTTAATTTTCGACTATCACTTACTTTTTGGACGGGGTCCATGGACTACAGAACACAATAACTTTTTTTAGAAAGCTGCCATAAAGCAGTTTTTATTGCTATAATTTCTTTTGTTTTTTTAGCTAAGGATATTATCAGTACTCTTGATATTATTATAATAAAATTATGTCACCAATGGAATGCCCTAAATGATGGTCTAGCGCCTCTACGTACTAGCTACATGACATGTACATCATATCAAATTCAATACCGTAGTATAGTATTTATACGCATTGATGTGCAAGCCGTTTCTTGCAGAAAATGGCACTGGTCTATTCATGTTCTTCTGCAGGGGAAAGTTATGGATAGTGTTGGTGATACTTTTTTTTTTAATACGCAGGTCATTCTGTGGATGTTGCTGTTGATGAATTTCATGACTCTGTCATAAATTTTTCTTGTCTTTCAGATAATTCAGATTTCCACACCCTAATAATAAATAGTAAATGACATTTACTTGAGAAATGTAACCAGGTGCGTGCCGCAGATGCTTTTGTTGATTCTGTGTTCATAATTGTAGTCATGGGTTGTCGTGATAAGGTCATTATTATTATTATTATTATTTTGCTTGTTCGCGTTGGCATCAACCTGCATAAAGCAGGTATATAGCCTTCGCTTAAGCTGCCATAAAAAAGAAAGCTCATCCTAAGCGAGAGGGCTAGAGGGAAATATAACGATAACGAGATACAGAATACAAAGAAATCCAATGAGTTCAACGTACAATTCAAAACAAGAAAGAAAGGAAAGAAAAACAGAGCCGAATCTACCGATTGATCCATCAATCGACAAAGGGGACTAATCCGTTAGTGTTGCAAAGTAGAAGCTGATTATAGTTGCAGATCTCCAGGCCAGGGCCAGCATATTGCTGATTCTGGATAGGTCTCCGCAGCATTTGATGTGATAAGGTCATCCTGCATCATATTGTACTGAAATCTCAATCCTGTTGATGTCGATATAACTTTTGGAAGTAGTTCAATAACTTCAAAGTGTTACAAGTCCACGATTGTCTAAAACAACACAGCCAAGTAGGAACAATAAACATATATAAAAATGTAAACAAATACATTGTTGAGTCCGACACCTCGTTCCAACAACTACACTGATCCTGAGGATATATACTGTAAGGGGCAAGGATATATGGTTGGAGGTACTGAGAGGTAAACAAGGCACTCCACAATAATAAAATGTTACACATCTTTTGGTGAGTATTAATGATATCCAGTCGAACCTCTTTAGGACGAACACCAAGGGGCCGATGGTATTGTTCTGTGAGTTTGTCTTTACCCAATTTTATAACCAGTGACTGTCTAGCCTCGAGCATTGTGTACAGGGCACATGTAATCGGCAGCGACATGAAGGAGTACACTGGATTAACGGAAGGGACATTCAGGACACGATTCAATGGTCATCAACATACTATTCGCCACAAGAAGCACGAGACCTCAGCGAGACTGTCCAGACACATCTGGAGACTGAAGGATGAAAACAAACCTTACAGTATCAGGTGGTCCGTTGTGAGGAGAGCCGCACCATACTCTAACATCTCGAAGCGTTGCAACCTGTGTCTGGCCGAGAAGCTAGAGATTGCCTGGGCCGACAAGACCCGCTCCCTCAACAAGAGGTCAGAGCTTGTGTCCAAGTGTCGTCATGAAAACAAGTTCTACCTCTGTAACTTTGCCCGCAAGGTCAAGTGAATCTAGCTGGTAGTCCCGCGGCCTAGTGTGTGTGTGTGTGTGTGTGTGTGTGTGTGTGTGTGTGTGTGTGTGTGTGTGTGTGTGTGTGTGTGTGTTGTGTGTGTGCATGCGTGAGAAAGAGAGTGCGTGTGGGTGATTGGATAAGTGCGGGTGCAAGTATGTGTGCGGTAGGTGTGAGAATGAAAGGATGAGTATTGTGGCCGTGTGTGTGTGTGTGTGTGTGTGTGTGTGTGTGTGTGTGTGTGTGTGTGTGTGTGTGTGTGTGTGTGTGTGTGTGTGTGTGTGTGTGTGTGTGTGTGTGTGTGTGTGTGTGTGTGTGTGTGTGTGTGTGTGTGTGTGTGTGTGTGTGTGTGTGTGTGTGTGTGTGTGTGTGTGTGTGTGTGTGTGTGTGTGTGTGTGTGTGTGTGTGTGTGTGTGTGTGTGTGTGTGTGTGTGTGTGTGTGTGTGTGTGTGTGTGTGTGTGTGTGTGTGTGTGTGTGTGTGTGTGTGTGTGTGTGTGTGTGTGTGTGTGTGTGTGTGTGTGTGTGTGTGTGTGTGTGTGTGTGTGTGTGTGTGTGTGTGTGTGTGTGTGTGTGTGTGTGTGTGTGTGTGTGTGTGTGTGTGTGTGTGTGTGTGTGTGTGTGTGTGTGTGTGTGTGTGTGTGTGTGTGTGTGTGTGTGTGTGTGTGTGTGTGTGTGTGTGTGTGTGTGTGTGTGTGTGTGTGTGTGTGTGTGTGTGTGTGTGTGTGTGTGTGTGTGTGTGTGTGTGTGTGTGTGTGTGTGTGTGTGTGTGTGTGTGTGTGTGTGTGTGTGTGTGTGTGTGTGTGTGTGTGTGAATTTAACTCGGATGGTGAGCCAATTAAAATATTAATTATGGTGAAAAAGGACAAAAAGTTACGAGTTATGACTAACTGCCCACCAACGCAACCAGATCTTATACAGTCAGCGAGTGCCACAAAATGGCACAAAACTGACAAGGATTACTAATCCCTTAGCACCCAGCTTTTTCCCCTCCAAGTTAACTACTAGTGTACACAGTCGACATCTCTCCCCTGGGGCTGGCGCTGACATCCCAGGTCCCAGTGCTCATGGCTCTTGTACCCAGAATAACCTTTCTGCCCCTGCTGCCCCTGCTCACCGCATTACCCCACCGACACAGTCCTTCATAAGACTGGGCTTTTTGAATGTTTGTCGTCTTCGAAACAAAGTAGCTGAGGTCGCCGATATCCTACAGCAATACAACTTCGACATATTTGGCGTCGCAGAAACCTGGCTTGACAGCACAACGTCAGACAGTGATATTACTGTGTGATACGGCACGATCGTCCAGTGCGCAGAGGTGGCGGTGTATGCTTTTATTTCCGTTCCGGACTCCAGGTAAAACCGCGCCCAGAGCTTTCCGACGCTAACATTGAATCGTCCTGGATCGAAGTCAAAGGGCGATGAAGGCGACAACTAGTTGGGTGCTTTTACCGGCCACCTGACGAGCCCATCTTGTACTCGCAGAATTTTGAAGAGCAGCTGCACAGGGCTTTCGTGGACAACCCAAGCATCACAGTCATTGGCGATTTTAGCGTTAATGTTTCAACCCCCTACCCACCTTGTCCTTTCGCCCGGAAATTTCTCGAACTTTGCAACTGCTACGGCCTCACTAATCACGTTCATGCTCCGACTCGTATCTCACCGGCGTGCCCATCTGTTACAACTATCGATCTCATTCTTTCAGCTAGTCAAGACATCAGTGAGTGCCACGTCCTGCCTTTGACCTTTAGCGACCACTTTGGGATTGAGGCTAACCTGCACCTTCAGGTTTCTCGCAGCGTGTCACCTCAGGCAGTAGAGCGGGTCCGAGTTCAGAGAAATACTCGGTCGGTGAACCTCTGCGAACTCCGTCGGGATGTCAGCTCCGCAGGGCTGGATGATTTTACTAACACGCGGGATGTGGACACCATGTGGGCGTCGTGGCACACCAAGTTCTTGGCTGTCGTGGACAAGCATGCACCCATCCGCTATGTATCCTCCAATCGCAAATCGCATCCGCCCTGGTCCGACAGAGAGCTCCACAAGCTCAACCAACGTAAAAATCAGCTACACCGACGGTGGCTACGCGATAAGGGAAACCAGAATCTTCACGTACAGTTCAAGCAAGCACGCTCAAGCGCCAGAAATGCCTATCGCCGAAAGCGCAACGATTTCTTCCGAGCGCAATATGCCGCGTCCAGTCAGAACCCGCGTAAGCTCTGGAACGTCATAAACTCCGTTACGAACAGGAAGAGAGTACGTGTGAAGCCTACTTGCCCCATTGAAGAAGTTTCGTCAGTCTTCCAGGCAGTAGTAACAGACAATGCCCGTCCTCACAGCATCCCGCTACCGCAAGGTCTACAGCCTCAGACTGCAATGTCAGAATTGCCGCAAGTGTCTTTTGGCGAAGTAGAACGGCTTCTCCGACAAATCAATCCTGCCAAAGCAACAGGAAGCGACGGGATACCTGGTCACCTTCTGAAGTGCTGTGCCGATATCCTAGCTGCGTCCGTGGCCACGTTGTTTAATGCCTCGCTTGTCAATGGCACTGTCCCCACAGCCTTCAAACTCGCACACGTTATCCCGCTGTTCAAAGCTGGGGACCCGTCTATTCCCACCAACTTCCGTCCAGTGTCCCTACTTCCCATATTGTCAAAACTCTTGGAGAAAGTCGTACAAAAGAAACTAGCCCAGTTTCTGGACATATCTGGCACGCTCCCCACGACTCAGTTTGCATTCCGCGCAGGCCACTCAACGGAGGATGCCCTGGTACTTATGCTAAATCGTATTCTTATTGCACGGGACAAGCGTTTGTGTACTGGCATATCGGCCTTCTAGATAATGTCAAAGGCATTCGACAAGGTTCGTCATGAACGGCTACTCCAGGACCTATTCGATATCGGCATAACAGGGAACGCCCTAAAGTGGTTTTCCGCCTATCTGTCGGGCCGTACTCAGCGTATCTGTATTGGACGGGATCAGAGACCATCCTGTGGCGTGCCACAAGGTTCTGTTCTAGGACCGATCCTTTTCAGTATCTACACCCGCGAAGTTCCAACCATAGCTAACCAGTCTTCATCAGTTCAATTTGCCGATGACATCGCGCTGATCAGCAGCAGCACATCCCTGGACACGGTATCTGCTTCGCTATCGGCCTCGGTTTCTGCACTTGCTGACTGGTTGCAGACCCGTGGTCTCATTTTGAATGCAGCCAAGAGCCAAGTGATCCCTGTATACCCCAACAGGCAGCCTCAGCAGCCCCAGCACACGATCAATGTAAACTGTCATGAAACGCCGATTCCTGTCGTTACTGCGGCCAGGTATCTTGGAGTGCTCCTCGACTCGGATCTGTCATGGACGCCCCATGTTGATCCCTGCACCGCTAGACTGGCCCAGAGGATCGGAGCACTATGGAGGTTGCGTCGCTGCTTGACTCATCAGAGCCGAGTTCTCTACTTTAAAGCGATCATCATGTCTGACCTGATGTACGGATCCAATGCGTTTCCCCACTTCTTACTGCCAACCAATTGGATCGGCTACATGTCATGCAGAATCGGGCGGCAAGGGCGGTTTTCGGACTCTCGCACCACAGCTCCGCGCGTACCCTCCTGCTGAAATTGGACACCTACAGAGTATCCGAGGTATTCAGGCAGAAGTTCATCGTTCTTGTCTGGAATTAACGGAATGGGCACGCAAGTTCTGATCTGCAAGCCCTCCTAGTTCCTTTGTCAGCTGGCCCAACTAGGTTGCACTTCACCATGGGTCTGCGCCAACCGCCAGTTCGCACCAGGTTCGGCAAGGGTTGCCTCGCGTTCCGGGGCGCCCAGCCGTGGAACACCTTACCCAGCGATATACGTGCCATCTCCACGCTCCGCCAGTTCCGCGCCAGCATGATCCCGCACACCCTTAGTACCCTAGAGTACCAAACGTCCTGTTTGATGATCAGCTGGCTTAGTTTTTCTCCACCTCTATCCTAACTACATCAGTCACCAATTTCATTTATTACTGCTTTCTATCTGCATTCCCCACCTTTTCATTGGGCACATCTGCCTGTTTGGTTTGCGAATTAAAATAAACACAACAACAACAACATTCGGCGACCTGACACCTACATTACTGTAGCTCCAACTCTTCATCATCCAGTAACTTTCGGCTTTCTTTGTTGCCGTGATGCGTAGCTCGTGCTCTTCTTCGTTGCGCTTTCCTTCCCCTCTTGGACTTTTCCGAACCTGAGCCTTCCAAGTTGGAAGGCTGTTGTCTGACTGCAAAATCCACACGACGCAGCTCACCAGATCAAGGTGTGGGTCCTCTGCACTCAGTAGAGTCAAGTCGAGCGAGCTGCAACTCCCGGTGCCGAAAGGCGGGCTAACGCCCCTACATGGCTACTTCCCCTTGTCTAACCGCCACGACGAAATGATAGTAGCCGACTGGCCGAAATTTAAAAAGAAAAAAGAAAAAAAGTTGTTGGTTTGCGCCTTGGAGAAGTGTTGGAGCTAGGTGTGAGGTCGCCGAATGTCTCAGTACTCCTTGCCAGTTTTGTGCCATTTTGTCGCACTCGCTGACTATATAAGATCTGGTTACGTTGGTGGACAGTTAGCCATAACTCGTAACAGTTTGCCCTCCTTTTTTCACCATAAGGAGGGGAAGCTACTTTAGTATTTATTTGAATTCACAACACCACTTCAATCGGTCAAGAACCCAATAACATGAGAGCTAATGCCTTGTCCATGTTCTGCAATGATCATACATGTAGTTTCAATCCGAAGAGTTAATAACTCTTCGGCAAAAGTCCATAGCTTATGGACTTTTGCTTCAGTTGATGGGAACATGCAGAAGAAAAGTGAAGCTCGTAGGCCCACATCCTATATCAGTCCCGGCCGGGAGCATCATTTTCGTTCTAAAGCAGCACAAGTGGAGCGCGGACGTACATTTTT
>NC_088654.1:12009952-12034952 GCF_964019385.1 Sycon ciliatum | reverse complement strand
CGGCGGCGAGAAAACCAAGGACACTAGCCGGCAGCATCCCGAATGGTCAGCGGCGTTCGAAACCACACAGCTGTACTGAAAATTTACCGAACTTAGTTGCGGCGACCATTCGAACCCTCAGAGCTCCTTTGATGTTTAGCATGGCTTCTAGATAACGAGATAAGCCCCGGACGTAAGCAGTACTTCTCTAACTTTAGCCCCAAAGTCTAGATAACCTAACTGACCTTGAACGCAAATAAAAATAGTAGGTCTTGGTCTTGCGAAACGCAGGTCCCTCGCACGGGTGGACGGCCATTCACATCTGCGCGACTCGCTTCAAGTGTCCGCACATACTGCAAGCGGCCTGCACTAACCCATTAACAGTTTGAAAACGCCAAACTTTGGAAAGTTCCTGCTGCTTATACCCTTCTTGAAGCGGGAAGTGACAAAAGTTCTAAAGGTGATAACGAAACGCACAGTGCTGCTAGGACATGCATACAGATGGCGCTAGAATCTAGACAAGTGCGTGAAGGAGAAGTTCGCACTATGGATCGACTGAATGGCTTTGCCCCATAACACAATACACATGCATGAAAGGTTGAACTAATACTTACTGGTCCCATGCTGATAGTGCAGTACTGACGTGCCGACGAGGTGAGACCAAACGGAAGAACAGACGACTCCACAGTCCCAGAGCTACAGACTCAGTGCTGGCAACTGAAATCCGACCCCCTTGCCGGCGCGCCGCGCCGGCAAGGGGGTCGGATTTCTGTTGCCAGCACTGTACAAGTAGAGGCTCGTTGGCCTTGGGCATTAGAGAGGTTAAGATGCACGTTATTTCTGACGTGACGCGAAAGTTCAGCTCGCGTTATTTGCTCGCACGTCGAAAAATCAACGCGAGTGACCTGCTGCTCACGTCGAAATTTGGAGTTTTACGCCAAATTTGACGTGAAATTGCGCGTCACGTCGGAAATAACGTGCATCTTAACCTCTCTATTCACTACAATGCATGCCCGCCCGCCGTGCGAGGTTCCTCCGCTGCCACTCCTGCCGTTGACTACAAAAAAAAGCCGCACATGTATGATGTAGCCGGTGCTGGTGCACATCCAAGTACAGTTCAGCAGGTGATCATCCACCATTGCCAAAGGTCGAAGGGCATGAACGGTTAGGTAGAGTCTACGTGTCAAGTAGTTGTGGTAGACCTACCAGCCATCGCCAACTACTTGTAAACCCATGAAACATCCTAAAATCCTGCGCAGAGAACCTCTCCTTGTCATTATTTTTTCTCCTTTTGTCGTGAACTCACGAAGTACTGTGTTCATGTGCGTATCAGCCGATACATCCTTTTGGCTGGTCGGCAGTTGCTCCTTTTTGCTTAGAGTTGTACGCTATTTTGCCCCCTGCTGTGCACGCACTGACTTCCCGCTTAGCATACGCTGACCCAGACTGATGGACTTGCTTTGTACGGTATCACCCTCGTACTCATGAGATATTCTTTACATATTTTCCCCTGACCTCCCGCTTTGTGTACGTTGGCCCTGGTGTATTTTTGGCGGCACCTGCTCGCGCTCAATCTCCTCTCCTCCCCCCTCCCCCCCCCACCCCATTCCACCGCACTGTTGGTGCAACTGAGCAGTTTCTTCGCGCCCGCTGATTGTGTACAGCGAGATAGGAAGGCTGGCACGCTGAAGTTTTGGGGGCTGTTGTAATTTATTATCTGGACGAATGGAAGGAAATTTTCTCTCCTAATCAAAAGTAGCTTGAGTGTTGCACGGGTAGCTTTTGACACCTTTCGCCTATCGTTGGGCGGTTGTCTACTACTGAGCTCGGCCGGCCAACAACCTGCTACCTGTGACCGGACGGTGAGTGATGAGTGTTTGGAGAGACACTGTTCGCTTTCTAGTTTGTACGCCTATTCTTTTCATTGGTTTCGAGCGCCTGGCATAACTGGGTGCTCGGTGACACGGCGGTGCAGTATCTGAATGCACTTCTTATTGGCTACTGGGTCTCCGTTTCGGTGAATTGTTCGGAGTTTCCTTTCCTCTTTTCTTTTCATTTCTCTCCGCTGTTCACTCCTTTCCCCCTTTCTCTTTTTCAACCTCGGTGCGCGGGCTTGGCAATGAAGCCGAGCCGGTCTGTCGGCTGAGCTGGGTGCACCCCACTCGCACAGCCTCCATGGCTCACGGTGACCGCTACCGTTTTATGTCAATGCTCCTTCCTGCTTCCGGTCAAATTCTTCCTTGGTAGGGTTGACGGTTCAATGTAAAAAGCTAAAAGAAGGAATTATGTTGTAGGTTCCTTGACACTGTCAAAGCGCTCGTCCAAATGATCTGTGTTCTTTCTGCCCATCTGATATCGGTCCTCCTTTCGCAGACTCGTCCGTTGTCAATCTCCGTAGAGTTCCAAGTTACTGTCATACAACTTAGTTGTATGTATGTGTGTGCATGCCTGCGTGCATGTGTGTGCATGCCTGCGTGCATGTGTGCTTCAGTTCTGTGTGTGAATGTATGTACATGTACATGTATGTGCGCGTGCACATGTGTGTAACATTATGACTGTGTGCGTGCGTGTGTGTGTGTGTGTGTGTGTGTGTGTGTGTGTGTGTGTGTGTGTGTGTGTGTGTGTGTGTGTGTGCATGCGTTTGTGCATGAAAGGACTGAAAATGACTTCAACAACTATGCTCGCCATTGCTGGCGTGCTGCTGTCGACCGTGACTAGTAAGTACAACCTTTGGCTGAAGAGAGAAAGTTTCAAAATGTGAAATTACTTCTTTGAAGTACATGTACTTCAAAGTATCAGCATCTCTGTGAGCTTGTCAAGTCTGGGATCGAAACTACCTTGTTTTCGAGAGCACAGTAATACCTGTAATGGCGACCACTCGACCATGGCGACCACTCGGGTATGGCGACCACTCGACCATGGCGACCACTCGGGTATGGCGACCACTCAGGTATGGCGACCACTCGACCATGGCGACCACTCGGGTATGGCAACCACTCGACCATGGCGACCACTTTTCCTTGTCACGCATCGCCGGCAGTATCCTGCACATACAAAAATGAAGAGCAGAGGTCCGAGAACAGACCCTTGAGGAACTGCTGTAGATGCCTTTCTCCACTTGCTCCCAGCCCCGTGCCATCTCCATACTTATACCATGGGACGACCATAACTACATTTAGAAAGACTATATTTATTACAAGACGACTACGGAAACACAACTAGACAGGACGAACTCAAGACGAAGACTGCTTTTCAAACCACAGCAACACGCACATGCACCAAAACCACATACACAAAATACCGTACTATTACAGAACAGCAGTCAGCCGGTGATCAATAGTATGGATCCAGTGTCAAGCATGCCATCAGCTACTGTTGCAGGTATTGAGCAAGGAATGCAGTGGGCAGAAGCTTGGAAAGCGATCATTGAGTTGTGAAAAACAAAAGCAGACTAGAATCTGAACACCTCAGCACCCTGTGGTGCTGCAGGCATGCCTCGACTTGCCAGCGTTGGTTCTTGCGACTGGAAGACTGAGTCCGTCCTGCTGCTGGGGTCGAGTTTCTCTGGGCATTTGCGGAGTCGGTAACGAGAGCTTGGAAGCTCAGGGCCCTACGCTATGCTTTTTTGTCGTGATGACCTAGACCAAAAAAAGCATAGGGATGTTATAAATTCTTTAAAAAATTCCTTTTTTAAGAGACATAACCTGGGATTCGAACCCGCACTATCGTGCGCCCTGCATGCATCCCCCGATACACTTCGCATAAATACTAATTCTTCCAAGTTGCTTCACGTTATGATCTTGCATTTGAAAGCCCTATTTGAATATGCATTGTGGCCAGCCGTCTTTGATGGTATGGTACGGGATAGGTACGGGACAGGTACGATCGAGGGTAATACGACACCGTCTACCGCCTTGATGACGACAAAAAAAGCATAGGGATGTTATAAATTTTTCAATTCTCCTATTTTTTCAGGCATATCCTGGGATTTGAACCCGCACTATCGCCCTACATGCATTCCCCCATACACTTCGCATTCATACCCATTCTTCCAAGTTGCTTCACGTTATGATCTAGCGTTTGAAAGCCCTATTTGAATATTGCGGCCAGCTGTATGTGGCCAGCTGTGTTTGATGGTACAGTACGGTGCGGGACAGATACGGGAGCCAGGCGTGACACAAACAAACAAACAAACACCAAATTAAAGCTGTGTGGACCCTGGCTAGCGCCAGACGTTACTGAAGTAACGTCTTCTGCATAGCTACGGGAATAAATTATAGTTGGGTGATGGACTGCGATGTGTCACCGTGTAGGCTCTTCCACACAATAGCTAAGGTGTTCGGTTGGAAGTGCTCTGACACCTGGAAAACTCCCGCCGGGTCAGCAGAGAGTCGGCTGATTGTCGCATGTGCCATCTAGCTATTGACTAACTCCCAGCCTTCGTGTGATGCGTGATGCGTGATGTGTGATGTGTGTGTGTGTGTGTATGTGTGTATGTATGTGTGTGTGTATGTGTGTGTGTACAGTCTGCATCACAGGTAGTTCAGCCAATGCAGTCAACCCAGCCAATCCTGCTCTGGACAAATGCCTGCAAGGCTGCTTGTCGGGCATTTGCCTGCGAGATGAGACACTGTCGAGAACGTATGACTGTTTCTGTGAGTATATGATATCAGTTTGTTTCGTTCCCTTCCACCGTAATGTCGCGTATTAAAGCCGGACTTGTTCCTGTAGGAGCCGATGTCAATGCTAGGCTTTTATTCAAGTTGAGCTTCTTTTCAAACCAGGTATTTCTGCATATGTCAAACACTAAAACCAGGGTTATGTGCCGGCAGTGCATCTTGAAAATCAGGCTTGTATTCAAGACAGGCTTCTAGTTGAGACCGGTTTTAATGCAGGACACTTTGGTATCTCAGTTTGGCTTATCGTATCGCAGTCGGAACAACTGTCGGAAGAACTGAACGAAATGCTGGCAAAGTGTAAATTTTCGTTTCGGACATTGCATGATGTCGATTCTTACGCCGAGTTTTACAACTTTGTGCCCGCCAGCCTGACCTAGAGGAAGCCCGGCAGGATGAGAACATAATTTAGCAGTCCCTTGGGACGAAGGGATTCACGCACATAGACCTTAATACAGTGAGACATTGCTTAAAAGAATGCCAATAGGCGAGGGAACCGGATAATCAAACACACATACTATAATGTGAGCCGGAGTGCGCTAAATCATGACCACAGCTTTTTTGGAAAAAGTCGAGAAAATCGCGATTTGAATTCCGCGGCAAAAAATACGAAGTGCAGTGCAACGCGAGTCGCCGTTGTTGTTCTCCTCGGTCGACTGGACTGTTCCGGATGCATTTCTTTGTTGCAAGTAAGTTTATTTGTTTGAGTTTGTATTCCATGTTGCGCTGAGTCGCCTAAAACGGACCGTCATCGATGTATCGACGGAAGAGCCTAGTAGTAGTCATGTACTGCTGAGCGGAAGAAGACGACATCTTCGCACTCCATGCGCAGGATGAAATATTTTGAGGATTCGGGTCGGAAACAGAAGGAAGACGATGATGGCTACAGCGACGAGTCATTTGAGGGCGACACTTTCCTCGAGCGTAAAAGAATTGATGCTGGTAGTCCCACGATCTGCAGTGACGAGGAATTCTACTCTGATGACAACCTGGCAAGCGATTGGCATCGACACTGAATTGGGAGGTGAGTCGGCCGATGATTTCGCCAGAATGGACATCGCTGCACACATCCAGGACGATGCCAGTATTGGTTGCAAGTGCAAAAACAATCAATGGACTCTGCTGCTCCCTCAACTTGCTCAAGTCAATAATTTGAGTACACATATGCGGAACATCGCTGGCACGAGCAGTGGGCAGCGATCGCAAAAGCAGTACTCTCTGGCGAGCGGAGAAAACCGTGCGCAGATGATGGACTTTGGTGGGGGGAATATGAGTGCGACGTCGAGTATGTTGAGGAAGACTGTGTGCAGCAGTGTATACTGTATATTTGAAAGTACAGGTGGAGTGTGATGGAGTTAACGTTGAGTGCCAACTTCTTCGGCCATCTACAGATGTTGACCGTGTTTTCGCTGGCGGTTCTCCAGTGGTGCTCCAACCAGGAGGTATTTCGGACACCCAGCTCAGCTGCCTATATAAATTTTGGATGTGGCCGAGTACCTGTCATCGTCAGCTCATGCTATAAGACCCTGGACAGAGGAACTGACCAGGAAAGGATGAACCAAGGGATATATCAACTGTGTGCAAAATGACAATCCCATTGCTGTACATAGAAGTTCACCATTTCAACAGTGCTGCATATAATAACATTGTAGCAACACTTAGACATGTCAGATCAATCCAAAACTTTCA
Organism: Sycon ciliatum; assembly: GCF_964019385.1. NCBI lineage: Eukaryota > Metazoa > Porifera > Calcarea > Leucosolenida > Sycettidae > Sycon > Sycon ciliatum. The sequence continues at coordinate 12,028,608 of NC_088654.1, read as the reverse complement.
GACAGTGAACATTAGGTGTGTTTGATCATTTTTTAACAAAAAACTGAAGTCGAATTTTTGGTCTGTGGTAATATTTTAGCGTGCTCTGGCTCATGTATGCTTGCTATATGCCGTAAATCGGTAACCATCAATTTTCTTCTGCATGGTGAGGGATCCGGATAAAAGAGGACCGGATAAGCGAGGTCTGACTGTAACCAGGACCTCGTTCTATAAAACGTTTCTCAATATGCGCAGACTTCACTGTAGCCGTCTGTTAAGCCTAGTTCACATTCGACGGAATGCTGACGGTACGGGACGTAAGGGCCTGTCGGGAAGGCTGGGGTGAGCTGTAAAATCGTGTACGATTCGTACGACACGACATGCTGCAGTCGTTGTGTCGTTCAACAGCGAACGGCAACAGTCATAAGGCACGGTCAGTGACGGGGTGACTTTTGGACCTAATTTCTTATTTTTCGGGACTTCTTTTCAATTATTTCTCCTTCAATGAAACGGAATCAAGTTCACAATACCAGGTTTTCATGAAGACCAAAAATGTAGCTTCGAAAGGTGTGCTATTCAAATAATAGCTCCAGGAAGTGATATAACAGTTTGTCTGTCACGCTCTTGAGCTATCCCTAAATACCATATGTGACATCAGACCTTATCTTGCTAAAATTCAACTCAAGTCGTGTTAGCCATTCTGCGAGTTATAGGAAGCGCGGTGTTCGAAATGCTAAAAATTTCCAAGTACGAATCGGGAGCAGTCGGCGCACGACGCCGTCTCCTGTTCACACTCAAAATGCAGCTGTTTTGTACGCTTGCGTCCCCGTCTACGGTATGAAAAGTTTAATCGATCCAACTCTTCCCGTCGCTTCCCGATCTGTACGGCGGTACGGTTGCGTTCCCGTTCCTGGTGTTCACATTGGACGCCGTCAGACTGTCCCGTCGCTTCCCGTCGATCCTTACGTCGCGTCCCGTCGCGCCCCGTCGAATGTGAACTAGGCTTTATAACCACACATACTCCAGGGGCGTTGCACACGGTACGGTCACTACGGCATTGACCGTACCACTATTTGCCCCAATCAGCCCAAGTACCTTGTGATTCAATAAAATGCACTGGTTTGGGCTCTAAATTTCCAAAATTTTCGCCTCAGCCACCCCTCCCCCACGAGTAAATTGTACTTCAGATGGCTGACCGTACCACACTAAAATACCTTCCGACGCCCCCGGTACTCACAGCGCTCTCCCAGGGGTTTCTGGAATAGTCACGCAGGGGCGTAGCTACGGTCCAGCGGATAATGCCGGCAATATATTCAGCATTATACGACTATCCGAGCATCAGAGCATTATGGAGCATTAGAAAGGAACAAAACGAGCATTATGTGAGGCTTGAGCGGCACAACGATTTTCTTAGTGGATAATATCGGGAAATCCCAGGTTTTTGGCAACAATCGGCTACAATCATGATCATGAGATGTTGTCTGATGATTGGTTTTTGCCATGAAACTCTGAGTAACAACGAAACAGCCCTATATTACTCCTTTTGGGTACCTTTTGCGTACTACGCTCCGCCCATTCCGGGCATTTGAGCACTATGCATTGTACGGGCGCATGATTTTGTGATTGTGTAGACACGTAACACCTTTAGCACTAACGCTACATAACTATTGCTACATAAAAAACGTTATGATTGTAGCGATGTGGTCAGGTAAATGTATACAAGCCATTTGTGAAGCATGCCCAACCGAGGCCGAGGCAGTGCAAGTGACAAAAAATCCGGGGAAATTATTTACGAGGTTTCTTTTACTTTTAGAATAATGGAGAGCTATGGAGAAGACATACGCGAAGTGCATATCAAACAGACGAAGAAGGGTTTTCTAGTTGTGCCACAGGCTCTGGCGATAGCATCTCTAGCGACACTGAAGTAGACACTGATGCATTGCTAAATTTGAAAGAGCGGCTATAAACAGAAAGAGCTCGTTCCAAACGAACTGCCTTTACCGAGTTCAGCTCAGGAGGCTCGAAAAGAACTAGAATTTCTCATGGACTCAGTACCAAGTCGATTGCTCAGCAGCGCCTGTCTTACTTTCCTGATGAAGCGCGTACAGTTAGTTGTGGACGGTAGTAATGCCAGGCCTACAGTCAAATGCTATCAGAAAGGAAGAGTATTGTGGAAAGCCATACGTCTACACACCATCTCAAGGAGAAGATGAGAGCACAAGCAAAGGATGTAGAGTTGCGAAATATCTTCTGACCACGTGTTTTCAGGATTTCCGCAAATGGGAGGGCTCTCCATCTGAGATCGAATCTCAGGAGCTGGCCTCACGTCTGGTGTTTCAGATGAAGACATTATTCACAGAGTGGATGCAGTGACAGCTTGTCTGCAGGCAGGAATACTATTTGCTAAGATTAACTGCATCCCAACAATGAATGACTACCTGCAATAGTGGTTTCATCTCTCACTACATGGATAATTAGGGGAGGGATTTGATACGCCGACTATTCTGCCACAACTCTGCATCAAAGTTGGAATGGAGAGCAATCAATGGAGAAGTGATCATGTCTTATGGTGCTAAGAAGTGGTGGAGCTCGTGAGAGATAAGGTGGCAATTTCAGATGCAGATCGACGATATGCATAATTTCCTGGAAGTTTGACAATGTGCAGACTTTCTTCCATTTTTGTCCTAAACCAAGAGCATTATATCCCTTGCTGAAGCATTATAATCTGCATTATACGGCAGTTTTTGGAGCATTATGGTTAGCATTATATGAACATTTTCGGAGCATTATCCGCTGAACCCTAGGCGTAGCAGCCGGTCCGGCTTTCGCAGGACCACTTTCTTTTTTTTATTAAACACAATGCCGAAAGTGCCCAGTATGCAGGATTCTCCACCCTATTTTCAAATTTTTCACAGTGGAAACCCCCCGGACCCTCTCATACCGGACCACCTGCAACGGCGTATGCGCCTGTAGTGTTGTGGAAATGCGTGGTTATCTTTAAAAGCAGCACAATTTACACTGCAGCCCAGTCACCCAAAAACTGTCACCTTAACTTTCGCGCGTCTCTCGCTTTCAATTGTAGATAAAATTCAGTACTCTTCCCATGTATGTGTGTGTGTGTGTTTGTGTGTGTGTGTGTATGTATGTATGTTGTTGTGTATGCACCATGTGTGTGTGTGTATGTGTGTGTGTGTGTGTGTGCATAGCTGTATGGTGTAGACCAGGCTGAATAGTGACGGTCAATTCTTCAGCCTTGCAAGCTGTTGAATGGTGCAATCCCAGCACAAGTTGCTATGGCTTCTGCCGTAGCATTGCTATCATCGCCTCCGGCGATGGGCGTCAAAGGTCAAGGTGTGCATGCCTGCACGCCTATGCATGGCAATATGCACCATATACACTCACCCGCGGGTTTGTCCCTCTGCGTTGTTCTCCAGATGTCATTCAGTACAAGTCCGTCCGCAACGTCAGCGACGGCAAGAGCTACCGTAGCAGCGAATATTTCGCAATTTCCTCCACGAAAATGTCTGCGAACGCCACCAAGACATTCACCACAGCCGTTGGCGGTAACACCCATGGATACTCAATGTACCAGACCAAGTACACTGAACTCAAACCATCCCCCAGTTTACCACGGCCTGAATACTACAGGCAACTGTTTGGTATAATTTTAACTCGACTTCGGGCCATCAAGCGTTATGTTTCAACTACCGACGTCCTGAATGTCATTGGGAATTGTGCTCACACAGAGCCTGGTCCTGGCCCTGGACCTAGAATAGGAAAAATGTTTGTTAATGCATTCAGGGTCTATCAGTTTCTAGAGAATTCCCTGTACGTCTATTGGTCGTCCGCTATACGCAATGGAGGCTGCGGCGCACAGCTGCCGGTTATGTACACGGGTAAGTGCGTGTGTGTGTGTGTGCGTGTGTGTGTGTGTGCCTGTGTGTGTATGTGTGTGTGTGCCTGTATGTGTGTGTGTGTGTGTGTGTGTGTGTGCCTGTGTGTGTGTGTGCCTGTGTGTGTGTGTGTGCGTGTGTGTGTGTGCCTGTGTGTGTGTGTGCCTGTGTGTGTGTGTGTGCCTGTGTGTGTCTGTGTGTTTGTGTGTACATATGTGTACGTGTGTTTGTCTGTGCTGGTGTCTAACATCCTCAGACAGCGTATAGCATTGACAGTGGTTAACGCTTTATGTCCAGTGGACAGAGCCAGAAATACTACTGTATAAAATCGATAAATTTTTACGGGGCGCAACTTTTGTGTTTTCAAGAATTGCACTGTTCCCCCGATGAGAAACTTTCACGATTTCATCTATTCAGTTGGATCTTGTGCTGTCTACAATCAATGTATAGAGCAGTTCGCGGCGATTTATATCCGCTAGTGACTGCATGATGGTCACGAAAATAGCGAAATTTATAATCTCTAGCGAAAGTTTCTCACCTTGCAGTGTTCTCACACCGCAAGGGTGCAACCAAGAGTTCTTCATTGCCGTCACTCAGAGTTTCGTGTTTGAGACATCACTGCGGATTAGGCAGGAAGACCAAGACTTCCAATCACTAGCGATTCATACCGGAGAGACTGGGGCTGAGGCGATAACGGCTTATAAAAGTTCAGCTGGCCGGCGAGGAAAATATAATTATCGCGTCGAAAAATGTTATGCCGTAGAAGTCTAAATATATAAGTATGGGTTTTGGCTTCTTGCTGTTTCTATATTTAGAAGAAAGGCATTTGAGCTGGCAAGCGCGTTCCCGTCGCTCTGCCTTGTCACTGAGCATTTGTGCTCGTTTGGATTTGCGAATTCAAATAAAGTAAGCAAACTCTGTATAACGCTGCCCAATGTTTTCATATCGATGTCAGTAACGCTTTGGCATTTCGCCATCATCCGGTCAAATGCTGCTGAAATGCCGAAATGCTGCTGAAATGCCGAAATGTTGCTGAAATCGATATGAAAGCGGTGTTCAGTGTTTCGGGGAGTGATAGGAACGAGCTTGTCGGCTCAAAAGCCTTTTTCCAAGTTTGAAAAAGACTTTTAAAAACTTGAACAGGTTTCGCGAGACTCGGTGACTTTTCATCATCCGCAGTAACAACGCGAAGACTACTGTCTTCAACAGTGTTCACTATCCGGCACAGCTGGAAAGCTTTCGAATGAAAAGACTCACGGAGAGTGAGAGCCAGACCATCTTCACGTTCGTAGAACTATTAAAACCAGCGAGTCGTAAAATACCGGTATTTTACGACTCCCTGATTAAAACGCCGTCCATATAGTACAAGTTTCATGGAAATGGCTTGCTGGAACATTTGATTATGGTGAAAACTGTCTAAGACGACCACTCAAGGGACCTCCCGCAATGGTCTCAGTTACCAGGTGGTCTCCTTATCCAGGGTCGTTTGACTGGAAATAGCATCTCTTGGTCCTGGTTGCAGTGGTCTTCTAGGGCAGGTGGTCGCCTTATCCGAGTGGTCGCCTTGTCAGGTTTTACCGTATAGCATCAGACTTTGCAGGCTTGAACTGCCGATATTTTTCCTGCTGCCCGATAGTGTGAGTACATGAACTTCCCCAGTAGTATGCACTGCATCACTATACTGGCTTTTGATGGTGGGTGTCAAAGGTGAAGGATGTGTTTTGTGTGCGTGTGTGTGTGTGTATGTGTGTGTATGTGTGTCCGTGTGCACATGTGCATGTGCGTGTCATGCACGCACGTGTGTGCGTATTTGTGTACGCCTGTGTGTATGCCTGTGTGTGTGTGTGTGTGTGTGTGTGTGTGTGTGTGTGTGTGTGTGTGTGTGTGTGTATGTGTGTACACGTATATGCTCTACTCCGCCGCTGCAGTGAAACAGCCGCAGGCACCATCCTTCATTTCGTGCACACGGGAAGTCGAGTACTACATTCCGCTCTCCGGCCATGAACCACGCACGTATGCGCAAGCAGAACAGCTCTGCAAGGGCTCTCAGGTCATGGAGAACAATTACACCGGTGACTTTTATCCGTACAAATGGCACGGTGGACAGGTCTTCCAGGGGGGCCTGACCGGCGAGCTGGCGGATTTCTTTCAGCGCACGCCCGCCGTGCTGCCGGGCCAGGGACTGGTGTGGAAGAGTGGCTGCAACACAACGCAGGCCGGGGCTGCCGCCGCCGGGGGACAGCAGTGCGAACTGTACGATCAGAGCGGGGAGCTGCTGAGCAGACGCGCGTCACCCGACGAGCGCCACTACGTCGTCTGCGAGCGTGAGTATTGCAATCGCCATGGATATATATGTTTCAAGCATTTTTGTTTTTTATTGTAAAACAGAGAGGTTCCAGGCTGTCCAATAGAGTGCTCAATGCCGAAAGGCAGAGCTGCAGTGAAGCCTGTCTAAGACGACCGCTCAAAGGACCTTCAAAATGTGGTCTCCTGATCCAGGGTCATTTGACTGGAAATAGCATCCCTTGGTCCTGGTTGCAGTGGTCTTCTAGGACAGGTGGTCATCGTATCAGAGTGGTCACCTTGACAGATTTTACTGTAGTTGCAACAAGAATAAGATGATTGTATCTCAGGCATGTGCGCTGGTGCCCTTCAAGGGGGGGGGGGGTCCAGGGGGCCTCCCCCTGGAAAATTTTCAAAAAATGAAGCAAAATCCTGCATTTTGAGCGAAAAAACGGGGGTTCCGGGCACCCAGGAACCCATACGGCGCACGCGCCTGCATCTATTGATGGACTCTCCAGAGGTAAATGGATACCTACCTTTAATAGTAGTCTCTCCAAACCAATAGAAGTCATAAGGTGATTACCGATTCTCGTAGCTGGGTGAGTCAAGAACCACATTTCTGCTTCACAGTAATGTACACATGCATGCACATACGCACGCACGCACGCAAGTACACACACACACACACACACACACACACACACACAGATGCACAGATGCACATACACATACACACGCACACACACACGCACACAAACACACGCGCACACCAGCTTTACTCTAATGCGAGTTTTCTGGTTCTCCTTTGTTTGATCTGTAGGACCGGTGGTTAGGGATGATAAGTTCAAGCTGTTGTAACTTGAACCGGGGCGACGCATAACGCTTGGCAGCAACAATGCTCATATGAAAGCATGAATAATGGGTGGCTTATCAAGAATGAAAATCAGGAAAACTCCGGCATTGGCAGATTACTTCTCTCTTTCTCTCTCTCTCTATCTTTCTGTCTCTGTTTGTCTGTCTGTCTGTCTGTCTGTCTCTCTCTCTCTCACACACCAACTTTACATGTAAGCTCTTGTGACCCTTCTCACTGAGGCTGCTAGTGACCGATAGCTATTTCAAAAACTCGCTGCTCCAATCAAATCTCCCTTTTCTGTGTCTTTCTTCAGCTTCGTATTCGCACAGTTCACCATTCTTATTATCTTGTATGTTGTATTGCTGCATTGTCTAACTCCACTTGAGCAGAGTTCTATCCGGTCACTTATAAGTTATATCCTCATTGAACACTAGTGACAGTTTGTATACCTCACAGCGCATGGGTTACTGTGAATTCCTGACAGTCGTTCTCTCCCCTCTGAGATGGCCATTTGTCATTCTAGTTTCTGATTGGTATTCTCAAATAGCCACAGCCCATTATCTGCCAAAGCTCGAATTTCTAATAACAGACTGCTGTCAGTTCATCTGACTGTGAAAACGAATGGGCAAAGGTGCATGTGTAACATCTGACTGTGAACACGAATGGGCAAAGGTGCATGTGTAACATTGTGTGCGTGTGTGTATCCCATATGGTGCAGTGGTATGTGCAGTCGATTTCCAATCGAGAGGTTGCGGGTTCGGTGTGTGTGTGGTAGGCCCCGGCGGATAATGCTAGCATTATATCTAGCATATTGTAGCCCTTTCTGGAAACTAGCATTGCACTAGCATAATCAGCAGGTTTTGCAGAAAACTAGCATATTCTTGCGAAAACTAGCATATTGTGGCAAAAAATGGGATCTTTTTTGTTGTTATAGTATCAAAAGTGGCTTGCTACATCCCGTAAGTTATAATATTAATTTAAAAACTTGGTTCGCTGTTTACCTGGTACACATTGTTCTCCATGCAACACTAACGTTATAGGCTAGCATAGTGCAGGTAGAATACATAATACTTCATGATCACCACATGGCAACAACATAGCAAGCCACTTTTGATACAATAACATGTACGGCCGCTGGGAGTGCATTAACACGTCTCAGTTATGGGTATTCTGATACATGTACAGTGGACATCTTGACAGGGTGCAAGCTGCAGCATGTACAATTGAGGCACACTTCTGTCTTTGGTGTCATAATTTGAATATTCAAACTAACTTCAACTGTGCTATTTAGTGGTTGAGTTTGGCGGAGTACTATGGAACACGAATTCAGAAACATTGTGCCAGCCATGATGGAATAATACGGCAGGCTGATTAAAATGTTTTGGTTTTCCAACCTGCACTCGAGTGTTGAAACTACTTCGAAGTAGATACACATAGCAACACACAGAGTACCGCATGTACATGTATTCAGTTACTAGTACTAGCTGCTTACTTCACACCTGCAGCTTTGAGGAAAGACTCTACAACATTGGCTCTTCGAATGAGGACATCATTGGCTACAGCACCAGGTTGCCCTGTTCCTGCCAGCTCCTTCTTATGGTCTGTAGCAGGGAGTAGTCCCTGGTCTGTAGTGTACTTCTCCCACGAAGCTGTTAGCGCTTGCTGGTGTCGCTGGCCTCGTGACTTTCGCTCTTTGGCCGTCTTGTGCGTTTGGCTCGAAATGTGTGATTTCACAATGCTGTTCTTCTGTCGAACTGTCTGGCTGCAAGCACTGCAGTAAATCTTCCCACTGGACACGGTCAAATATTTTCCCCTGCACGCGATGGTGGACGCTGACACGAGGTGTCAATGTGGAACTTCCACCGGCAATTCGCCCACGTTTAGCGACGGACTCCTTCCCACTTCTCTGGAAAGATCGTTTTCGGGAAATCGCTGCTCTGGCTGGTTCGGGAAGACGTTCACACGCTGTCCTGACCTCGTCCTCTTCGGACTCTGATTCTGAGGCGTCTTCATCGTCAAACTCGGAATCAAAGTGATCATCGCTACTGCTTACTAGATCAACAATATCTCTGGCTGCTTGCTCGGACATAGCCATTACGTGTGTTCTTCATCAGCTAACAAAGAATAATAAGCAAAAGTTGGTGGAAACAAAACGCTCCCATTCTCACCGCCTTCTCATGTACACCCATCACAAGTTTTTTTTCCCAACGCTTGTGCCTAAACTCCCAGCCAGAGTCATAGATCTACTACAACTTGAGTACAAGTAGTAGAGCCTAGAGGGCCAGACATTGAAGATTTGAAGTGAACCAGTGTTGTCGGATGCGACTGACACAGTTCTATAATTAGTTTTGCAAGAATATGCTAGTTTTCGCAAGAATATGCTAGTTTTCTGCAAAAATCTGCTGATTATGCTAGTGCAATGCTAGTTTCCAGAAAGTGCTAAATATGCTAGATATAATGCTAGCATTATCCGCCGGGGCCTACCTACCTTCGTCTTGGCATCGAAAACTCGGCGTCGAAAATGAAGCTGGAGTGCCCCTTTAACCTAACTGACCTTGAACGCAAATAAAAAAATTAATAGTATTAAAGGCTTTGTCTTGCGAAACGCAGGTCCCTCGCACGGGTGGACGGCCATTCACATCTGCGCGACTCGCTTCAAGTGTCCGCACATACTGCAAAGCCTGCACTAACCCCTTTACAGTTTGAAAACGCCAAACTTTGGAAAGTTCCTGCTGCTTATACCCTTCTTGAAGCGGAAAGTGACAAAAGTTCTAAAGGTGATAACGAAACGCACAGTCCTGCTGGGACATGCATACAGATGGCGCTAGAATCCAGACAAGTGCGTGAAGGAGAAGTTCGCACTATGGATCGACTGAATGGCTTTGCCCCATAACACAATACACATGCATGAAAGGTTGAACTAATACTTACTGGTCCCATGCTGATAGTTCAGTACTGACGTGCCGACGAGGTGAGACCAAACGGAAGAACAGACGACTCCACAGTCCCAGAGCTACAGTGCTGGCAACTGAAATCCGACCCCCTTGCCGGCGCGCCGGGCCGGCAACGGGGTCGGATTTCTGTTGCCAGCACTGTACAAGTAGAGGCTCGTTGGCCTTGGGCATTCACTACAATCAAGACAAGAGTCCATAACCCCCCAGAGTGTGCAACTACAGGTTGGGGTCTGGCGCAACGAAATCCAAACATTGCGTCATCCGGTCCCCGGGAAGCATGGGCGGATGGGGCCATGTGCATATCTGGTACATCCGGCGGGGGTTCCAAGTTGAAGGTTGCTTTGAAGCAAGCCACGGAAGTGTCACGTAAAACGTTTGCTCCACGGGCTATGCAGTGTCAGCAGAACGGCTTTGATTTCACAGTCACAGAATTTTTTCATTTGAAGAGAGTTTCTCTGCTCGTTGTCTGAAAAGCTTGTATTGGGAGAGTTCGTGACTCCGGGATAGCAAGAATAGGCATGGATATAGATTTACAAGATTTGATGGAAATAGCTCTTGGCACACGGCATGAAGACCCGATCGATTTCGATTTTCAATAAATCTCTATCTAGGTGCTGGAAGAATTAACAATTTCCAACACTCGACAATCGAGAGAAGAAAATGAGGAGCCCAGATCGAGCAAAAACTGACGAATATCGTCCACAGAGACACTGCACTCCGGCGACAATGGGGAGCGCTTTGCTTTAGGTTCAACAGTGGCCATTGTTCTTCTCTTATCGGAGAGACACTCAAAAGAGAAAACTGTTCGACAACTCTAAAATAATTCTTTGTGTACTTGAGCCTTTCCAGGCGTGTTACGTACAATACCTGGCCGTGGATTCGTAAAGAAAGACCCCAAATTGGGCAAACGGGCGAAGTAGGTCCGGGCCAAACTTCCCATTTCGTCATAGCTACTCACTACATGACGTATGAAGTTTGGATTTCGTTGCGGCACTGATTTGTGCTGAGAAGGATCACGAGTTGCACACTCTGGGGGGTTATGGACTCTTGCTACAATGCATGCCCGCCCGCCGTGCGAAGTTCCTCCGCTGCCACTCCTGCCGTTGACTACGAAAAAAGCCGCACATGTAGCCGGTGCTGGTGCACATCCAAGTACAGTTCAGCAGGTGATCATCCACCATTGCCAAAGGTCGAAGGGCATGAACGGTTAGGTAGAGTCTACGTGTCAAGTAGTTGTGGTAGACCTACCACTAGGCTTCCAGCCATCGCCAACTAACCCATGAAACATCCTAAAATCCTGCGCAGAGAACCTCTCCTTGTCATTATTTTTTCTCCTCTCGCCTATCGTTGGGCGGTTGTCTACTAGCTCGGCCGGCCAACAACCTGCTACCTGAAACCGGACGGTGAGTGATGAGTGTTTGTAGAGACACTGTTCGCTTTCTAGTTTGTACGCCTATTCTTTTCATTGGTTTCGAGCGCCTGGCATAACTGGGTGCTCGGTGACACGGCGGTGCAGTATCTGAATGCACTTCTTATTGGCTACTGGGTCTCCGTTTCGGTGAATTGTTCGGAGTTTCCTTTCCTCTTTTCTTTTCATTTCTCTCCGCTGTTCACTCCTTTCCCCCTTTCTCTTTTTCAACCTCGGTGCGCGGGCTTGGCAATGAAGCCGAGCCGGTCTGTCGCCTGAGTTGGGTGCACCCCACTCGCACAGCCTCCATGGCTCACGGTGGCCGCTACCAATGCTCCTTCCTGCTTCCGGTCAAATAATAATTCTTCCTTGGTAGGGTTGAGTTCAATGTGAAAAGCTAAAGAAAGCCGGAATATTGTAGGTTCCTTGACACTGTCAAAGCGCTCGTCCAAATGATCTGTGTTCAGTCTACCCATCCGATATCAGTCCTCCTTCCGCAGACTCGTCCGTTGATAATCTCTGTAGAGTTCCAAGTTGTATGATTGTATGTATGTGTGTGCCTGCGTGCATGTGCATGCATGCCTGCGTGCATGCGCATGCATGCCTGCGTGCATGTGTGCTTCAGTTCTGTGTGTGTGTATGTATGTACATGTATGTGCGTGTGCACATGTGTGTAACATTATCATCGAACTGTATGTGTGTGTGTGTGTGTGTGTGTGTGTGTGTAACGTTATGACACATTGTGTGGATGTGTGTGTGTGTGTGTATGTGTGTACGTGTGCATGCGTCTGTGCATGAAAGGACTGCAAAATGACTTCAACAACTATGCTCGCCATTGCTGGCGTGCTGCTGTCGACCGTGACAAGTAAGTACAAACTTTGGCTGAAGAGAGAAAGTTTCAAAATGTGAAATTACTTCTTTGAAGTACATGTACTTCGAAGTATCAGCATCTCTGTGAGCTTGTCAAGTCTGGGATCGAAACTACCTTGTTTTCGAGAGCACAGTAATACCTGTAATGGCGACCACTCGACCATGGCGACCACTCGGGTATGGCGACCACTCGACCATGGCGACCACTCGGGTATGGCGATCACTCGGGTATGGCAGCCACTCAACCATGGCGACCACTTTTCCTTGTCACGGACGCATTCACATTCAAAACAGCTCCCCGCGACCGCGTTGCACCCTACTATTGCATGTGCAGTGTACGCATTGCACTGTGCACCATGCATGGTGGACCTACACATCAGGGCAGGACGTGTAGAGATATGTACATTATTTGTGCATGCACGACACTTGACAGGTCTGAAGCCCCCAGGCACACGAGTCATGCTTTAGATTAGCGGCATACCAGTAGGTGTGTGCAGTGTGAGACACCGTTCAAAATGATACAATTACATGTATCTCACAAGTGACTATGGTGACGAGACCCACTGAACCTGGATAAGAAGACCACCTGGCCAGGGTGACCACTTTTTCTCGTGCCCTGAGTGATCGCCTTAAACAGGTTTCACTGAATAAGCTGCACTTGAGTATAAGGGCATGTTCGATTGGTTGGATCTGGATCCAGATCAATCGGATCCACTTGAAATGTGCACGTTCGTTTCAGCGAATCCGGATCCGATCAACACCACTCCGTGAGCAGGGTTGACCGCATCCTTCGGATTGTAAGCGTTGGACAGAAATGGAAAGCTTGCAAACCCTGAGTCCTCTCCTTCTAAGTAAAGTGAAGGGTAGTTCTTATCAAACAGATATCAATTCAGTGAGCCATGGAAACCCTACGTAGCTGATAATGTGGGTTGGTCGGTTGGTTTGTTTTAATTCGCACAATAGATGGGAACTAGGACCGGTGATATAAAGCCGAATGAATAAGCCGCATTATTTAGAAAAGAACAGGAAATTGTCGAGTCTGCAGATTATTACGAAAAGGAAAATGACCTGATAGATGAGTGAAGGGAGTCAATGTGCACTGCAAGACTTGAGATTTGAAATCCGCAGACAGAAGAACGAGCAGTTGCGGTTTCGGAACTCTAAGTTTCACGAACTTAATCGATCATCAGACGAAAATTGATACGGACCCTGGCCTATGAGTACTGCTATATACATGTACCTTGAATGTGGCAAGCCCAGCATAACAATTACTATGCAGGGACGTAGGACACGGTACGGTCACTACGGTATTGACCGTACCACTTTTTGCCCCAGGTACCCCATGAATCAATAAAATACACTGATCTGGACTCAGCCACCCCTCCCCCACGAGGAAACTGTACTTCAGATGGCTGACCGTACCACACTAAAATACCTTCCGACGCCCCTGCTATGTGATATGTAGCGCGATAAAACAGAGGTTCCAGGCTGTCCAAGAGAGTGCTCAATACCGAGTGGTAGAGCTGGTTCAAACAATTAGAGGACAGAGAAAGTGTTTTTACTCCGAGTTTCACGCACTAAGCGATCATCAGAAAACAGTAATGAGAAATCTGGATCAGTATTGGTTTATATACTCACAAAGCAAAGTGTAAATAGCTGCAGCATGACGCAAATCATGATGGGAATGATGATGGGAAGGAATCATGAAGGATGAAGGGAAGGCATGCAGTATTCAATGGGCGGTACACCGCAGAGCAGCGGCCTACAGCAACAAAAGCAAAAGGTGCAACCTGTGCCTGGCAGAAAAATTGGCAATCGCGCAAGCACCTCTCTCTCAACAAAAGGAGTGAGCTTGTGTCAAAGTGTCGCCATGAGAATAGGTACTACCTTCGGAACTTTAAACCATCCACAGCCATCACCTAATTAAGTAAGAGACAACCGTCTCCAGTGGTTGTCACCTTTCACCACTGCTGTCATTCACACTTTTACTTTTGGATTTGCCTGATGATGCAGTCATTCACGCTTTGCACTGCCGCCATTCACAACTTTTAGATTTGCGCCATGCTGCAGCTATTTACACTTTGCTTTGTGAGTGTATAAACCAATACTGATCCAGATTTCTCATTACTGTTTTCTGATGATCGCTTAGTGCGTGAAACTCGGAGTAAAAACACTTCATAGCCAGCAATCGCATGTCATCACGCACATTGAAAATCAACATAATTTTGCGAATCGACCTTTTTTTCAGGATCACTTTTCAACGAGGACGAAGCAAAGTCGGCAGAACGAAGCCTACAGGAAGAAAATCACCCTCTCCACTTCACCATCACGATACTGACATAGATACGAGATGAAACAACTAAAAAATCCACAAGAAAACTGTACGGCCATCATCGCGCTGATTTTGGTCTGAGAATTTCTATCACGATCAAAAATGTACGAGGAGCACTCAAAAATACGCCACAGACGTACCTTTATCGCTCTCTACTCCTTTTTTAAGGCACAAAAGACTCTCCACTTTCAAACCAGGAACCAGACATACCAGTGGTCCTTTTCAGCTGCTCCACGAGCGCAGGAAATGTTCACCAAGGGGCGCAGAGCAGCCTCCATTCATGAAAAAGAGCTAAAATACGAGTGAGACTGCATGCCTGAGTACATGAGTACATGCATGAGTACATGCAGAAAATAGTCAATTTCAGCGTTTCTGCTCCAAACAGCAACTAGCTTCGACTAGAAACAAAGATTTCACCAAAGGATCAAACAACAACCATTTTCTGCAGTTGTTTTGCAGATGGCTTCCTTGTGCTTGGCCCAGCACGCCAAAAATCACACCTCAGAGGAGTACAAAAATTACAACTCTCAGATGTCCTCGATTGCTGGCCATGTCTCTGTCCTCTAATTGTTTGTAGCGCGATATAGAGTGTGTGATTTGAAATCCATATACCCATTGGGACACTTTGCTTCTGACGGTAATGTACATATTATCGTAATCTCGCGCATATACACGTAAGACCATGGTCTTATAATCGAAAAGACGCTGTTTTCTGTCCTTTCACAAGTGCATTTTCGTTCGATTATAAGCCCATGTTCTTATACATGTAATGTGAGAGACCAACATCGCATCGACATGTACATGTGCAAGTACGCATAATATTGGTTAATGCCAGTACAATGGAACCATGGTGAACCTCGTGTGGTTTTGTGATTTTCATTCACTTATAAGTGCATGTTCTTATAGGCGAGAGTGCTCTTATTTTGGAAAAAAGAACATGTCCTTAAATGCGCGAGATTACGATGATGGCTCCAGCGTGCGTTAGGCGCTTAGCAGAACGAGCGGTGCTAGCAGGTGGGGCAGTAGCTAGTAGGCAAGTTGCTTTGGCCTCCACGAGTGTGGGTTGATAGCATGACAGCTAACAAGTGCTGAAGTAGGGTGCAGCATGCATGTCGAAGTCCGCAATCTGTGGTGTGGCACGACAAGTGTCTGCGTCTTTGTCTCGTTAAGGATCAGTCCACGTTTCTTCAACCAAGTGGCCGTGTTCTGAGCTGCGGCAGTGAGGCGCTGGGAGATAGCTTCTGGCTGTGGTGCACTGCTTGCCCTCGGCGAGATGTCATCAGCAAACTGAATAGTGGTGACGTCATGAGGAGCAAGCTCGCCGGCAGTATCCTGCACATACAAAAATGAAGAGCAGAGGTCCGAGAACAGACCCTTGAGGAACTGCTGTAGATGCCTTTCTTCACTTGCTCCCAGCCCCGTGCCATCTCCATACTTATACAATGGGACGACGATAACTACATTTAGAAAGACTATATGTATTACAAGACGACTACGGAAACACAACTAGACAGGACGAACTCAAGACGAAGACTACTTTTCACACCACAGCAACACACGCATGCACCAAGACCACGTACACGAAATACCGTACTATTACAGAACAACAGTCAGCCGGTGATCAATAGTATGGATCCAGTGTCAAGCATGCCATCAGCTACTGTTGCAGGTATTGAGCAAGGAATGCAGTGGGCAGAAGCTTGGAAAGCGATCATTGAGTTGTGAAAAACAAAAGCAGACCAGAATCTGAACACCTCAGCACTCTGTGGTGCTGCAGGCATGCCTCGACTTGCCAGCGTTGGTTCTTGCGACTGGAAGACTGAGTCCGTCCTGCTGCTGGGGTCGAGTTTCTCTGGGCATTTGCGGAGTCGGTAACGAGAGAGCTTGGAAGCTCAGGGCCCTACGCTATGCTTTTTTGTCGTGATGACCTAGACCAAAAAAAGCATAGGGATGTTATAAATTCTTTAAAAAATTCCTTTTTTAAAGACATAACCTGGGATTCGAACCCGCACTATCGTGCGCCCTGCATGCATCCCCCGATACACTTCGCATAAATACTAATTCTTCCAAGTTGCTTCACGTTATGATCTTGCATTTGAAAGCCCTATTTGAATATGCATTGTGGCCAGCCGTCTTTGATGGTATGGTACGGGATAGGTACGGGACAGGTACGATCGAGGGTAATACGACACCGTCTACCGCCTTGATGACGACAAAAAAAGCATAGGGATGTTATAAATTTTTCAATTCTCCTATTTTTTCAGGCATATCCTGGGATTTGAACCCGCACTATCGCCCTACATGCATTCCCCCATACACTTCGCATTCATACCCATTCTTCCAAGTTGCTTCACGTTATGATCTAGCGTTTGAAAGCCCTATTTGAATATTGCGGCCAGCTGTATGTGGCCAGCTGTGTTTGATGGTACAGTACGGTACGGCACAGATACGGGAGCCAGGCGTGACACAAACAAACAAACAAACACCAAATTAAAGCTGTGTGGACCCTGGCTAGCGCCAGACGTTACTGAAGTAACGTCTTCTGCATAGCTACGGGAATAAATTATAGTTGGGTGATGGACTGCGATGTGTCACCGTGTAGGCTCTTCCACACAATAGCTAAGGTGTTCGGTTGGAAGTGCTCTGACACCTGGAAAACTCCCGCCGGGTCAGCAGAGAGTCGGCTGATTGTCGCATGTGCCATCTAGCTATTGACTAACTCCCAGCCTTCGTGTGATGCGTGATGTGTGATGTGTGTGTGTGTGTGTGTGTGTGTGTGTGTGTGTGTGTGTGTGTGTGTGTATGTGTGTGTGTACAGTCTGCATCACAGGTAGTTCAGCCAATGCAGTCAACCCAGCCAATCCTGCTCTGGACAAATGCCTGCAAGGCTGCTTGTCGGGCATTTGCCTGCGAGATGAGACACTGTCGAGAACGTATGACTGTTTCTGTGAGTATATGATATCAGTTTGTTTCGTTCCCTTCCACCGTAATGTTGCGTATTAAAGCCGGACTTGTTCCTGTAGGAGCCGATGTCAATGCTAGGCTTTTATTCAAGTCGAGCTTCTTTTCAAACCAGGTATTTCTGCATATGTCAAACACTAAAACCAGGGTTATGTGCCGGCAGTGCATCTTGAAAATCAGGCTTGTATTCAAGACAGGCTTCTAGTTGAGACCGGTTTTAATGCAGGACACTTTGGTATCTCAGTTTGGCTTATCGTATCGCAGTCGGAACAACTGTCGAAAGAACTGAACGAAATGTTGGCAAAGTGTAAATTTTCGCTTCGGACATTGCATGATGTCGATTCTTACGCCGAGTTTTACAACTTTGTGCCCGCCAGCCTGACCTAGAGGAAGCCCGGCAGGATGAGAACATAATTTAGCAGTCCCTTGGGACGAAGGGATTCACGCACATAGACCGTAATACAGTGAGACCATGCTTAAAAGAATGCCAATAGGCGAGGGAATCGGATAATCAAACACACATACTATAATGTGAGCCGGAGCGCGCTAAATCATGACCACAGCTTTTTTGGAAAAAGTCGAGAAAATCGCGATTTGAATTCCGCGGCAAAAAATACGAAGTGCAGTGCAACGCGAGTCACTGTTGTTGTTCTCCTCGGTCGACTGGACTGTTCCGGATGCATTTCTTTGTTGCGAGTAAGTTTATTTGTTTGAGTTTGTATTCCATGTTGCGCTGAGTCGCCTAAAACTGATCGTCATCGATGTATCGACGGAAGAGCCTAGTAGCAGTCATGTACTGCTGAGCGGAAGAAGACGACATCCTCGCACTCCATGCGCAGGATGAAATATTTTGAGGATTCGAGTCGGAAACAGAAGGAAGACGATGATGGCTACAGCGACGAGTCATTTGAGGGCGACACTTTCCTCGAGCATAAAAGAATTGATGCTGGTAGTCCCACGATCTGCAGTGACGAGGAATTCTACTCTGATGACAACCTGGCAAGCGATTGGCATCGACACTGAATCGGGAGGTGAGTCGGCCGATGATTTCGCCAGAATGGACATCGCTGCACATATCCGGGACGATGCCAGTATTGGTTGCAAGTGCAAAAACAATCAATGG
>NC_088654.1:11987452-11999952 GCF_964019385.1 Sycon ciliatum | reverse complement strand
CTGTCTGTCTGTCTGTCTCTCTCTCTCTCTCTCTCTCTCTCTCTCTCTCTCTCTCTCTCTCTCTCTCTCCCTCTCACCAATTTTACATGTAAGCTCTTGTGACCCTTCTCACTGAGGCTGCTAGTGACCGATAGCTATTTCAAAAACTCGCTGCTCCAATCAAATCTCCCTTTTCTGTGTCTTTCTTCAGCTTCGTATTCGCACAGTTCACCATTCTTATTATCTTGTATGTTGTATTGCTGCATTGTCTAACTCCACTTGAGCAGAGTTCTATCCGGTCACTTATAAGTTATATCCTCATTGAACACTAGTAACAGTTTGTATACCTCACAGCGTATGGGTTACTGTGAATTCCTGACAGTCGTTCTCTCCCCTCTGAGATGGCCATTTGTCATTCTAGTTTCTGATTGGTATTCTCAAATAGCCACAGCCCATTATCTGCCAAAGCTCGAATTTCTAATAACAGACTGCTGTCAGTTCATCTGACTGTGAAAACGAATGGGCAAAGGTGCATGTGTAACATCTGACTGTGAACACGAATGGGCAAAGGTGCATGTGTAACATTGTGTGCGTGTGTGTATCCCATATGGTGCAGTGGTATGTGCAGTCGATTTCCAATCGAGAGGTTGCGGGTTCGGTGTGTGTGTGGTAGGCCCCGGCGGATAATGCTAGCATTATATCTAGCATATTGTAGCCCTTTCTGGAAACTAGCATTGCGCTAGCATAATCAGCAGGTTTTGCAGAAAACTAGCATATTCTTGCGAAAACTAGCATATTGTGGGAAAAAATGGGATCTTTTTTGTTGTTATAGTATCAAAAGTGGCTTGCTATGTTGTTGCCACGTGGTGATCATGAAGTATAATGCATTCTACCTGCACTATGCTAGCCTATAACGTTAGTGTTGCATGGAGAACAATGTGTACCAGGTAAGCAGAGCACCAAGTTTTTAAGTTAATATTACATCCCGTAAGTTTTTTTGTGGAGTTGCGTGAAGTCCATCCGTGACACTTTTTTGACCCCATATAAAGTGGCATGAAATTGAGCATAACGAGCATTAAAACCAGGGAGTAGTACAATGGTATTGTACTACTCCCTGATTAAAACTAGCACAATGTGCCACTTTTACTAGCAGTGCTAGTAGCATAATTGCCGAAAATAACTACAGTAGCATTATCCGCCGGGGCCTAGTGTGTGGGGCGAAGGGGAGGTGCGAGTGGTCGCATTGGAGGTTGTGGAAAAGCAAAGAAGATTCTTTCATTTGTGTTTGGTGACTTTAGTCTCCGGTACAGCAGCAGAACAGTGAAAGTAACGTTGAAGTGGAGTTTTGTGGGGAATATGGGGTACTGTTGATCAAGGATGTCTTACAAATGTACTGCACTACCAAACACGACGAAGATAGGGTTGAGAAATCTGACTTTAAGAGTTCGATGGAGAGTGTGATATTTCTTGAGAACGCAACATAAGCATAACGTGTACAGATAAGTGAAGTTCCTTGGTCCTTTTTCTTTCCTATAAAATCATCCTTGGCTCTCCATCCGAGTGACCTAGTCTTTCTTTTGTGTGTGGGTGTTGTTTTTAGGGGGGGGGGGGGCTGTCTTGTCTTTTAGGGGTAGCATTTTTAGTTCACCTCATGACTGTATTAAAACCCACCCCAATATATGGCAATATGTATTTCAATCATAAATATTATGGGATGAACTAAAAATGAAAAAAATTACACTTGAATAGTTTGCAGGCGACCTGCCTACACTAAGCCTTTGCGGATTCTGCCGGCAGAAAAATTGGCAGAATTCGGAACTTGTCTGGTAAGTTTCATGCATGTTTGGTATGTGGATAAAGAAATGGATCAGAATTCGAGGAATTGCTCGCCATAAGGTTTGTATGGTTCTGCCAATTTCACTGCTTTTCGAGCAGAATCTGCCACCTTTTCGAGCATTATCCGCCAATGCCTAGCCGACAATCAAGAGAGCACTGCATTTCACACAAATCCATTAGAAGTATCGTTTCAACGTCTCGGTCTTCATGACCATCATCAGGAATGAGGTGGACATGGAAAAAAATAGCAGTGCAAAACAAGGAAGCAAAGCGCGGTACCTAATGAGAGCGGCGGTCAGCCTTTGGGTCATCCCAATAAAGTTTAAAAAATAGTATTATTATGGTGAAAAAGGAGAAGGACAAAATGTTACGAGTTATGACTAACTGTCCACGAACGTAACCAGATCTTACACAGTCCGCGAGTGCGACAAAATGGCACAAAACTGACAAGATCTGGTTACGTTGGTGGACAGTTAGTCATATAATTCGTAACAGTTTGTCCTTCTCCTTTTTCACCATAATTTAGTTGGCTCACCATCCGGCGAGTTGATGAGTTGGTGGACAGTTACTCGTAACAGTTTGTCCTTCTCCTTTTCACCATAATTTAGTTGGCTCACCATCCGAGTTGAGTATTATTATCAAGAGTACATAACCTGATAACCCCTGGGGGCTATGTACTCTTGATACTATTATCAGCGTTCTCTACTAGTGCAGTAAAACCTGTCAACGCGACCACTCGGATAAGGCGACCACCTGTCCAAGAAGACCATGGCACTGAAACCAGGATCAAGGGACGCTACCGGTATTTCCAGTCAAATGACCCTGGATAAGGGGACCACCTGGTAACAGAGACGCATTTTGAAGGTCCCATGAGCGGTCGTCTTAGACAGGTTTCACTGTACATAACGTTACTACCGGTAGTACTGAGCTTTCCCTTCACTTTATCTTTGCAGTTTGTCCTTGCATCTTTAGAGCCACGCAAGTTGCGTGGTATGTTGCTATTATTATTATTATTATTATTATTAGGCCAAAACAAATAATGACCTTGTTTCCGGTCGCCCGACCGGGCCACTTTTTCCCAAATTCTGAAACTTTTTTTGGTCCCAAATGTATACAAACGATGGCAATGCCATGTATGCGAGTGCACTCAACGAGTCATAACTCAGTCAAATCTCAACCGAATTCCACAATCGAAACACCTACAAGGTAGCAGAGATTCTCAGATATCGGCTCGAAAACCTCCGGGGTCGATACGAGCTAGAATAACGGAGCTGGAAGGACTCGAACTGTTTGCTTGATTTCTCAGGATGTACGAAAACAGGAATACACCATAAGCTCTACAAGAACAGTTAGTCAGTCAACTTTGATATTGATCCTTGCCATGATATACAAATGGAAGTTTCCGGAGGAGGAAGGAGGAAACTGTAGTTATCACCAACCCTCACCGCGCCCAGCTCACGCCGCTACGGCGTGCGACCTGAGCTGGGCGCCCTGCCCAGTATGGAACTGTCCTCAAGCCAGTCACGTATTTGGCAGCCCAGTGAGCTGTCTACCGGATCGCAGCGTTTAGAAGCGCCAAATGCGGCAGGGCCAGTCTCAGGCTGGTCGCGTAGGCGGCAGGCCGGCGGGCGACCGGCAAGGCTGCATTCGCATTTGGATCACCGAAGTGATACAGGTGCTTCGACGGCACTCCGTGGCGCATCAAGGAGGCATCTGGGGCCCAGGCAGCCCGCCCGTAAGCGCACCACCGTATCAGGTATGCGCAGGTGGAGCAGCAGAGCAAGATGTGTGCCGGACACTCACCATCATCCGGTCGACTGCATGGTTGTGCGACTTTACACAGCCGTCACTCATTACTTGCTATTGCTTGCAGAAGGCCAGAATTTTTTTGCTCTCGTTTGCTCTAAAGCTAGTTGGTTTACATGGTTTATACCCGTACCTGAGCATGGATCCTACTCAGCAGCGGATCGCTGGTATTCCTCGTTTGAGACCGCGGCGACGGCAGCGTCGGCCCTGACCAACAAGCCTCGGGCGATGAGCATGCCGGCCGAAAATGCAGGCATGGACACTGTCGTGTATGACCAGTTTAGTTGAGTTCCTTGGAGGCGCTATGATGCCGGCCGGCGCATGTGTTGGCGCACAGGAGACGATTAGGACAATACGGCGTGCGGAATACTTCGAGCTGGCCACAATGCTTCCTTCCTGTCCTGCCCACACGCAGCCAGCAGCCAAACGTGTTAGAATCGATCAATCCGATGGCAATCACTGAATGGAATTGTCATTGGCGGCTCCTCTTCTGGCAAGAGAAAAACTGAATCTCTAATCTACTGGGTCGAGGCCTGGCAGACTTTCAGAACCATCGCGCTTTGCAACACGAGCTTACGCCCTCTGGGGCCCTAAGTAGTCCGACAAGAAATTCATACTGCACGGCGACAAAAAGGCAGTTGGAGCAGTCTGAAATCCGGGACTTGCCGAAATCCAACCGTGACGGAACTAGCCCACTTCAGCCCCCGCATGGTAGCAGAACACAAGGCTTTATCTCGCTGACTACCCATATTACGGTCACGGACAACTCCGCTGCAGACGCTCTTTCACGCGGACGATTAGTCCATTTCCTCTCATCGGCTCCCTAATCCAGCTGCTGGACTCGGCTTAGTCCCGAACTCATGCTATGCGGGAGCAACTAATCATGGCAGCAAACCGGCTGAACTTCTTCTCAACCAATGCGTGCCTCCTTTTTCATTCGCTGTGTAGTCTATCTCTCTCAGCACACATGGGTAAGCACGCAAGCGCACACACACACACACGCATACATACATACATACATACATACATACATACATACATACATACATACATACATACATACATACATACACACACACACATACTCTCTCTCTCTCTCTTTATCCTCCTCTCCTCCATCCCTCGCCCTGCTTCGCCTCTAAGTGCTGTCGCTCCCCTCCCCTTCCTACTCGTACTAGGCGGCATTACACCAAGTCTCAGCATGTGGGGTCTACTTTGCTGTTTTGGGGCTTTGTTTGGACATGGCAAGCTGCTATCTTTTTCCTTGCGGCTGTCGTCGCTGTTGCCATTGTTGTTTAGGTACCACGGCGAGCCGGCAGTACGTGCCGGTGTTGGCGGGCTGGCGACCTTGTTTTACTTTCAGTAATTAACACTTTACCCGAGGTGCGACGGATTAATCCGTCACGACCACGCAGGGCATATTGCAGACACGCGTATGTGCGTTACACACACACACACACACTCACACATTATGCGCACCCGGCGGGCAGGGCGAGTGGCCCATGCTGCTTATTCAGTTGTACTAGCGGAGGCAGGGGCGATTCCCCTACGTAATCGCCCATGCGGCGGAATACCCGGCGGCCTGATACGGCGGCGTTGCGAGCAAATGCAGGGGTGGTTCCCTTTTGAGCTCTGTTTGTGGCGGCGGCAGAGGCAGGGGCAGCGCCCCTAGCCCATGCGGCGGTTGACCCGGCGGCCCGACATGGCAGTTGGCCCAGCGGTCCGATATGGCAACTGACCCGGCGGTCTGATATGGCGGCTGACCCAGCGGTCTGATATGGCGGCGGCTGACCCAGCGGTCTGATATGGCGGCTGACCCAGCGGTCTGATATGGCGGCTGACCCAGCGGTCTGATATGGCGGCTGACCCAGCGGTCTGATATGGCGGCTGACCCGGCGGTCTGATACGGCGGCTATGCGAGCAAATGCAGGGGCAGCGCCCCTTTGCGCGTGTTGTTTGCGGCGGCATTGGTCAAGGCAGGGGCAGCGCGCCTCGCCTGGGTGGCGTTATGCCCGGCGCTGCGGCTATGTTTGCAAAACGCAGGGGCCGCTCCCCTTTGAGCTTTGTATGTTCACAGCTATGTTTGCAAGATTCAGGGGCAGCTCCCCTTGGGGCCTGGTACAGTTATGTTTGCAAAAAGCAGGGGCAACTCCCCTCCGAGCCTTGTATGTAATCGTTTACAGCGATGCTTGCAGAAAGCAGGGGCAGCTCCCCTTAGTGCGTGGTATGTTTACAGCTATGTTTGCGAGGAAGAAACAAAAAAAAGGGCTTGGAGCTGGGTATGTTTACGGCCACGTTTGCAAAATGCAGGGGTAGCTCTCCTTGGAGCTTTAGCTAGTTGACAGCTACGCGACAAAATGCAGGGACAGCTCCCCTTGGAGCTTTGGATGTTTACAGCTATGTTTGCAAAATGCAGGGGCAGCTCCCCTTGGAGCTTTTAAAACTAGTTTACAGCTGTGCGGACAAAATGCAGGGGCAGCACTCCTTGAAACTTTGGATGTTTACCACTATGTTGGCTAAATGCAGGGGCAGTTCCCCTTGGGGCTAGGATGTTTACAGCCAGGTTTGCAAAATGCAGGGGTAGCTCCCCTCAGAGCGTTGTAGGTTTACAGCTAGGTTTGCCAAATGCAGGGGCAGCTCCCCTTGGAACTTTGGATGTTTACAGCTATATTTGCAAATACAGGGGCAGCTCCCTTTGGAGCCTTCTAGTTCTACGTTTACAACTATGTTTGCAAAATGCAGGGGCAGCTCCCCTTTGAGCTTCGTAGGTTTACTGCTAGGTTTGCAAAACGCAGGGGTAGCTCCCCTTTGGAGCTTTGGATGTTTACAGCTATGCTTGCAAACTGCAGGGGCAGTTCCCCTGGTAGCTTTTGAAGTTGGATGTTTACAGGTGTGGTCGCAAAATGCAGGGGCAGCTCCCCTGGGAGCTTTGGATGTTTACAGCTATGTTTGCAAATGCAGGGTCAGCCCCCCTTGGAGCCTTGGATGCTTACAACTATGTGTGCAAAATGCAGGGACAGCTTCCCTTTGAGCTTTGTTGGTTTACAGCTAGGTTTGCAAAACGCAGGGGTAGCTCCCCTGAGCTTTGGATGTTTATAGCTATGCTTGCAAAATGCAGGGGCAGCTCCCCTTGGAGCCTTGGAAGTTTACAGCTATGTTTGCAAAATGCAGGGGCAGCTCCCCTGGGAGCATTGGATGTGTACAGCTATGTTTGCAAAATGCAGGGGCATTTCCCCTTGGAGCTTTGTATATTTACAGCTAGGCTTGCAAAATGCAGGGGCAGCTCTCCCTCGGAGCATGGTTTGTTTGCAGCTGAGATGGGGAGTGCAACCGAAGATCTCCTTTCGAGCTTGCTTGTTCGCATTTGCTTGTTAGCACCGTAGCTCGGGCACCCAGCAGGTCCTGACTGGCCCTTAGCGCATACTCCCGGCCACATTTATTGCCTGTTGCAGGATAGGGGCCTCACCCCATATTTTTTTTGGACGATCGGCGGGCGGGAAGCCGTCATCGACCTATTAAAGAGGCAAAATACAAGAATAACTGAGAAACTAATAATTGTATATGACGCGCCAACCCTTTGGCTCTGTTGTCGGCTCTGCGGGGGGCACCCAGGCATCCCCCTCGTGCGAACACCACCCGTGGAAGCGGAAAAGTTGTGACGGCGTATTCAGTAGTGCCCAGCACCAGCAGGACCTACCAATCAGGGGAAAGCCTAGCAGTCCTTCATGGCAATTCCCTTGGTAGACCCCCTCAAGCTGACACAGGATCTGGCCACCAGGAAGGGGCCCGGACGGCAGCTCTAGGTCACCGGAAGGTGGTCGGGGTTGACCCGCAAGAGATGCATGTGCGGTGGAGCCTTTGACGAAGCGGCCACCCCTTGGGGCCAGAGAAAGCGGTCTTGAGGGGCAGGTGGTCCTTAGTTGGAGGCTTGCACCGCAAACTATGAATGTGAGACCGTCCGTGACCGGCGAAGGTGTCCATAGTACCAGGCGGGTAGCTAGTCACACTTGTATCCAACACCACAGCCCTTCGGCTGTTGTCTGCCCGGCTTGGGGCGCCCAGGTATCCCCCCGTGCGAACACTACCCGCGGAAGCTGACAAGTCGTCAGCGTATTCAGTAGTGCCCAGCACCAGCAGGAGCTACCAACCAGGGGAAAGCCTAGCAGTCCTTCATGGCAATGCCCTTGGTAGACGCCCTCAAGCTGACACAGGATCTGGCGGCCAGGAAGGTGCCCGGACGGCAGCTCCAGGCCGCCGGAAGGTGGTCAGGGTTGACCCGCAAGAGATACATGTGCGGTTGAGCCTGTGGCTAACGACCACCCATTTAAGCCAGAGAAAGCGGTCCTTAGTGGCAGGTGGTCCTTGGCTGCAGGCTTGCACCGCACAACCATTATGAATGTGAGACCGTCCGTGCCCGGCGAAGTGGTCGGTAGTACCAGACTGGTTGCTGGTCACGGTGGTCTTTAGCTACTGGTTTCACTGCATACCGAATCAGGCATGCCATAACAGGTCTACAGCGAACAGCACAGAGATCGACGGGACCAAGAATAGGGGATAGCGTGCGGCGAGGCCACCCCCATTATTTTTGGGAGGCACGGCTTCATGTTAGAGCAGTAAATTGCAGTTAGGGACTCAGCTGAGTCAAGCTGGACTCAGCGTGTCAAGTTTGGCATAATACAATAAGCGCGCTATCCCCAAACAGTTGTGTGGTTATTGTGTGAGTGTATATGCAGGAGTCCGCGGTCACGTGAGGGGGAGTGATAAATGGAAGTTTCCGGAGGAGGAAGGAGGAAACTGTAGTTATCACCAACCCTCACCGCGCCCAGCTCACGCCGCTACGGCGTGCGACCTGAGCTGGGCGCCCTGCCCAGTATGGAACTGTCCTCAAGCCAGTCACGTATTTGGCAGCCCAGTGAGCTGTCTACCGGATCGCAGCGTTTAGAAGCGCCAAATGCGGCAGGGCCAGTCTCAGGCTGGTCGCGTAGGCGGCAGGCCGGCGGGCGACCGGCAAGGCTGCATTCGCATTTGGATCACCGAAGTGATACAGGTGCTTCGACGGCACTCCGTGGCGCATCAAGGAGGCATCTGGGGCCCAGGCAGCCCGCCCGTAAGCGCACCACCGTATCAGGTATGCGCAGGTGGAGCAGCAGAGCAAGATGTGTGCCGGACACTCACCATCATCCGGTCGACTGCATGGTTGTGCGACTTTACACAGCCGTCACTCATTACTTGCTATTGCTTGCAGAAGGCCAGAATTTTTTTTTCTTTTTTCGCTCTTTCCCTTCTTCCAGGCACGGCTTCATGTTAGAGCAGTAAATTGCAGTTAGGGACTCAGCTGAGTCAAGCTGGACTCAGCGTGTCAAGTTTGGCATAATACAATAAGCGCGCTATCCCCAAACAGTTGTGTGGTTATTGTGTGAGTGTATATGCAGGAGTCCGCGGTCACGTGAGGGGGAGTGATAATGTATGTTACATATAATGTACAATGTACATGTGTAGGTGCTCTTGTCCATCAATACCACAACGATTGAGGAACCAAAAAAAGTATCCAAAAAAAGTTTCATTCCGGCCGACCGAGTCTCCTTTTTGAGGGGTTGCCGACCGGAAAAAAGCCTATTTTTTGTTTTGGCCTTATTATTATTTAAATTTGCTATGCGTCCTTGAATCGTGCTTTGACCGTTTTGTCTAATGCCGGGTATTGTCCGGTGTCGTCATCGACATGCACGGGACATCCCGGCCAACATCCTTCACCGTGCAGCTGAAACTTTCAGCTTGATTCACCTTCAGCTTGTGCTTGTCTTGGTTGCGCTCACCTTCCCCATCCTACCCGTATGTTTTAAGTATACAATCATTGAATGTAACTAACTCAGAAGTTAGAACCTTCCAAGTTGGAAGCCTGTTGGCTGCCACGGTATACTTGGTCCCCGGTTCAAAGTTACTAGTACTTTAGTACACTTTTTTTTATTTACTGGAAGACAATGCCAATGGTGTAGCGGTGGGATCAAGAGTGGGGTTATGTACTCTTGGTGGGATGCATGGGATAGGAGGCTCAGTCCCTGACGGCCTGGAAACTACTTCCGGGCCAGCTACAGGGGTTGTACCAAGAGTTCATAACCCCCTGGGGTTATGAACTCTTGGTTGTACCAAGAGTAGATAAACAACTGTTTATCTACTCTTGGTTGTACTTGTAGTAGGGAGGTTCCGGAGTACGATTTTTCGTGCCAAAATCCGTGGAGGCTCTACGGATTTTTTATACGTCGTTTTCGAGCAGTGAAAAGTTCCGGGGTACGGAACTTATGTGTTTGCCGTCATTGCCTAGGTTACGATCGCAAACACGTCACATTCCCGCGCTATGCCTTTTTATTTTGAAAATTTGTACCGAAATCAAAACTTCCCGCGAAAAATCGATGTTTCTCGTACCAAATTTGTACGCGAAAAATCTTTCTGCACCCGATGACGCAAAATCTCCATACGAAGCATGGTTCGTATGAAAGCCTGTCCACACGGATTCTCGTGCCGAAAAATCGTATGGAGCACGCCTGGAAAAAATCCGTAGCGCCCATACGGATTTTGGCACGGAAAATCGTACCCCGGAACCTCTCTAGTAAAACGTAACGGCGACGTCGTTGAGTGATTTCTCGAAACTACGTACTTCCCCTGATGATGATGTAACATGCCAGGACTGACGTCGACATGACGTCTACATGACGACTGACCACTGTGACCAGTGACGTCGACTTCTTGTTTTCATTCATTTTGATTTTGAATTGAAAAATTTGAAAGCTTTTTTGATTGTAGATATGCGCATCTATAATCTGACACATTCTGTACGTTTCGTGGCAATTGAATTCACTCAATGCGTGCGTGTACCTGGCGATATGGCGGTCTAGTTTGGAATCATAACTATAATTATTAGTTCTGCAGAACAAGCTATACGTACAACGGGACGGTGCGTTGCAAAACAGTTTGTATTGCCTCTCCATCTCGCTGGCCACCATGCCCACGCAAAAGGTAAGAAATAATCGACAGAGACAAAATTATTATGTATTTCAATATAGCCATGGATGGAATGGTTGGTCATGATCGTTGGCGATACGCTGGCAGTGTTGCTGCGGATGTGGAAATATCAGTGTGATATTGACTCTCGCGGAAAGCGTAAATTTAGATGAATATTATAATTTTGAAAGGATTGGGAGAACTTCAAATTCAAAGGATCAATTGGGATTTTTTCTCTTTTCAGGCAGTTCACTTCCCCAATTGATCCTTTGAATATTATAATTATTTTTTATTTTTGTCAGGGAATACCATATTTTCCGGAGTATAAGCCGCACCCCCCCCCCCCCCGCCCATTTTTTTGCCACGAAATACAGACATCTACCCAATTTATCATCATTAATTTGATCATCGGAGTGTATTAAAACCGCACACCCATTCTTTTGGGTGAATTTTGAGAGTGCAAAGTGCGCCTTATACTCCGGAAGATACGGTACTTTCCCCAGCCCAGTCAATAGTATGTATTGACACACACTGTGACGCAGAATATCCCGGTGCTGACCTGTGCACATGTACGTTGGAAATGAGAGTCCTCCGGCTCGGGAGAGTGCTCAACGTCCATTCGAGCTGAGCTGCAAAGCAGAAATTTTCAGTGGTGTTTTATTTTCGGTAACTTCGGTGCCGACAATTTTTCAATACCTAAAATAAAACGCACCGAAATTTCGGTACTAGTACTAGTACACTTACCTGGAAAACGGGTTTACCGAAAATTTCCCTCCACCGAAGCGCCGATTTTGGAGAATACCGAAAGTTTCTGCCTTTACAGTACCTTGCACAGAAGACACAGAGCACCACGCATCTTCAGTTGTCTGCTGATTGCCTACATGTAGCTGTCCCCGGGGAAAATCGCGGAAAAAAATCGCAAAAAAACGCGGCATAATATGGCGTAATTTGCGGTAAATATGCGGTGAATATGCGGTGAATATTATTGATATGCGGCAAGTTTGCAGTTGATATGAGGCAATTTTCGGTGAGTATGTAGTGAAATCAATCAGTTACAAGTCTCTGGTGTAAGCACTCGTCATATTTGAGTGCAAAGCCGCCACGATGAGACGTTGCTGACCGAACAGCGCACTGTGTGTACGTGTAGCGCAACAAAAAAGTTCAAAAAACGCGGGGAAAATCGCGGAAAACGCGGTCTTTTAAAAAATCGCAAAAAACGCGGGAAAAAATGCGGCCGCGGAATCGTGATTTTCCCCGGGGACAGATGTAGGGGCGTGAAACTATTAGTGACAATGAAGATACGCGGTGCTCTGTGACTCGTGCGTACCTGTATATCGTGTAACCATTTTTTTCTCCTGAAAGAAAATAAAGCCGTTCCACCTCCACCACCACATCATGCGCTCTCTGGCCGAGGAGTAGGTGGAGTCACAGGTGCGCTCACTGATACCCGACCCAATGTGCAAAGCTGGACCACATCATGCGCTCTCTGGCCGAGGAGTAGGTGGAGTTACAGGTGCACTCACTGAAATCCGACCCAATGTGCAACGCTGGCGCCCTCGATTTCCACGGCTCTTGACGGCCTGGAAGTGGTACGAATGCGGCTGGACGTACACATGTACACGTAGAGTGATGTAATCGGAACTAGTCCAGTGCGGCATGCAAGTGGGTAATGTATGGCAAAATTCAACAAAAGGGACTCAAAATTCATTAAAAAAATCAAAAAATTCAGAAAAAATTCAGAAATTTTTGTGGAAACCCCTACAGTGCACCCACTTTTCACTTCGGGCCGTACTTCACCAAGCGCAACTGTACTTTATTGATAAACAGGCCGAAATCTGATGCTTACCCCGTATCTTTTCTCCGCATCTTCATCAATTGGATTT
>NC_088654.1:11767452-11982452 GCF_964019385.1 Sycon ciliatum | reverse complement strand
AAGTGGTGGCTGTATACCGTATAGGCAGTGAGAAAGTGTGACGTTCACTCAGCACTACTAACTTACCTGTGGTGTTGGCAGCATCCGCTCGTGGAACTTACCGGCAGAGCTGACTTATGGTATTATAGAACCCACTACTACATGTAGTTCAAAACTAGTATTAGATAAACCTTGTTATAGTTCACACACATGTTCATGCTGTCAATCTAGCAAGAGCTGACTTGTGTATGATGGTGGTGATATAGGTGTGTTGACGGTGAGACAGTACGATGTTCACTTCCCTCTACTACCTGTGGTGTTGGCAGCATCCGCTCATGGAACTTACTTACCGGGAGAGCTGACTTGTGTTTGGTGGTGGTATGGGGCTGCTATGCCTGGCAGTTTGACAGTCACCTCACACTGCTTGTGGTGTTGCAGTGTCCGCTCGTGGAACTTACCCGGAGAATCATGTACCCGCCGCTGTGTTCGTGACATCTCGTCTCATGCCCCGTGCCTTGTTCCTGCCCTGGTGAGGGCACATAACCCCATCCCAGGGGTATCAGCCCCCCCCCCCCCCCCCCCCCGGTATCGACCACGCACAAGTGGCTCCCCGTCCCTGGGGTATTAGCCCCAGTGTCAAGCGCGCACAAGTGATTTGGTCTCACGTGGGAGTGGAGGCTGCACATGCACCTTTCAAACATTTTCTTATCTCCAACACCGACCCTGTACCATTGGAGGGGGTTTCCCTGTACCATTGGAGGGGGTTTCCTGCACCATCGGAGGGGGTTTCCCTGTACCATTGGCGGGGGTTTCCCTGTACCATCGAATTGGGTTTCCAGTACTGTTGCCTTCCACAACTGTGCTTGTCGCACTCACCGGACGGAGACTGCGTGCCGTATCTCTAACCAGTTGCTACGGCCACCGGAGCGAGAGAGACCGCATGCCACGTTTCTATTTGATTGCTACGACCAGGACTGTGCTCGTGTTCAGACGGACGCGGACCCTTTGCCTCATCCTCTGCTGGACACCAGCATTCTTAGGGTCAACGAGTTGCCGACTGCCTGGGCAAGTGTCTTCGCCGTCGAGTGCTACCCTAAGCTGTATGCACACGCGCCCACACTCAGTGGTAACTCCACCGTGCCCGTATGTTCTCACGCACACTTGCGCTGTTCGACTAGGCAGTTATTCCATTATGCCTGCCCGCATCTTCCTTTTCTCTGTGCTTGGATTCGTGTCCTGCTGAGCACATGCTCGTATCACCTTGCTCTGTGTCCACGCTAACGTGTCTAGCCCGGAGGCATTACTTTTTCTCTGCTTTTTTTGTGATTTGCTTTGTGTTGCTCGCAACCTGTAGAATGATGTATGTGCACGGTTTGTGCCACCGTTCTGTGATCTCATCATTATCATCATCATCATCAGCATGAGTTTGAGTTTCTCGCCTGTGCTTCACATATACGCCGCATTGTGTTCCGGTAGAGCCCAGTATTGCTTGCCACCCTCCCCTGTTTTTTTAGTTTTTTTTTAAACAAAACCTAGGACAGGAATGCCAGTGTAGGATGTATGGAGAGGCAGATCCCAAACCCAATAATGTTCGAATTTAAAGTGTGTTTTTCGGACTTAATTCGGCCAACTATTGGCTTTTCAGAAGCCAGTGGTCTGCAATATCAAAATGGATTGTCTACAGAGTTAGGGGAAGTGCACAACATGCTTCGCATTTTCCTATTGATTTTGCCCATTTTTAGGGGAAAGCGATCCCCTGAGGGCTTGTGTATTTCGCCTTGCCCTGCTGGGGGAATTACCCGTGTACTTCTGCTATCGACCTTGCCTTGCTGGGGGAATTCCCCGTTTCCTTGCATGTCTTGTGGGCGGCACAATCCCAACCGGGTACAGTATTCATTGAACACGGCAATGTCTCGAGTGAAATGCCGATATAAATCTCTTGCTATAGGTTGCAGTGGAAAAAAAGTTATAAATAGCAGGAAAACTCTTTTATATCAATGCTTGTGACAAATTGAAGATATCTGTGAGCAATGCTCTAACGTTAACGGTCTCAACGTATTACAGTGTTTAAAAAGTCGACGAGGAGACAAATTTATCTCTATCAATATAATATTACAGTATTGTCATCAATTCACGTATAATTATAACTATTGTCCATTTTGAACTAGTGAGGAAATAATTGCACGCTTACAGGTCACGCAATGTCCGAGAACGCCTGAAACATTATTATTATAGGGATGCACCTAATCATGTGCAAAGAGTGCTCAAATTCAAAATGCCGTGGAGACAGAGCGTAGAGCAGTCAAACGGTGGACAGAAGGGCTCTTTTAATTAATAGGTGATTGATAACTTGGTTCGGTGCACCTTTGTGGGCGCGAAGGCTGCAGAGAACCTTTCACACATCTGTACTGTTGTTTAGCCAGGGAAACCAAAGTTACGTCCAATTCAAGGTTTAAAAAAACTAAGCTATGGCACAATTCTCCACGCACGGCATTGAGTTCAGTCGATACCGAGTTAGACAAACTGGACAACAAGAATGGTGAGCAGTGGCTCAACACTCGCATGTAGGTGATCGATAAATTGTTGGTTAGGTGCACCTTTTTTTTGAGCGAAGACTGCGGAGGGTTTTTCACACGGTTTGCCCTGTTGTTTAGACGAACTGGACAACGAGAATGGTGAACAGAGTAGCAACAGCCGCACTCAGCATGCTCCCGATCAGCGAGCTACCAGTGGTGAACAGGACGAGTCTTGGGCCGCCACTGCTGTGGCCAGCGGGGTCATCGTCGGTGCGAAACAGCGCGCTGGTGTAGGCCACGGCTGCCAGGGTCTCCGGATCCAGCGCCAGCACCTCGACGGCGTACTCCGTGCCGCTGCTCAGGTTGCCTAGCAACGGACGTGTGCTCTCGCCGCACGTCATCCGCATGCTCTGAACGGAGAGCGTCCCTCCTCCTTCGCCGAAGAGAAATCCCCCCGTTTGCTCACCGCCCGCCGATGATTGGGAGAATGGCGATTGGGACTTCGTGGACGGAGAGCTGTCGAAAGGATTGGGCACGGGACGCACCACCACCTCGTTGATGCTCGACGGGAAGAAATCTGGTTTCTTTGGGTTTCGCTGGCTGAATGGGTTTTGAGTCCCCGGCGATCGTTCCACGAACGGGTTGCTGGCGTCAGGACTCGTGACGATGCCTTCATGATTACTTCCGCCGTCACCCGCCGTGCCGCCTTGTTTAGAGTTGGCTGGTTGCCATGGGTTACCAGGACTTCCCACAGGTTTGCCTGTGCTTGGAGGCTGCTGTCGGCTATCGGGGCCTGAGGCGGGTTGATCGAACGGAGATGCCTTGCCTGGCAACCGCTGTTGCGGCCGCTTAGGATCCAGCACCCCTGCTTTTTCCCCACCGCCAACCACAGAACCTCCATCAAAACTACCAGCTCCTCTTCCGCCACCAACGCCAGGTCCTCCGCCACCAACACCAGGTCCTCCGCCACCAACACTAGGGCCTCCGCCACCAACACCAGGTCCTCCGCCACCGACATTGGTTCTTCCACCACCAGTGCCGGTTCCTCTTCCCCCGATTGCAGAACCGGTGCCTGAATCCAGCTGTTGCCTGCGGTCTCCCCCGGCTATTCCATGCCCTGCGTCTGGTCCAGCTAGACGGATTTCCGAGCTTGGCAGCCCGCCTGGAAACGGTCCTGCTGCCACAGGATTCCCAGGCCCGGGGTTGTTTTGCCCACCATCCGGGTTCTTCGCCCCAGGGGCGAGGCCATAGGCCCCGGTCTGTCCATAGCCAGGCGCCAGGGGTGGGTACAGGCTGTCCAGCACCGGAGTCGGTATTCGGCTGCGGATATTGCACTCGCTGCTCAGCACGCTCAGCGGTTTCAGCTCCGTCCTGGGCTGCGCCACTGCACAGTACTTCAACTTCTTACCAGGTTCGCCGCCATTAGCGGCATTTGCACCCGGGGCACCGCCCGGGCTGGTTGCCTTGACACTGTCGAGGAAGTCCACCTGCACCTGCGAGCTGGTGACATTCTTGACGCGTACCTGCGGGTCCGGTGGCAGTGCGGGCCGCTTGCTGCCGGTGAGCAGCTCGGCGCGTATGTTGAAGCTTGCCTCGGCGCTAGGGTGCAGGTTGTACACAGAGACCTGGTAGACGGAGTCGACGCGCCGCACCAGATCGCTGTACACGTAGGTCGTGCGGCCCGTACTCGTGCCCAGACCGGCGCTGACCGGCGGCGCCGGCTCGACAACGTCGTCGCGATGGTCGTCGTCGTGCCGCTGGTAGAAGTCACCGCCGTCGACGTTAAAGTGGTGCGGCCGGGCCGGCGCTAGCGTCGGCTCAGTGTCACGGCGATGCCTGGTCGAGCTCCAGCGTCCTCTTTGTCGATCTGCACCAGCTCTGATGCTTGCCTGGGCTCCCAGCAAAGTCTGATCGTGATCTTCTTCGCTGCCGCCGGTTTGCGGTGGCCGAGGTTGTGACGCCAAGTTCTCGTCCGGTGACGCGCTCGGGTCAAAGTAGTGCGGCGCAATGTACTGGCTCGGCAGCCCGTCCCTGGTCACGTCCCAGATCACGCGACCGTGGCACGGCACCACGCTGATGCGCAGCGGCGTGTTCCGCTGCTGCAGCGTGGCCAGCTGATTGGCGCTGACGCGGCCGGCCACGTCGAACGTGAACACCTGCTTGCTGCGCGGGAACAGCGTGAACCTGCTCAGCTCCCGGCCGTCCTGCAGCGCCAGGCCCTCGGTGTTCATTGTCACGACGACGCCACGATACGGCGACTCCGTGTGGGAGGCCAGGTCTCGCGCCACCACGTTCATCACGTACGTCATCTCAGGGAACAGACTCTGCACCGTGATCTGCGTGCTACGAGTGCACTGACGAGTCGTGCGTTTGGACGCACCCGCACCTGCCGCCGATGTTGCCGACGACTGTCTGTTCATGACGCGGCGTATACCGCAGATTGAGTTCATCACGTCCGTCGGCTGTAGGCGTGCGCCGATTGCGTACTCCAAGCAATATTCCACCGGACTACTGCTCACCACACTCTGCCACTCGAGAGTGACCTGCGTTGGGCGAATGCTGCGGGGCACGAGCGACGCCTGCGACGGCAGTATGGGCCGCGTCGCCGATGCCGACCTCGTACCCAGCTGCACGGTGAACTCCGCCATCTCGGCACCACGGTTGCTGATCGTCAGGTGGTACTTGCCGGGCGGGGCATCGTGAGCCGTGTGCGTCACTTCACTGGGTGGCAGGTCGTTAGTAGCGACCGTTTGCGCGTCGCCACTTGACACACCGTTCTCCACCGGGTGTTTGAAGTCGCTCGCCAGGGGGAGCTGCCGTCGTCCCCGGCGACGCCCCTCTGCGGGCTGTTGTGCAGCACCAGGGCCGGTGCGATCCCTGGCTGCGCCGGGTTCTGTGGAATTCGCGGCAATGCTCGGAGCATGGTGGGTGAACGTGCGCGACGGCGTGTGCTCGAACACCACCGTGCCCACTCCTCGCGTCAGCTGCCAGTCGAGCTTGCCGTCGAATCGGCATGGCGACACGGTCACGTGGAACTGACGCTGGTTGATGCTCGTCGTGAACTCGAACATGGCCTGCTCCCCCGGCTGGAGCGAGGCAGCTGTTGGCCGGTCATCTGCTAGTAATACCGATGCCGGCATGGCCTGAGCCGCCGCTGCGACAGCCAACTCGCCTGCCCGGGACGACGAGGCGACGGGGTGCGAGGGCAGCTCCCACTGGGCGTTGCCATGCTGCGGTCCGTGGCACAGCACCACTAGCAGCAGTGGCAGCAGCCATAACCGTCCAGCATGACCGTGATCGCTGATCGTGTGCTGGTGACAGCGCGTGCGTCTCATTGCGGAGGTGGCGAGCAATCCTCACGCCTGCGTATCCATTTAGTGGAGGGGCTCTCTGCCTTCGTCAGCACTCTTCGATCTCCCCGGCAGCACCAAGCAAACGAGATGTGTACTCTGCAGAAATGAAAACAGAGGGATGCAAAACAAAAAAAGTGTCTTAAAAATTCATAACATATCAAATAAACCTATCTGTAATATCACTGAGAAGAAGGACACACTTCCTCCTCTTGAACAACATCTCGGAAGTTTTCACCAGTATACGTTCAAGCCTTATCGCCAGTGTTCATAGCAGATACAGTGTATTCCGAATCCTGTCAACCATGCAGAAATTAATGAATGTACCGCAGTCGTGACCAGAGAAATCCGACCTCATGAATATAATAGTGCCATATGCATAGTGACGTCACTGCACATGTGTGGGGTCATGTGCAGGTGCAGTGTGGCTGGGTTTTTTTTGGCTTGAACTCTGACCTCCGTCTTGGCGCTGGGCCTAGCGTGACATGCTGTCTGATGAGTGTTTCACGTGAAACTCTGAGTAACGGCGGAAAAGGCTTTGGTTGCGTCATCGCTGTGTGATCACGCTCATAATTGTTTCTACAATGTAGTCTCTTCGAAAACTCATCACGGCAGTCCATTCCTTCATATCATCAAGAGGGGTTATGCACATGATTGTATATCCGTGCTGCGCGAACGTCAATCTTTGAAGCAGATGGTTTGCTTATCACGTGTGACACCGATCCTGACAGTTGATGAAGTGTGCGTGAGTCATGACTTTTAAGAGTTATCCCCCCCCCCCCCCCCCACGCACACTATTACCAAGTCAAGAGGTAATGCACTGTCTCTGGATTCGTGCCATTATGTCTGCACCGATATCGTGGTGTATAAATGTTTACGCCAGAGCGAGCCCAGCAGCCTGCTGGAAGCTACACAGCGGAGGCAAATACAACGTACAAGGAACCAAAATCATCAATGATGGTGCGGTGACATGACGCGCAATGCATCCTTGCACCAGGCTTGGGCAAACGGGCCCGGCAGCACTTGTCACATGGTCCATCAGGGCACAGGTGTTTCTTGCTGGTACTGACTCGAAGTGATTTGCTTCAGCTGCAGGACTATGCAGTATGCACAGCATGTACATAATTATAGTGGTAATCTTGGATGGATGAGCTGATGCTGGTATTTTAGAGTCGGTGACAGTGACACCATGGCGAGTGCTTGATACCCGGCCATTGCCCTCTCGCGATTAGGATGCCATGACTCAGGATGCCACGGAGTATAGTAAAATCTGGTGTAAGCGACCTCTCGTTTTAACGACCACCTGCTCTTAACGACCGTTTTTCCATGCACGGACAGTTCTACACAGAAACTTTGGGACCTGGTTCTAAAGACCACCTGGCTTTAACGACCACTTTTCCTTGCACCGTGGGGTGGTCGCTTAAACCAGGTTTTACTGTAGTAGAAACACCATAATGCAGTAAAACCTGTCAAGGCGACCACTCTCATAAGTCGACCACCTGTCTTAGCCAGATGACCACTGCAACTAGGACCAAGGGATGCCCGTGATTCAGTCCAGGCAAATGACCCTGGATAAGGAGACAACCTGGTAGGAGAGACCACGTTTTGAAGGTCTCTTGAGCGGTCGCCGCAGACAGGTTTCACTGTACAAACTAACCCACGCAAATATGGACGGTGGTCTAGGCAATTAGCTCGGCCGTCGACGTCGTGAGTAAACTGTAAAGCCACACAGTGGCACTGGCATCCCCTATTTCCGCGGTGCAACAACGTGACAGATGACAGCGACACCAGATCGACGGGCAAGACCAACTACAGGACTGAGCTCAGTACTCAGTAGCCTTCCTTCTCTTGATCGGGCCTGTTAGTGTTACTGTGCTGCTAGCCAGACAAGCCCCAATGAGTGGTGGTGTGGCTCACTGACACTAACTGTGTTTGTACGGTCGAGGCCCTTCTCTGTGATTGGGTTACCCGGTTCCAATAATACCACTACATAATTATACTAACTTTAAATACCGAGAGTAATCAAGCTCATTTACCCTTGCTAGTACTATTACTGATCGGGTCAACAAAATTAATGGCACTATGAATTGACACAAGCCTCAACATTCTTCGCTGGGTTTGGCTCTTCATTGTAAAGAATTGCGTGAAGGAACACAATGCTTTATAGTTGAAAAGTACATTGCAGCTGTGCAAAGAGGAGAAACCAGTGTTTAAATTAAGTCCTCTGCTGGTCACGTCTTGTCCCGCTATACATGTAGTACAGGTTCACGAATTCGCCCAGTCCCATTTCGCTCTTCGGTTTTTTTCCTTTCTTCCAGTCACATCTTCCTTGTTGCTCTGTTTCACTTTTCTCTTCAATGTTAGTTACTCTGGAGAAGTTAATATTACTTTAAACCTTAGAGAGCCGCCCCATACTTGAATGTGTAGAATTCTGCACACTCGATTGTTAAACTGTTGAGGCAAAGAACTGAAATAATAGAGACCGAATCAAACCAATGTCTATCCCAATTCAGTCATCCGTTTCACTCTGGTTTTGATCTGGTTTAATATACTTCAAGAAGTGCAATCATGTACATGTATGGCGTGGGTTTTCAACAGCTCCATGCGTTTGCTTCTACGGGCTTGCAAATTCAAATGTCCTTTCTCGTATTTTGCTCATTCCTCCCCGTCCCTATTTGCTTCGTTCTTGTGCTAAGTCCAATAACAACAACAACCATTTTCTTCATCCTCCTTGTCCACGGGAGAAACACATTCAGGCGAAGGCTACATCAACTCACGCGAAGGCGTACGAGACAGTGACCGCCAATGTCACCCACGCTAGCAGACGTTACATCTTCCAGTGTCCGAGCGAACACGCTTCGAGGGCAAATGGTCCAGGCGTTTACTGTGAACGTC
Organism: Sycon ciliatum; assembly: GCF_964019385.1. Lineage (NCBI taxonomy): Eukaryota > Metazoa > Porifera > Calcarea > Leucosolenida > Sycettidae > Sycon > Sycon ciliatum. The sequence continues at coordinate 11,973,712 of NC_088654.1, read as the reverse complement.
TGCCACACAACGTGGAATTTGTATCATTAGTGTTCCGACTAACTTCAAAGAAAAGACCGAATGTGTAACCAAGGATTTTCATTGCAGCTAAAACTTAGCCTAAAAGCTCACAACTTAATAAGATCCGAATGATCCAGCCACATACCTTTGATCTGTGTCACTGTTGAGGAATTTGCAATCACTATGCAGCCACGAGCGATAAAGCAAGTGATGATTTGCACGTTGTGGAGAAATGACACGCCCAGCGAACTGGTTGGTTTGTTTTAATTCGCACGAACAAAGCGGGAACTAGGCCCAATGATATGAAGGCGAATGGATAAGCCGAATTCAGAAAAGAAACAGGAATTAGAAAGTTACGCTGGAGGAGTGATAATACTACACGCCTGCCCACACAACGCTCTCTACGACTGCGACGTATTCTTTTAGTTTGCTTCTTTATGGGTACAGGCAATACTGCCTTCTCATCTCCGGGTGCACCGGTGGTGAACCCTCCGAGTCCTGCCAAAAGTGAAACTCTCTGAAGAGTTCTGGCAAAGAGCGGACCTTCTCTCGCCACCAACATCAGTTTGCGCATGGCGCCTAGTCGATCCTATCTGCTAGTAGTCTTTTAGTTTTACACATGCATGAAACAAGGTGGAGGACATAATGTCTTTTACATGTACATATGTACCTATGTACAAGTAGCTGACAAGTACATCAGATAATCTAAAGCATGATGACTACATTGGTCTACTTGAAAAGTCCTACATGAAAATTGATTGTTCGTTTTCTCCATCTGAATGGCTTTACATAAAAGCTGTTACTATTTTAGCGCTCGTCTGACTTAGCAGAGCAGCGATGGTTGTGTTTGCTGAGTGCCAGTCAGTGCCAGCAAAATTATTGAGGGAATTACGAAGCTACAACCGGCACTTGGCGTTGTAAATCTCTATCCCCTGTTCCCCGCGTATGTACATGATTGTACATCCATCTCACCAGAGATTCACTGACCAGTCACCATGCCTAACTAAACTATAGCTTGCAGCAGGCACACGATCGGTGATGCCGTCGGCTCCGCGATCGATGTCTGACCACTGCGCAACTACTTAAAGACATGGTGTTATGGGTTACGGCTGGCTATGATCAGGAACAAGGGTATATAACCATTAGGTTTAATTTTAACCGCTAGGTTTATGTACTATTGGTGCCGTGAAGTATGCACTATGATGTACTCTGGACTAGGTGATCGAGAAAACTGCATTACACCACCATTATGGTGGTCACTCGATTACCCTATACCGCGCGTCTGCCGCTGCATGAATGGTAGCACGGGAAATATCTACATGTACACGTGATGCAAATGCCTTATGCGTCCCAGATTGCTCGGTATCGTCGAGGAACCGACGCTAAAGAGCTCTGTGGATGAAAAGCATGATTGGCGAAGGTACGATCGATGGTTTTAGGAGTTGGGTTCTTTTGGCATTTTCCCCAACACGTACGCCTAAGAGATTGGAAGGTTTCAGCACGACCGGTAGAGATCGTAGCGAAAGCGGGAAGGGTTTGTGAATGCATAACGGAACACAACAGGATCATCCCCCTCTCATGATCACTCAGCAACAAACGGGACAGACGCGCCTTCCTGCCCATCCTAGTGAGGTTCTCCGCGCGAAGCCTTCGATGCGAAACCCGTTCGTTGCAGCGTAATACTGACGGAGAAATGACACTCCCCACGGACCAGCACGAAACCTTAAGTGTCGAGTATCTTCGTCGTAGCTGTTACCGAACTACGAAGGCTGTGTATATTCCCAAAGCACGCTCAGCCATGCATTCACACTACCGACACGCATACAGATACAAAAGTCATGTACATGCATGCAATATTATCCTTTTTTGGCCATTGCAACCCAGGGCATTGTTCATTTCGCGATAAGCAACTAACGACCTTCACACACGCACTTCTCCCGCTCGCACCTCCCAGAGGTTACTAATACGTTGAGCACAGCGACAATACTGCAATTGTAATGCTACACCGTGATAACGATCAGTTCAGGCACGCATGCACATCTCTCGCGATTAGAAGCTTCTAACGCTTGTGTCAAGTTTCGTGATAAAGATCTAGTCTTCTTTCCCCCATTCAGGAAATGATGCCACTCCGTGAGTATGACTGGTATCACCCTCAAACATTCAGCTACCCATCGCCTTCAATGACACAGTCGCCATATTTACCGTATAGAACTTCATGTACACATCCATCTTGATTCGACCTGACGTTTGAGCAGCTACATGTGCATAACTCTAAGTGACTGCAGACAAGAACGAGCTGAAGCTCAATGGCGTAGAAGGTTGAGAACGGACGCTGGCCCCGGTTTGTTGGAGCATTCAGCTGTCAGAGGAATGCTCTGTGTGCGTGTGTGTGTATGTGCGCGCGTGTGTGCATGCTATGGTTGTCGCTGCGGTTGTTAGACCGAAATCGCCTGCCCTGTGCTTCGCGTGCATGCCCGATCGAAACTAGAAGTGAAACAACTTCAAAACAAGCCGATTAAGATCCGCCACAAGTACTACATGAAAATGTCTATGTTTTCAGGCTTGTTAAAGCAAAGAGCCTAAAAGGGTCCACAAGGAAAATGTGTACTCGCGTGTCGTGTAACACAATCCTGACTATGTAATGTAGTGTAGAATCCTCAGTAACGCGACGCTTGCAAAGCATAGTGCATCTTTGCAGGCACACACGTAATTGGGTGTGTGCCTGTATCGCCGTCATCCACTGTACATGCACAGGCTGTAGCTCGTGTCTCCTTTCCAAAACGCCATTGATCTCCGACGGTTGTCTGTGTCCTTGTCTTTGGTCTCGGCCTGATTGTCGCCATGTTTTCACATGGCCATTCATGCCATTTGAACGTCCTGCCGTCTGCAATAGACTTCTCATTTGAGGTGCATCAAGCAAGCTACTGACTGCTGCTTTGTTTCTGCTGCTGACATTTTGGATGAAAGTGTATAAGGAAAGTACGCAAAGTGTGATTGTATCTATTCATTTGTCGTGATGATATTTGTGTAGTTACTTTTTGGTACACGATCGGGTGGTGATCTCCAGACGTACTCGACTCACAGGCGTTGTGTGCTGTGTGCTTGGAAGCCTTATTGTGATGGCAACATAACGGCACATCTAAGCACACACCTTCTTCTTAACGTGCTGGGTTAACCGACCATGCACCCAAGCTAACACGAGACCTGAGTGGCCTGAGTGGCACACGTCGACGAAGACGGACGAAGCATGGGCATGGATTGATCAAGGAAATTAATTTTTGCAAGCCCCCATCGACAACACCCTGCTTTAAGGCCGCTGTTAAGGCATCAGTGTAAACGTGCCACCGAACCACTTAGCAATACCAGCATCACGTTGATGATCAGAAATACCGATAGACCATGATGATAAGAGTACAGTAGTAGGTAGAGAAATCAATCATATCATAATGATAAGCTTGCTTGTGCACGAGTTAGGGTGGGCAGAAGCTCTGTTTCTTACCTTGATTCTGTTGAGCTGCTGCTCCAACATGAAACACTGTGACGTAGTCTACAGTTGTAGATCCTCCAGTCCCCGGCACGTCCACGACTTTTGAACCAAGCACTGATTCGCGGATTCACCTCCACTTCTCCACGGCGTCCCAGAAATCACTTCATACGCCAACTGTGGTGTTGAATAGGAAGACAACTTTTTCGCATGCGTCAATCTTGACTCCAGTGATGCTAAACCATCGAGTCGTTCCTGAGAAGGGCTTTTACCGTCCACTGTTTGCACGAGTTGGTGTTGTGGGTTTGCTCACGGGAGGCTCAGACCGTATGATGCTACCAGAAAAGTTTTCAAACAATACGAAGCATTGCCACGTAGCCTCTGTGTGTAGGAATGTTGTGTGGCCAAAGCTGCTAGTGAGAATTACCTTTGTCTAACGTTACTGCCAGCAGCAAGTCTGATGATACGACGGGATAGAGTGGTTCGCAAGTGGGACTGCCTGCTACAGAGCTGTGACTTGGGCCTGCGTGCAGCCCCGTTGACCTCATGCACGGTTGTATGCTGGGAATGGTGTTCGAGCGACATTGCCCATTTGCCTTAGCTAGGTATGCTGTACATAAGTCTAGCATATACTTGGGTGAAATTGGCACTGGAAACTATTATGGCGTAGAGAACTCTCGGCCCAACGCTGTGGCTGCATTCTACTAGCAGTATTTGGGGTTCTGCCATATTTGATTTGGTCTTTCCCTAGGGGCGACGTCTAATCGCAAAACAGAGGTTTGACACGCACCACTCCTAGTACCTTTCCCGTAGCTGGCACCTAATCACCTACATCCGTGTAAGCCGCAAGGTAGAGTGGTCGACGGACAGTTTGTGGCGAATGTCAATGCCGGCCAGCTGGTTGGGCACTCGGCTGTATGGCCAGTGCAGGTAGGGTTAAGCTGCCCCGATCGGCATTGCTCGGCGAACCGTGATCACGCTGACGCGATTTCTGCCCGTCCTCGCGCGAGCTCGAGGCATCCAGCGCGAAAAATAACATCACGTCAACGACCTGGTGGTTGCATGCATGCCTCCTGGAACACATCTCCGCTGTGCTGACTGCACGAAGGAGCATTCTTAGAGGTCTTGCCGTGGTACTTCCTCGGTTTTTCACCAGGCATGAGCATTGTATTGCACTCACACGCACACTCGAGTACTCGCAGACTCACTGGCGGCTATCTTGGCGAGGTGTGCATGTCGATCATCGCGCATACTCTTTCCCAATCCTGCACGATGATGACCATGATGACCGGCGCTCTAGGATGAGACTTAAAACCAACAATTACACGTACATCTGTAGTGAAAACTGTCTAAGACGACCGCTCAAGGAACCTTCAAAACGTAGTCTCGGTTACCAAGACTTAGTGGTCTCCTTAAATTAAATTTCACGGTTCGCGTGAGACTCGGCTGGAAGCCGAGTTTTCCGCATCCGCCGTGGGAACGCCACCACCCTCTAGGATCAAGGCGCAGATGCAGCTCCTAAACGGTGGGAGGTGAGTAGATCAGACCCACCACCAAGTGGTCAAAGACCGAAATCCCATTAGCTGCATCCATGTTACCCTCGTGCCAGGCCACGAGTTCCCAATTAACTGTGGGTCGCAGCACGGCTGGAAAAATTCCTTCCGCTTCCAAGCAGGACTTGAACCTGGTACCCTCTTGATCTCTTGAACCTGGTACCCTCTGTTTCTCAATTATGGTCTTAGACCATCCCACTATGCCTCCTTATCCGGGGTCATTTGACTGGAAAAAGCATCCCTTGGTCCTGGTTTCAGTGGTCGTCTGGGACAGGTGGTCGCCTTATCCGAGTGGTCGCCTTGACAGGTTTTACTGTACATGATTGAGAGAGGGTGCACTAGCTATTTTCACCTAAACTAAAGCAGGAAGAATGGAAGGGTGGAGGAAGCGTTGAAGGGTTGGGGTCCTGGGGATACCCTGTGTGGGAACAGCTGGGTCTGCGACTACAATCATGTACTTGTACCCGCTTGCCCAGAGCAGTCAAACAAGCGCAGGAAGGAGGTGCACGGGAAGTAAGCAATTGCTCCCAGCTCAGTTACGAAGTTTTCGAGGGCAGACAGGATGCTCCTCACTCGCCGCCGCGGCATAAACATCACCACGTACTATAACAATGAACTTGGTTTCTAATACTCAACCTGCATTTCGGTCAGGAAAGGGAAGAAGACACGAGCGAACATCGTCATCGCTGCTTGGTGCAGCAGCCCCACTCAATTGCAGTCCCATTCGCTCTGTCTGGATCTTTTCCTTCCTTCTGTACTTTTTGCTCCGGTCGTGTGTGTGTGTGTGTGTGTGTGTGTGTGTGTGTGTGGACGGGCATTTCCCGCTACTGTGTTCTACTGTCTACTGAACGCAGGTGCTAATCACACATACTTTGATTGGCACCGCGGTATAGCCCCTGGGCGAAAATGCTGGCAGAAAAATTGTCAGAACTTGGTTTTTCTGGCAAGTTTCTTTCTTGCATGTTTGGTACACTGGAGTATAGAAATGGAGCAGAATTCAAGGAAGTACTTGTTCTAGGGCTCGCTTCATTGAATTCTGCTGTATTTGAGTAGGGTCCCAATTTACTTATCACATTCTTCCTTTCATGCAATTGTTTTCATTACTTGAATTGTGTTCTACTCCTCCATAAATTGCAAATTGCTTTAGTTTGTTTGCCCGTAAACGAGGTTTTACCAGCTTGTTCTAGGGTTCGTATGGTTCTGCCGATTTCACTGCATTTCGAGCAGAATCTGCCATGGGCATGGGCTACCAACCATGGGCATGGTATTCGTACGTACAGCCGGAGAAATCCGACCTCATGAATAAAGTAGTAGTACTAGTAGTAGTAGCGCTCAAGTCAACAGCCCTAGGCGAGGGTGTCCCGTTGAGCCTTGGCCCGTGATTGTGCGGACTATGCTATGCTTATTATAGCAATAAAAACTGCTTTATGGCAGTTTTCTAAAAAAAGTTATTGTGTTCTCGTCCATGGACCCCGTCTAAAAAGTAAGAAATTAACGAAATGTGATAGCCGAAAATTAAAATTTCACACAAAACCTCACAATAATCACAACACTTGAAATGCTGCTTTCAACACTAAACTTGTACCGCACAACAATTGGCAACATGCATGTCATGCATGCATAGGAAAGAGGATCACGAGGGGAAAAGGTCTTATTATTATTATTATTAAATTTTGAATACGGCAGTCCCACAAGCCTAGGGCCTTTTACAGGTCTTCTGCATGTAGCTTTTCATTCTGTATGTGATTATTGTGAGGTTTTGTGTGAAATTTTAATTTTCGGCTATCACATTTCGTTAATTTCTTACTTTTTAGACGGGGTCCATGGACGAGAACACAATAACTTTTTTTAGAAAACTGCCATAAAGCAGTTTTTATTGCTATAATTTCTTTTGTTTTTTCTGTCACCAATGGAATGCCCTATATCAATAATTATGTAAATGATGGCCTTCACATCATGTCAATTACACCGTATCATACGCATTGATGTGCAAGCCTTTTCTTGCAGAAAATGGCACTAGCATGTTCTTCTGCGGGGATACATGTGAGTGTAGTGGTGGACAGTGGTGATACTTTTTTTATAAGGAGGTCATTCTGTGCATGTTGCTGTAGCAGAATTTCATTATTATTATTATTATTATTTTATTTATTTTACTAGGGTGTTTCATGACTGTCATAAAATTGTCTTGCCTTTCAGATATTTCAGATTTCCCCACCCTCGATCAGATTTATTTGAGAAATGTAACAAGGTACTTGTCGCAGATGTTTTTGTTGATTCTGTGTTTATAATGGTTTATAATCATGGGTTATCGTGATAAGGTCATCCTGCATCATATTGCACTGAAATCGTAATCCTGTTGAAGTCGATACAACTTTTGGAAGTAGTTCAATGACTTCAAACTGGTAGTCCACGATTTTCTAAAACAACACAAAGGAGGAACAATAAACATGTATTAAAATGTAAACAAATACATTGCTGAGTCCGACACCTCCTTCCAACAACTACACTGATCCTGAGGATAAAAGAGGATAGGCTTTGGTTGGAGGTACTGAGAGATAAACAAGGCACTCCATAATAATAAAATCTTACACATCTTTTGGTGAGTATGAATGATATCCAGTCGAACCTCTTTAGGACGAACACCAAGGGACCAATGGTATTTATTCTGTGAGTTTGTCTTAACCTATTTTATAACCAGTGAATACAATTATTTCTCCAATAGACATACGAATAGATTTCTTCTACAGCGAAAGATTCTAAGCCACACCAACTCATTGACTCGTCTCGTATGAAACAAATGAGTCACTAGAGAGGTTCTGCAAAACGAAAATGCGTAAAAAGGTTCGTTCATTGCCATGAAGTGCAAAACTTCGCAACTTTGGACGCGAAACTTGCAGGGAACGCGAAATGAACTGTCGTACTCGTAGGACATTTCGTGAGATCGGGTCATGGCGTACGTGCACTTGGCCCGCGCAAACTACGAAAATGTGCAGAACGCAGAGTTCGTGCAAAAATTCGCACACACTTTCGCAAGGACTGTCGAGAAACTTCGTTCGAATTTTCGTTTTGCAGAACCTCTCTACTGAACGTTTCTTTAACAACATGACGGCAACTGAAACAGCAACAGAGAAAGTACGATACATGTACAGCACATTCTTGCAGGTACTACAAACAGATTGCAGATCGTACTTCTTGCTTTGGCGGCACGAAACTTTATTTGGGGCAGTGCAATCTCGGCGGTACTCACAAATAATAAATCAAACAGCCCAGACTCAAGTAAACAAATCCAATCATACAAGTACGAGATCTTCACGAGACGATACTGCACCCATTGGCTTGTTTCGTATGAAGCAAACAAGTTTACTGAACCTCTCCACAATGGAGATTTTCCCTGATATGCGAATTTATTTTGCAAACTCGGTCAATGGGTCCTTGAACCTTTTCCTCCAGATTGGGAACTGCCAACGATAGTATGCCACTGACCAGTGCCTTACTTGTAACGTTCCAATGTACAATGAATATGAGTATTTCGACAACGCATTTTAACATACCGGTAAGCCTTACCGTGAACTCGCGTTCTTCGTACACTGTAGACAAGGGCAAAGAGATAAAAATGGATCTAAATCCGAATAAAATCAGCACACGTTTCCGTAAATGAAAGGGTGAGCATAAGCAAATGAATCGAAGGAAACCGGTCAACTCAGAGATCACCTGTCATCGAGTATTCCGTAAAAGGAGGCCTCGGCAGCGGAAAAGCTAAATTATTTAGAAAAGAGATCCTGTCAGCTTTTCCATTATTTATTGCATTCCGCCCAAGATCAGCACACTTTTCGTAAATGAAAGAGTGAACACAAGCAAATGAATCAAAGGGAACTGGTCAACTCACCTGTCAGTAATATTCCGCGAAAGGAGGTCTCAGCAGCGCCGAAACGAAATAAGCCAGGCCAGGAGTCGAAATATCCGAAACAGCTCATACAAGAAGCAGTTCCAAAGAAGGAAGTTCCTTGCGCATGCACATCCGAACACGGACTGCACTGCAACACAATGTCTGCCGTGCAGTGCACAGCACGCGGCTTCCACCCGTTGGTAGATCTAATACCGAGCACCTTACGTAGAGATTTACGTAGCCTAAGTGAAATACCGAGCACCTTACGTAGAAAGTTACGTAGCATAGCGGTGTCGTTTTTCTTGCCATGTGAACACAATAATAGAAAAGCTGACAGGATCGCTTTTCTAAATCTTGCCCTCTGATCAAATGTGACGTCATCATTATGTACAAATAATCTACGTGGAGATAAAAGTTTAATAATAGCTATGAAAAGTATGAATGCCGCAGACATCACCACGCAACATGACAATTTGTTCAAGGTTTGGTTTTGTGTGTTTCCAAAATCGATTTTCACGCTCCGATCATCAGTGGAAATACGGAACTAAAGAGATCAAGGGAAAAACAAAGGTTAAAAATCCAAAGAAGTGTGACACATGACGGGTAACCGGTTTGTGTAAGCAAAAAGAACATGTTTTAGCACTTAGGTTATTTTCGTGAGTTTGCACCCCGTGTTCATGAGTTGTTTCTGCACTGTTCATGCCCGTTTGTCACACTTACTCTTTATTTTAGTTCTCACTTTTTGTAATACTTGCCACAAGTTACCCGTCATGTGTCACACTTCTTTGGATTTTTAACGTTTGTTTTTCCCTTGATCTCTTAAGTTCCGTATTTCCACTGATGATCGGAGCGTGAAAATCGATTTTGGAAACACACAAAACCAAACCTTGAACAAATTGTCCTGTTGCGTGGTGATGTCTGCGGCATTCATACTTTTCATAGCTATCATCATTTATGTGATTTGCTTTTCAATCCTCCACCTCCGTCATGGAAAATTAATTGTGTTTTGTTCGCTCGTAAAAGAGGGTTTAAAAATTTAAAAAAAACTTTAAAAAAAACTCAAAAAAAAACTCAAAAAAAACTCAAAAAAAAAACTCAAGTCAACAGCGTGGTGTTTGTGATGCAAGGGCTGCGTAGCTCTCGGCGCTACAAAATTCTTTGGGCCGGATTGCTCAGGCCAGGGCTGTACGTGTACAGGAGATTCACCTACATGTACTGTACATGTACATGCATAAACAAGGCCGGTCGAGGCAGCTAGCTCGAAGCAGAGTGCTCGATGCACACATGTACAGAGCAGGGGAAATGCGTGAAACTACTTGAAAGTTGAAACACAGACTTTCGCCTCCGTTGTTTCTGTACATGCATATGTGTATGTGTACCTTTTATGTACCAGCAACATAGCGATCCGACCATGCATGTGCGTAACACCGTCTAGAACTTAGCAGAAGCAAGAGTACAGGTGGGGTTATGTGCTTTGGTAGAAGATCAAGGTGAATATGTGGTCCATGGTCAACCCTGACCCAACCCTGACCGTAAACGGACAGAAGAACATGGTAACGAGATCTCGCGCGTTCTTAAAACGCGGAACCGCGTTACCATGTCCTTCCGTCCCCCTTCGGCCAGAGTGATGGGTTCGACATACTGAGTGCGGTCGGTGCGTGCTCATCTTCACTTCCTCGTCTCCCTGTAATCGTGCACACGTACGTGCCTATTGAAAAAGAAGGTTTTGAGAAGAGAACAAAGTTAGTTCGGCTTCGTTCGGATATCCACGCTACCAGCAGCTACTACTAAAACCTGTAACTAAAGACCACCGTGGCCAGCGACCAGCCTGGTACTAAGGACCACTTAGCCAGGCACGGTCGTATCACATTCATAATAATTATTAGTCTGGTTGCCGTGCAAACCTCTAACTAAGGATCACGTGCCACTAAAGACCGCTTTCTCTGGCCCGAAGGGCCGGGTGGTCGTTAGTCACAGGTTTCACTGTACAGGTATACAATAATTATTGTATTAGTCCTGGCCAGAGAAATCCGACGCGGCATGAATAAATAAAATAAATAAAGTCGCGCCACGCACAAGCGAGCATAGTGATGTGTTTGGTGTTAGGGTCGTGTAGTCCTCGGAGCTACATTGTATTATAATTATGATTTAAAATTATATCCAGGCATAGGGTCGGATTCATCTGGCCGGGACTGTATGCTTAGAACACACAACCAGCCGTTACAACCAGGTAGCCCGACGCTATGTGCAGGGCTCCTTGCTTACAATGTAGGAGGCTTTGCTCGTGCCTGTCCATCACCATTCCTGATCAGTGCAACGAACAGGTGGCGGACGCAACTCCCGTGCCCGGTGGCGAAGGTACCTGGCTGAGTAGACCAAGCACGCGCCAGAGTTTTTTTTCACGAAGTCCCCTATGCTCACGAATGAATGCGGAAAGTGGTGGCGGGGCCCTGCTGCTCAGCCGACCTTGGTGGTCTCGGCGTCTGGTGGCATTAATGGCTTCTTTACCGAGGCTCTCACGTGACCTGAGTCACCTCTCTTCACGCTCTACCTCCATGTTCATGTATGCATGGTGTGGTCACGGTCATGCCTCCTAGCTGGAGTCAGTCCCATGCAAGGTTGCCTAATGACTGCTTTCAACACTTTTATTCATGCGGCGTTTGTGATTATTATTGCGTGAGCTGAGCCTGAAGGTCTCTTCGAAATGGTATGACGGAATGAATTCTGGTGATTTATTAGCTGGCTGGAAGTATTTTTGCTGCTCTTCAGGCATAATCTTCCTCAGCCTACTCAAGCTCAACTGATGAGGGGCGAATTCCCCGAAACACTGTGCATTGGGCAGGGAGTGATGATGGGTGAATTCCCCGAAACACTGTGCATTGAGCAGGGAGTGGTGCTTTCTTGCAGGTCTGCCGAGTGGAAGGTTCGATGCACTTCTCGTGTGATGGCTGGATGGCAGTCGTGAGTCAGTCAAGTGAGAATTCAAGTCGGCAGGAAAAGCGCGAGCTCCCATGTAGGGAGCAACACACAATTTGGAAGTATTTTTACCGCTGTACTTCGCAGATCTAACGGATAGAGCGTATCCAACGGTCATGAGCTGTGTTGATACCGACGAAAGTCAGATCTTTCGTCGGTGTACCTGCTCTTTCACGACCTCTAGTGGCTCTACCTCTTCGGCAGCCAACGCTATCTAGCCTATCAAGAGAACATAGCCCCCCCCCCCCCCCCCTCTGGCACTGTCCCAATGCCACGTCTACACTTCACAAAAATACTAGTAACTTCCACACTAGCATCAAATCTAGGCCTGCTCGTAGAAGGATTCGATCATAAGTAAATGCTGCTGTCTGATGATCGCTGAAATGTGTGAAACTTAGAGGTACAGCTACACCGCCTTTCGCCTCTGTTGTGTGTGTGTAACACCCCCCCCCCCCCTGGTTATGACTACCCGTAAAGTCTTGTATAAAAGCCGCACTTGAATAGAAGCCGCCCTCGAATAGAAGCCGCAATTTGGGGCCCATCAAATCACACATAAGCCTGGTTTTAGTGTTGACATACATAGAAATACCTGTCTTGTATAGAAGCCTGTCTCATATAGAAGCCTGCAAAATTTCACCAAGAAAGTCATAGAAGCCGCGGCCTTTATACAAGACTTTACGGTATACTCTTGAGGCTAGTATGAGTCTCCTTGCGATGTTCTGCTGACGTTTGCACCTTGCACCATGATGGTTTGTGGCTGATCTTGAAAAACAAAACAAATAAGGCTCATGCAGGATCATGGGAAGATAGGGATTCACCTCGATCTCGTTTCCTATTGTAGATTTACGTGTACCGGTACTAGAACTACTGCACTGGCCTATTCATGTACATGTACATGGCTGTACAGTAGGCATTGGCTGATAATGCTCGAAAAGGTGGCAGATTCTGCTCGAAAAGGTGGCAGATTCTGCTCGAAAAGCAGTGAAATTGGCAGAATCATACAAACCTTATGGCGGGCAATTCCTCAAATTCTGCTCCATTTCTTTATCCACATACCAAACATACATGAAACTTACCAGAAAAAGTACCGAATTCTGCCAATTTTTCTGCCGGCAGAATCCGCAAAGGCCTACTGACACAGGCTTCTGTACAGTCATGACTCATGTTGTTGGTCGAGCGCATGAAACAAGGTGGAGGACCACCGTGTTCGGAAACAGTGACCGTACGACAACCATCCACGGTTGGCAGAGCCCCCGTCTTGCGACCATTTTAACCTTACGGGTGGAAGCCCTGGTTCTGACCCTCAATATGCATTTACCAACTCTCCTCTGTTTTTGTCCTACAGCCTTTGGCTGCAACTTCCCCAGCATGTTAAGACATTAAAATGTCTTTCCAGCTTTAAAAATGCACTCCGATCGCATAATGTAGCATGATAGGATCTCCTTGCTGGATTCTTGTCTATCCTTCTTTCTTCTCTTTTTCTATATTCCTTTCTTTTCTTTTCTTGCCGTGGTTGGCTATCACCCCTCTCTTGCACTTTGCGTGCCAATTGGTCATGGACCACGAGTTGAGTGAAATAAATAAAATTTAATAAAATGAATAAATATACTAGGGAGTAACAGTTGTCGAAGTTGAGTCTTCACGGGTATTGTACTGTCAGTCGTGTATTCTTTGTTCGCTTCTGGATGTGTTCTTGAATCATCTTGATACTCAATCTAACACAGCCTTTCGCCTGTGTTGTGTGTGTACTCAATATTTATAAACTCTGTAAGTCTAAGGCTACCCTCAGACCGTCAACAGGACTATGGTATTGCTCCACCCTTGCGGTGTTCAGCACCCTAGCAATCTGGGAATGCCCCCTATCAAGAGTAGATAAAATTAATATTCTGTTTATCTACTCTTGCCACTATTCATAGCGCTAGCAAGTGCTGGCTAATGCGGCCAGTAATGGGACCATTACATAGCAAGCGACCATTATTGTATGTATGATTATCGGATTGTATGACCGCTGGATTCGCCGTGATTTCCTCCGACAGACTGTTCACTGACACAGCAGTTCTGGATTCGCCATGGTGTCCTCCGGCAGACTGTGTACTGACGTCAAACCTGCAGACGTTTTTTTTCCCGTTTTCAAACTCTGCAACAATTCTTTTCCATTTTCTCACCAAAACAGAAAACTGTTTCAAGAGTTTGTTTGATGAGTTACGACGCCGGTCATTGTAATTGTATTCGTATTTTGAAATGCTTTGCTTGCTCTGAGCGATTATTGCTTGAAGATGAAGCGCAGGCTGTCGGCGGGCGATGGTGATGAGCCGTCCCCCAAGAAAGCGCGTGTCAGTGCGGACGCGAGCGAGGCGGCCATGGAAGCCGAGTCCACCGACGCGACGCTGGCCGCAATGGGACAGCTGCATGGGAAATTCCAGGGCAAGATCACGTCGATGAAGGACCTGATGCAGAGCGTGCTAAAGAGCAAAGCTCTATCTGCAAGCAAGGTACACATACTCCCCCCCCCCCACACATTATGCCAATGGATACATTCATTTCCATTACACAAAGTGTCTGAAGTCCTTGCTGCCAAATACATGTAGTGCTCAATACCCTAACAAGCGCAGAGCGTACTACACAAGGCAGAACAACAGAGACCAAAAGCTGTCTCGGGACTCCGAGTTTCGTGTTCAAAAACACTCATCAGGCTTTTCCCGTTTGTCTCTTTCCCTCAGACCAGTTAATACTTTAGACACATTTTCATTAGAATTAATTGTATCTGTGAATTTCTCAACACATGAATTTAAATCCCTCACGATGCCGAAAGAACGAAGGTCATTTGCCTTCAGGCATGTTCCTTCGGGGAGTGGGGAATTATTGGCCTTGGAAATTCGAGGAGATGTTGCTTTCTAGTCGGCACGATTGGAACGGACATGAATACGAGGGGAAATAGGAATTTCTTTGCACAAATATGAGGGAAATGCGGCTTAATTTTTTGGCACATCTGTATGACACGTTTTGCAGTGCATGAGAATCATGCCCAGGATATTCACAATTTTCATATGCTTTGCTTTTCATCAACCGAGAGGCGGGCTACGTTTTGTTCCACAGTATGTTGTGTTGGCCGGTTTTATGTGGATCTTTCATTGTCAGTTGTTACTGCTGCGGGTTGCTTAGCTTCAGTGGTTCCTTCCTTGCTCTGTGTGTGCGTGTGTGTGTGTGTGTGTGTGTGTGTGTGTGTGTTTGTTGATTCCTAACATGTAGAGTGACTTGGCAGTGGAGGATATGCGTCGTCAAGGTGTAGTTCTTATCAGCGCACTCAAGCATATCAACCAGACAGCACAGGAGCAAGTTAAGGAGCAGAGAGAGGCAGTGCAGGAGGTACTGAAGAGTGCTTGTGTGTGACTGTTAGTGTGTGTGTGTGTGCACGCGTGTATGTATATAACGTGTATTAGGTGCATGTGTATGTGCACCCCCCCCCCCCCCCCCCCCCCGTGCTTGCACGTATGTTCTGGTTTGTACAGACACAATTTTCGTGGATTGTACACCCTGATAGTTCGTTGTTGTCGTCGTTCGTTGTACGTGTCTGTGTATCTCCGTGCGTTTCCATGTGCTTGACTCTTCTCCGCGCGCGCGCGTGTGTGTGTGTGTTTGCGTTGTCTAGAGCAAGCGTCGTGTGGACAGCCTGCAGCTAGCCCTGCACAATCTACATTACCAAGTACTGCACTTAAAGTGCGAAGCTGCCAAGTGCCTCGACTTCCAGTAAGATGTTTGAAAGTGCATGCTCGCTACACCCCCAAAGTGCGTTTCGACAGAACCCTGGTGTCGAATGCACCGTTAGTCCAACATCTACGTGTATACCATGTGAATTATTTGATCACTGTGTGCATAAAGAACTAAGATGGTGAGCCAAGGAAACGTTTTGTAACATGGAAATTATGGAAAGCTGACTTTCATGCCGTGGAATGTCTCAGTACTCCTTGTCAGTTTTGTGCTAAATTGTGCATGTCTGACTGTTCAAAAATGGTTAAGTTGGTAGACTTGATTGTATAACTTGTGCGCACAATTTCCATTTTACAAATTGTGTGCATAAATTACCTTTTCCCTGTTTGTTCTTCCCCAACAGAGCGGTTGATCAGAGCGTGAAGCTTGTGACCGAAGACGAGTTCTTGGAGAGGATGAAACAGACCGCACAGGATATGGTGAGAGTTACCGTCACAGCATGGTTCATGCCGCGTCCGTCCGTCCTCTCGATTGAGAGCCTTACCACTGCTTAGATTGAACTGGATATTGAGGAGGGGGAAGTGCACTGGTGTTTGTGCATGTGTGCACGTATGCACGTATCTGTCTCATTCAGACCTTGTCCCCTATCGTTGCTATAAGAGATATTCTGTGGGGGCACATCCAGCGCAGGTGCAGATGTGCGTGCTTCTCTTGCGACAGGCGTATACATGGTATGGTACATGGTGTGTGTGTGTGTGTGTGTGTGTGTGTGTGTGTGTGTGTGTGTGTGCGCGCGCATGCGTGTGTGTGCGTGTGTATGTGTGTATGTGTGTGTGTGTGTATGTGTGTCATACAGGATGAGTTCAAAGATGATCATCGTCTGATGTTGGCCAGGCTCAAGGATGAACTGGAGCAGAGGAAAGAGTGAGTACCCACATACAAACAAATGCATACATGCACACACACACATACACACGTACACACACACACACACACACACACACACACACACACACACGCACGCACACACACACACTACCCTAAACGCTCTGCGACTGTGTGTCACCGATTCTCTCAGACTGGTAACAAGACGGGCGAACACAACCAGTGAACGAGATGCCGCCATCAGCGAGATCAAGACGTTGCAGCAACATCTGGCCGGCATACGCCCAGGACTGGACACCCTTCTCAAGGTGAGGACGCCAAGTGGAGAATGATAATGCCTGGGTTTATCACCCCCGCTCACACCCCCACGCTTCAATGCTGCTCAAATAGTTCTTGGAAATCATATTTAAAGAGAAAAGAACCTTTAAGTTACTAGTTATGACTAACAATCCACCATATCATATTTATGATTTATATCACTTTGGATTGGATAACAAATGCCTATGTATTGCCGACTATGGTGATGGTGATGATGATGATGACGACGACTAGGAACAGCTGGATATTGAAACGAAGAAGTCAGCAATACATGACCTTATTATCCATAGTGAGACTCGGGTGGAGAGCCGAGGATTAATTTATCAGAAGATTTTTTTTGTTATCCAATCCGAAGTTTTCGGAAACCTGGTTTCGGTGACCACCACGTGTGTGTATGTGTGTGCGTGTGTGTGTGTGTGTGTGTGTGTGTGTGTGTGTGTGTGTGTGTGTGTGTGTGTGTGTGTTGTATGTTGTATGCCTGCAGGCCACGGAGCCAGTGCAAGGTGCTCTGCAGTCAACGTTCGCCGAGCGGCGGCAGATGCTGGACACGGCGCGTCACCTTCCCGAGCCTCTCTACCTGCTCTTCGCCCAGCTGCAAGCGTACACGGAGACCACTCCCGACTCACCGGCATCCTCCATCAGCCTCTCCATCGGTGGGGACTGCGACGCCGGCAAGAAGATCACGGCGGGGAATATTGAAGAGCAGCGTGCCAAGTGTACGTTTCCTGGGGTTGTTGTGTTGTCTTATGGATGTGCCGCAGCACCTTGCATGTCCTTGTGAAACTGTTCAAGTGTGTGTGTGTACGTGCGTGCATGTGTGTGTGCACGTGCGTGTGTCCATGTGTGTGTACTCGTATGTACCCGTGTGGGACAGGGAATATTGAAGGCCGACATGCTCACAATAATTATGTTGAGGCTTCGTTTCTTTTGCTATTTCTTCCCTGGGTTGGTCTGTGTTGTTCAGTTTTGCGCCGAGAGTGCGACTCAGACAATGAGGCCGGTGAGGAGGAAGAAGCTCAGTCGCAACCGCATCGCAAATCCGTAAGTCCGTACCAAGAGTCGATAAGCCCCCGAGAATGTGCAACTCTGAATAGCCTATCTACTGAGTATGGGGTTCGCCGACGGCCAGACTGTAGAAGAACGACCAGGCTGGAACTTTACCAAGCACAGCATACTCATGTATACACGGTGACTCAACTGTGCATAGACTTTAGTACATGAAAATAAGAACGGTCTAGGCTAGGAGGCTGCACCCCCAGTTCTTCGGCAACCATCAGCACTGTAGCTCCTGAGCGGTGAAGATTTGCTTCAGAAAAAAACCCACCCCTTCCTGACCATGGTCACAAAGACGGAAACGTTGACAAAGTAACTGGATTGTGTGTAAAAAATGCAAGTGTTTACGTGAGTGTAGCTGAGTTGCCTGCAAAGGACTAAAAAAAGCCGAGCTCTCTAAATAATCAGGTCTTGATTTTAGTGATATTCCATGGTGTTCGGTCGAGATCACGATGGTCCATAGTCAATTCTGACAGTAGGGGCGAGAGGTGTGTGAGACTTCCTGTTTTACAGAGATTGACATGGTGCGGGTGGCGCTCATCTCCTCTCCCTCGTCCCCGGGCCTTTGCCTCCCCAACCGAAGTCGAGTACCGAATCCCAGATAGGTCTCCTGGGGCGTGCGTGGATAATCTAAAACTAAGAATCCAGCACTCAACCTAGTGTTTGGATGACCAATGCCCTGACCATTGTGCCAAGCATGCAGAACCGGTGTACAAGCTAAGAAATGAGTACTCCATCCAATGATCCCGCCTTGCTTCTAAGGTTACAAGCTCTAATCTGGTATAGGTAAGCCTTGTTTGATAGATTGAAGTTGAAGACACCACTGCAGCTGTACTTAGGGTCCATGGTTACCAATAGTTTTTGCAGAACGAAACGTTTTAGTATTTTTCAGCACCCACCCACCTACCTTTTCTGCAGGTAAACGAATTCCAGTAAAATATTGATGTCAATTTTCGACACCCAGAAGTAACTGGGCATTCTCCATCTGCGTTCAATAATTATTTTCAAAACGAAACTCCTTCAAACCCACCCACCCCCAAACGAAAACTTTTCGTTTTGATAATACTCTTGGTAACCTTGGACGGCCCCTTATGGTTGATACATATGGTGGTAAAGACACACCTGGCAATATGGCGGTAAACACACGCCTGTGAGAAGGAGAGCTCTGTGCCAGAACTTTGCAGCTTAGAGAGCATGTGTGGGCAGGCGTGCGTTTACCGCCATATTGCCAGGTCTGTCTTTACCACCATATTTATCAACCACTGTTTGATAGATACTTAGTAAGCACCTTGTGGTGTGCTGCCAACATATCAGCAGGGTCTAATCTGCATCTGTTGCTTGTCGTTCTTGTTTTGTTTGGTGTATTACAGAAGCGCCGACGCACAGTAACAGACGAGGGACAGCGTCAGACGATGTGTCTTCAGCCACATCCCATGACTGTCAACGTCGTTATCGCGGAGAAAGGTAGCGTGGTCATACCTGTTCTCGCTCTCACACACGCGCACACATGCACACATACACACGCCCGCACATGCACACACACATATACACACACACGCACACACGTGCACACATACACACACACACAAACACACACACACAAGCACACACACACACACACACACACACGTGCACACATGTGTACACACACACACACACACACACACACACACACACACACACATGCACACACACACACACACACACCCGCACGCACACGCACATGCACACACACACACACACACACACACACACACACACACACACACACACACACACACACACACACACACACACACACACACACACACACACACACACACAAAGCACAAGCACACTAACACAAAGCACACACACTACAATAGTTTCCCGGCTTGATTTTCATCATTTCTGTGGTGCTTCTTTCTGCCCATACTCAGAGTAAAGATCCTCTCCTATTTTAAAGTGTATCTTTTCTTCTCTTCACCATAAAAGTGCATGTGCATGCGCATACCTGTGTGTGTGTGTGTGTGTGTGTGTGTGTGTGTGTGTGTGTGTGTGTGTGTGTGTGTGTCCACTGTTAGGTTGTGGCAAGGTTGAGATGACGTTCAAGTACTTATCCATATTGAATATCGTCACAGTGCAAGCCACACCATCATGGCAAGCACCAACCGTCTCGTCCTGCAGGTATGCCTTCTCTCCGTTTGTGTGTGTGTGTGTGTTTGTGTGTGTGTGTGTGTGTGTCTGTCTGTCTGTCTGTCTGTCTGTCTGTCTGCATGTGTGTGTGTGTGTGTGTGTGTGTGTGTGTACACGTGGGTGCATGTGCGTGTGTTCATTCGTGCGAGTGCGTGTGTGAACAGCGATGGCGAGGAAGACGAGGAAGCTTGTCCGGAATCCTTGGATTTGATCAGAATTACTTGACCACTAACAGCAAGAATCCGGTATGTCCCGTTTGTGTTTGTGCTCGCAGTTCGCTACTCACTTCTGCTGGCGTTCTTGGTGACTTGTTGGAAGCGGATGATGGCACACAGCCCGACTCTGCTATTGCGGCCGAAATCATGAAACAACAGCAGTAAGACAGATAGTCCTTTTCGGCACTGCTGCTTGATGACGTCTGATTGTGCGAGTCAAAATTGCACCCCTGTGAACTGGTGTTTGCAGGTCTAGGGCTGCACAGCATCCCCTGTCGTGTACTTGACTCCTGCGAACAACACTGTGCTTTATTTAGACGTGAACTTTAGTGTGTTTGTGTGTGCATGCGTGCGTGCATGCACGTGTGTGGTGTATGTGTGTGTGTGCGTGTGTTTGGACAAGATTTAGACAGTCTTTTTGGTTGTCCCTGTCCGTCTGTCTGTCTGTCCATCTGTGGACCCTAACCTTATGTCTCATGCTGACTCTTTTTCAAACTCAGGGTCTTGACTTGCCGTTGTCTTTCTGTGTGCATGTGTGTGTGTGTGTGTGTGTGTGTGTGTGTGTGTGTGTGTGTGTGTGTGAGTGTGTGAGAGAATGTGTGCTTGCATGCCTGTCTGTCTATCTGTCTGTCTGTGTGTGTCTGTGTGTGTGCCTCTGTATCTGCATGACCTCGTCACTGTCAGCATGGCTCCGTTTCATCATTACGTGGACTCGGCAGGCCGGGCATATCACTGGCTGCAGCGCTTGGCCGGCATTAACCGGGCAGAGAGAACAACTGAGGTACGCCCACGGGCCTTGTCCCTCCACCACCACCTCTGCTGTATGCTGTTATTCAGGGTACAGTCAGACCTCGCATAACCGCACACATCTGTTTTGCACAAAAATATCCGGATAGGCGAGGGAACCGGATAATCGAACACACATACTGTATGTATGCATGACGTATGCTGTAAATCGGTAACCAACGATTTTCTTCCGGATGGCGAGGGATCCGGATAAAAGAGGACCGGATAAGCGAGGTCTGACTGTACTCCCATTTCAGAAATTTTCGGTGCTCAATATTTTCGGTATGAGGGCAAAAGGCCAGGTTAGGTAAACAGAAATTTTCGGTACAGGGAAGCAGTTCCCTTTTGGATTATGTGTGTTAGTGTTTGTACTTTGAAGTAAAAAAAAAAAAAAAGACTGACGTATTGCGGTGCGCGACCGTCCCGCTCTTTGAGAAGCTTCCGCCTCTCGTCTGATTTTTATAAATCATTCACTCTATGATTACACTGCGCCCACTTCGACGGATATTCGTCCACTTTTCCGCTGCGCGCTCATGGTGATAATATAGCTCATCATGGGACGAAAAGCACGAAACAGTTCTGTCCGCTGGTTGAGTGGCTCATCATTGCAAATACTTGTTCAAACTGGGAGGGTCGACTCCGAAGAACTTGCTGGTTTTGTTCCCATAGCGTGCAATTGTATGCAGATTTATGAAAAGTGTAGCGACATAGTAGTAGAGAGCCACTGGCTGAAGCAACATCTTCTGCTGTTTTTTTCATGTCGACATAGGCTCAGAGTGTAGACATTTCTCCAAAGGCCCAGTCCACCGCTATTCTCACGTTGCTGAACCGCGTGTTAAAATCACGCTGTGCGGCTGTCAGTGCTGCACCATGGAAAGCCTTCTGCAGAATGCGACAATGGGTATGCCGTGTCTCCATACAGCGCATACGGCACTCCATGTGGGCCGTCCACATGTGCAGCCAACTGTTGCAGGAGTCCACTCTCTGCCAAGACACCAGCATCATGCCTCCTCCCCTCCACGGGAGACCAAAGAGATGGGCGATCATGCCGTCAAGTGTGACCACCACCTGGAACTTCAGGGCATGCACTCGTTTGTGTCCGTTGTAACATTGTTGCTGGTCTCTGACAGGACGGCATATTGGCCTCACGGTCCCATCAATAAAACCCCACACATGGAGATCGGGCCGACATTCTCCGTGATTTTTGTGGAGTAAGTGGCAACTCTCTCTCTCTCTCTCTGCGCTGAAGAATCCTTGTGTGAATGGATCTTTGAGCAGGTGGCCCCATCTCCAGCCAGATCCACATCAGCATTGTATTGAAAATTAGCGACAGCACAGGTTTTGAACGCCCAAATTCATCACAGAGGTCCGACAACCGGCTGGGATCACACAGCCGTCTGAGAAGAATCAGCAAACCCTCCATGCCACTCCACTTGGTCCGGCAAGCTGGAGATCTATAGTTCTGCGGCACCTGCAACGCAAAGTATAGGTCTTTCAGCTGCTGCCCAGTACAGCGGAAGCGCCTGATGCACGTCTCATCATCCAGACTTACGATATCCAGACGCATGGGCACAATTTCATGACTGATCAGCATACCTTGAGCAGCTGCATAATGAACTCCAGTGACCAGAACTACAATTCATCCTGCTCGAGGTCTCCGTCATCGTATTCCAGTATTAGGAAACAACATAACAACTCCTCGTAATCATCTCCTATATCCACCGACATCTCCTACACCCACGCCACGGACATCACTTCACGACTCAAACAAGTGCTTTCGCTCCGGAAACACAAGTCAGAAAAAATCATAAGAAAAGCAGCATTGAAAAAGCAGCAAAGTTTCGTCCTGCAGAACCTACCGGCGTTTGAATTTCGCGCCGAAAATTTCATCACATTTTTCATCATCAGCAGAGACGAAATTCGTTATGCAGAACCTCTCTAGTTTCATAGGAAAGTGTTCGCTCCCCGCACTGGAGCTCGCGCTTTTTCGCCGACTTCACTTCTCGTGTGCTCTGGATGGCAGTCGTGAGTCAGTCGAGTCAAGTCGCCGGAAAAGCACGAGCTCCAGTGTGGGGGTCGAACCCTTTCCTATAAAATTTCTGAAATTAGAGTATCGTATTTAATACGGAGTATAAGGCGCACTTTAAACACTCAAAATTTCACCATAAAAAAGAGGGTTTGGCTTATACTCCGATAAGCACTGATTTTCATGTCCCCTTCAATACCAGATACTGACCTGTCACTGTACTTTTCCTTGGTTTTGATTCTTTGTTGCCATGTTGTACACAGTCTCCTAAGCAACTGGACGAAGTGGTCAAGGCAATACGCGCGCGTATCGATAGTCGCTTTGCTCTGCTGCAGCAACTGACTGCACTCGGTACGTCGTTTGATATATTCATGTTGGTGTAACCGTAGAGAAGTGTGCAGTTATTCTTTGGTGTGTTGTTCGCAGTGCCTGCAGAGAGCGTGGGGGTGGCCAAAAAGAGTTCCGGTGTCTTTCTTATTGTTCTCTCTATCTCTCTCTCTCTCTCTCTCTCTCTCTCTCTCTCTCTCTCTCTCTCTCTCTCTCTCTCTCTCTCTCTCTCTCTCTCTCTCTCTCTTTTCCCTACGTGGTGTATGTGTGTGCAATAGAGCAATGCGAGATACCGATTCGAGGCAACTCTGCCGCCTTCTTCCCCACTCGTCTCTCTAACAAGCTTGTGTCATTTGCACAGATGCGAGACCCTATGGTGAGTTTTGTGTGTTTTCGTGGGTGAGTGTGTGTGTGTGTGCGTGTGTGGGTGGGGTCTTTGGGAGCGGAGAGTTAACCCTTTGGAGTGCATGGTTTGATTTCGAACCATACCTATGTACTGATGTTGTGTAGCACAAACTGTCAACTGCCAACTGCCTTGTGCAAAGAATATTTCCTTACTCTACGGATGTTGTCCTGTCGTTCTATGGTGGCTGGGGAGCTGGATGATGCCATGCTGGCCAGACTCGGTCGCCTCGCGCTGTTCTGGGGCGCATCACTCGCCCTGGCGAGGACTTCAGCAAACTCCTTGTCCACGGCATCGTGTTTGGGTATGTGTTGGTGTTGTTCTTGCTACAGGCACTGTCTTGGGTGTGTGTTTCCTCCAAGAACCACCTCGTCAAGAAAACCGATATCTGCTATATAGCTCAGCTGGAACGCAAAACCGGCGACAGAGGTGTGTACTTACATGTTTGTGTTTGAACCTGTCCAAACCTATGCGTGTGTGCGGGGGGCATGTGCGTGTAACAGAAGAAGTGAACATCTTTGTGTGTGTGTGTGGGGGGGGGGGGGGGGTGCGTGCGTCTCTCTCTCTCTCTCTCTCTCTCTCTCTCTCTCTCTCTCTCTCTCTCTCTCTCTCTCTCTCTCTCTCTCCAAATCACTTGTTTTGCATTTCCAGATAGGTTCAACTGGCCAATCATTCTTACTTTTGTGTGTGTGTGTGTGCATGTGTGTCCATGCATGTGTATGTATGTGCATTTGTGCACACATGCATGTGTGTGTGTATGTGCATGTGTGTACACACGTATGTATCTACAGCTCAGCTCCATGCTGCCGTATTCATCAGCCAAGACTACCCGCGGGTCACACCACTCTTCATCGTTCATCTCATCTCACCTGGCGGATCCTCATCAGCAACACCGAGTAGTCATGTTGCTCTGTCACAGTTCACTGCCTTGCGGGTAAGTTGCTCACTCAGTGAGTGCCCCACAAGCAGCTTGTTGAGATATGTGATGTGGCTAGTGGCACTTTTAAAATCTGTGATAAGACCTTGCCTGGACTGGAGATTGAGGACAGTTCTATTCCTCCGGGTGTGTTTGTCTGTGTATGTCTGTCTGACTGTTTGTTTGTCTGTCTGTATGTCTGTCTGACTGTCTGTCTGACTGTTTGTCTGTCTGTCTATCTGTCTATCTATCTGTCTGTTTGCCTATCTCTATATTGTGTATGTGTCTGTCTGTCTGTTTGTGTCTGCATGTCTGTGCATGTGTGTGTGTGTGTGTGTGTGAGTGTGTGTGTGTGTGTGTGTGTGTGTGTGTGTGAGTGTGAGTGTGTGTGTGTGTGTGTGTGTGTGTGTGTGTGTGTGTGTGTGTGTGTGTGTGTTTGTACCGTAGAATCTAGAGAAGGAGTTGAACATACACTATGCTGAGCTGGTAGACAAGGATCATGATGACGTCGACATCCTCGGTCTGCTCATCCGCCGTCTACAGGTACAGACCGGCATTCTGCCCGGCAAAGCACATCCACTCTAGACAGTATCAGAAATCATATAATTTTTCACGGATTGCATGTGCACTCATATCTTCCTTATCCGGGCAGTCTGGGGCCCAGCATTGCCCGAGACGTGAAGTTCAGCATGTCAATGACCGGAAAGGGAAGTGAAATTTGTGGTGGTGTCCAGCTGTTTCCTGTTTCGATATATGCCCTTGCCTTTGCTTATCATGGGGTATATACGAATGATCCGTGCATATAATATGATGCTACCGCCCCGATCTACACTCGTAGAGACTTCAGCTTCCCTATTCTTGGCTGGGGCCCAGCATTGCCCGAGACGTGAAGTTCAGCATGTCAATGACCGGAAAGGGAAGTGAAATTTGTGGTGGTGTCCAGCTGTTTCCTGTTTCGATATATGCCCTTGCCTTCGCTTATCATGGGGTATATACGAATGATCCGTGCATATAATATGATGCTACCGCCCCGATCTACACTCGTAGAGACTTCAGCTTCCCTATTCTTGGCACTTTTTCTTGCCTCTTATAACAATTGTCTTGCTGCTGCTGATGATGATCGTGCTGCTGCTGCTGGTATTATGGGGCCGCTGTGGTTGTTGTACAGATGTGTTTTGACGTGCTGATTGAGACAGACATGAGCCGTCAAAGCAGCAGCGGTGGCAATGACCCGGTCACCGAGAAACGTTACCTGCTAGCACAGGGGTAAGGCCAGTGTGATTCTACTGTCATTGTAGTCTTGTGTTTTGTCTTGTGTTGTGTTTCGTCTTGTACGGCCTCCACTAGAGTGCATGTCGAGTGTACTGTGTTCAGCGAGGACCAGTGCGTTACAAATAAGCTGGCTCCTTTGCTGCATCACTGTCCTGTCATGCCTGTGAAGCTACGTACCGTAAAATTCCGTTAATAAGCCCCGGGCGTATAGTTTGCAGAGCGTCAAAAACCGGGCGTATATTTGGGCATGGGCGTTATTTCGGACGCAATCTGCTGAAGATCAATCTATCCGCAACCCACTAGTTTCAGTGAACCACCATTCACACTGAGCGCCGGACAGGTACATCAAACCACAGCTGGAAATTTGGTCGTATCCAAGAATGTAGCGATAAATTACCGATTTTATAGGTAAACCACTTGTCCACTTTACGCCCTGGGCTTATTTCGGGCATGGGCGCTAAAACGGACTTGAAGTGTACACCGCCTAAAACAGGGCTTATTATCGGGCATGGGCGTTATTTAGGGTGGGCTTATTTACGGAATTTCACGGTATTCCACTGTGTGCTGCTGGCGGCAAGTTTGCCCCATCACACTCCTGTCGTATTTGCTTTCTTTTCTCTGTTTATTCACTTAGTGGGCCGGGCTGGTTGCTTGCTTAGTGAATCATCGACACTGTACATCGTGTGTGTTGTAATTCCACTTCTCTTGTGTTCTCTTGTGCTTTCTGTACGTGCATGCACAGTGGTCGAGATCACGCCCGTGCGTATCGCTACAATGCCATGCGGCAGGTGTTTATACCTCGATGATTTAGTCATGTTCTAGCGTGATGATGTACGCATGCTCCGTCGATTGATGTACTGGTGCGGACGGTGTTATCCGTAGCGTATCATGGCCCATGGCGATGTCATCATTGCCGTACCATGGCTCATGGTGATGTCATCGTTACCGTACCATGGTTCATGATGATGTAATCTTACCATATCATTGCTCATGGTGATGTCATTACTAATGTGCCATGCCTCATGGTGATGTCATCATGTTCTACAGCGGTTATGTGATCATGGCATCGTGTTCCTGGCACAGTGGGCTTCGTGGTCATACCTTCAACGCCAGTGAACTATCTCCTCTGTACCGCAATAGCTGCCAACGCCGGTGGTGGGCATTCGTGCAGACTTGATCCCGTGTCGACCGTTTGAAATCTGGCCATTCTGCATGCCCCAAGTGTGTGGGCTTGACTTGTTATGCAAGCTTTGTTTTGCTAGTTCTCTGCTCCCATTGATCTCTGAAAGTGGACGTTGAAATCGCCAACGGTTGTGGTGCTGCTGTGCGACCACGGACATTTTACGCTGGAGCTGTTGCTTCGTGACGTACGATTGGCCGCCAGTGTTTGCGGCCCGATACTGCTGCTCCGTGTCTCTCTCTATCTCTCTCTCTCTCTCTCTCTCTCTCTCTCTCTCTCTCTCTCTCTCTCTCTCTCTCTCTCTCTCTCCCTCTCTCTCTCCCTCTCTTGCGTCGCAGTGCGCATCTAGCACATAGCTGCATCGCTCGCTGTATGACCTCATTGCGAAGCCTGTCCATGGATTGTCCATGGATGTTCCATGCTGTATGTGAGGACAGTGGCCAGCATCCCGGCTGTAGCCATGGCTACACATTGTTACCACCACCCACGCTGTTACCATGCCGACGTGCTTTCCTGCATAACAGTATTTGCTGTGTGTGTGCGTGTGTCAGCCAGGAGCCGTGCTCTAACCCTGTTCTGTTCTGCCCTGCAGCATGCAGAGCACGGACGGCTGGGTGTTATCTTGAAAATTCTCATCACCCGCTGCCGCAACCTGTAGCTGGTCGCTTAGCTGACCGGCTGGTTGTGAAGGCTTGCTGATCATTATTATTCTGTATAGTTGTACTATTTCGCTTGGCTCTTGTTCTTGTGTTTTGCACCCTCTTTGCATCTGCCTGTATTTGTGCACGATGCATGTATGTGTACCTTTGTGGCTCTAGGTTTTCATTTCTGTTCAATTTCTTTCTGCTAAGTTATTGCGGTGATGCATTAAAAAATTTTAAATGTGTCTTTTGTTCTGTGTGTTGTGGTCCGTTGCCAACATATCCAGTAGTGTGTTGTGTGTAGACTTGTCCGCTGTTTCTCAGTGGCGTCTTGCAGTTTGAATCATTGTTTTAGACATTTAGTGGGTGCACAGACATGCACAGTTGAACCTCGATTATCCGGGGGCTGGATTATCTGAATCCCAGTTACACGGAACCTCGATAAAACGCAGCTAGATCTGCAAGTAACACATTAGTTGCACGAGAGAATAGCCGAGGCACTGTATACTGTATAAGCAGAAATATTCGTTGGGAATTTAATTTCGTCTTTTTCGTCCACGGAGCTTTGGACTAAATTGAATGCCGGACTACAATATTGCTTGTAATGTTGATTCGTCCTGCTTTTCAATAGACTCTTTTGACCCATGGACTAAATTTTCAACCGGACGAACTCCCTTTCTTTGGAGTTGGACGAAAGTATTGACCGATTAAATTTTCTTCCTGTAAAGTACACCAAGTCAGATGCCTGATACAGTCAACTTCGCTAATAACGACTGCGGATATAACGACAATTCGCGAATAACGACATAATTTTCATGCCCAGAGCAAAGTCCCATCCAACTGTAATACATTATAATGAGACTTCGGGGATAACGACACTTCGCGAATAAGGACACTTTTCTGATGCCCCGCCGAGTGTCGTTATACGCGAAGTTGACTGTATACTATACTAACATGTAGGGTCTATCAACCGGATAGTAACTAGATACCCTTTGAAAGTGGCAGCACTATTCGTCAAGCTGTCCTTGTTCTTGTGGAAAACGCTCCGCCGTCGTAAGCATTGAACTCCACTGCTTTACTGTAGGTAATAAGTAAACTGAAAATATTGTTGTTGGAACGGGTGCGTTCCACTGATTGTTAGCAGGAAGGTGCTACAGGTAGCATAGCGTTTTGAAAGGTTTCAAGGACACCAGGTGAGCAGCAATAAGCTCTTTGCTGTACTTGCTACAACTACAAAATGCCCAACTGCAACATGCTCTGCTTGTTTATGGTCTTTTGGGGCGGACATTTTCCTTCTCGTCATCGTCACTCTGCGAGCTCGCGCATTTCGCCGTACAGCCCAGGCGTGCGGCTGCCCATGCTGGCACATGGAGGCGCTGATGGTGTGCCTGTGCAGCCTGCAGTACCTCACCTTCTAGGTTCGTCACCGTCTTGGCCAGCACGGCAAGCAATAGGTCAACCGCGTGCTCGATGTCGACATCGAACTTTGCACGTCGCCTCCGCCGTCGCTGTGCGTGCTTATTTGCGTCACGCTCGGGCTCCGCGTCCTTCCTGAACTCGTTGATGTAGCGCTGCCATTCTCTCTCTGCCTCTTTCCGCATACCGCGTCGTAGCGAGTCTACGAGTTCGGCGTGGTCCCGGTGGAGCGTTCGTACGAACTCTTCCCGCTGTCCGTGCGAGGCCAGTACCGGTGTCTGCACACGGGCACGTCCGGCCCTCGCTTTCTCGCCTAGCGGTTTCTTCCTGTAGCGGGACATCGTGTCGCCGTCGGCTTGTTGTGCGCGGCGGAATTGCCGACGTGCCTTCCGAGCAAGGCCCTTAACCAGCTGCTCCTTGGCAGCGTGGAAATCGCTGAGCGCTGACTCGTAGCTCCGATAAATATCATCCTGGACTTGCTTGCCCAAGTCTTGAATTCGCTCATCTTGTTTAGTACGCCATGCCTCCGTCATGTCGTTTGCAAAGAAGTCCCGCTGGAAGTCACCGGCACCGAGGCACGGCACTGGCCGTGGGAGACGTGCCCGCTTGCCGTAAAAGGCGCTGAGCGTGAGCAGGGCATGCGACCGCGCACCAGCAACGGGCGGCAGCTTGCCGTGCGACGCGCCGCAGTACGGTGGGTCGATGAGCAGCCACGCCAGCATCACCGCCGGGATGCGATGCGGCACTCGGGGCCGCGCGAACCGTTCCTGCGCCACGCCCTGCGGCAGGTCATGCACCGGTGCAAGCGTGGGCATGGCAGTGCATTCACGCGTCTTGCGCAGCACTCTGCTCCGCGGCACACGGTCCTCGATTGACTTCAACAGCTTCCGTAGCCGCCCATCAGCACCTGCTTCTGCACGCCCGGGATAACCTTCAGAGTGAGAAGTGAGCTGCACTGTGTTTTGCTTGTGAACTGAAGCTCCTGATCCTTGATTGTTGGTAGGCCCTGCCCTTTTCTTCTGCGGCTTGCGAGCCGTTGTGAACTGGCCAACGATTGGCGGGAGAAAGCTCTTCCTGGGTTTTGGTTTGCGCACATAACCACTATGATCAGTGTTGTCGTTTGAGTCTGTGCATGCGATTCCAGGCATGTTGGTGCATGCTGCGTTCTGGTAGCCAGGTGTTCGCTTGCCCATCATGCACAGCGCTGTGAGTTTCGCGCTGCTCGTACTGCAGCACTGCTGCAGCCATTGCGCCTCGTCGTCGCATTGTACTGCGTCCAGTCGCAAGGCGGCTGCACGGTTTGTTGCGGGACCCTTCGTCGTGGTCACAAGGCCCTGTCGCTTCACACCAGCCACAAATCGCTGCTGATGCGAGAATTTGTCCTTGCTCCTGCTCAAACGACCTGGCGTTCCGATTTTCGCTGCTCGCCGCAGTCCTGCACTGGGTTTGCGCCACGCCATGGAGTCCCCTGAGGTCCTGCCCATGCGGCCTTCCGCTAGCGCTTGTCGACGTGCTCGAGCGTCATGATCCCGTCCAGCCGCATCCTCAGTGTTCCCTGGTGGCTCCAGGGTGAGGAATCGTCGATAGTGTTCCGAATGCGCCGGCTTGGGGATAGCGGGACTCCCCTTCGGCTTCGTGGTATCGTCATTGTCAGCGTAAAGTTGAAAGGTATCGCTTTCCAGCAGCTCCTCCGTTGCATCGTACAGCTCGAAAACCTCGCAGAGGGGCACGTGAAAAGGTGGCAAATAGTCCACGGGCAAGGGACAAGTGCTGCTGAAGCGCCACTTTCTGAGCTTGGCCCGTCGCCGGTCCGTCAGCCACCATTCGGACGGGTAGGGGCGACTCGGCACTCGCATTGCTACGGGTGCACCCGACATGTTAGCTTTTGTGTCCAGGACGTCGGGTCACGATCGACTCGGAAACAACCAACAATACACGAGTTATATCTTGCCCACATGCACATGAGCCTGATGAGGATGAAATATTTCGAGCCGAGTAGATCCACGAGTAGATCTACGCGCACGCACGCGCGCACTCGATGATCTATGCATGCTATGCTAGGCACTGTACTGGCGCACTGCGGTGCGCGACCGTCCCGCTCTTGGAGTTGGAGAAGCTTCCGCCTCTCGTGACTCGCCTGCTGAGCTAGCTGAGTCTAGTCGCTCTGACTCTGGCTGAGCTGAGTAGTCTACCATGTGTGTGGCTCCTGTCTGATCATCCTGCTTCTTCAAGTAGTTCTTGTAGCGAAGTAAAGCTACTTTTTGCAGAATGAGTCATTGTTAGGGGTAAGCGGATTATGCTCGGAAAATGACCAGATAATCCTCTAGCGGATGCTCGAGAGAACAGCCAAGCATGCTTTTATATTCTTCTCCAAAAGGCCACAACTAACAGATGATCGTCATGAACAAAGGACTCAGACCATTGTCATGATGTGGACTGGAAGCTTTCTGGAAGTACAAGACAATAATAATTATGCAAGGGGAATACCAAACTCTCAAGCAAAAGAAAAAGACCAAGGAACTAGTCTTGTACAAGTAGTTAGTTACGCAATACTGTCCACTAACACCACCAGTTACAGTCAACTTGGCTAATAACGACTGCGGATATAACGACAATTCGCGAATAACGACAGAATATCCATGCCCAGAGCAAAGTCCCATCCCACTGTATTATAAATACATAAAAATGAGACTTCGGGTACAACGACACTTCGCGAATAAGGACACCTTTTTGATGCCCCGCCGAGTGTCGTTATAAGCGAAGTTGACTGTACTAAACAATCAGCTCATGCGATAACATTGCACGACACTGACCGACGGTACTGACGTTCTACAACTAACTGGCTAACAGCTCTAGCACATCTAGCCAGTAGTAGGATGCGCACTCCAACAGCCTTCCAACTAATATAATTATTTTACTTACTTGGAAGGTTCTAACTTCTAAGTTATAGAACATAAGGAGGGGAAGGTGAGCGCAACCAAGATATAGCACGAGCTGAAAGTCTCAGCTGTAAAGGACGTTGGCGGATGTTCATGCATGTCGATGACGATACTGGCAAGACCATTGGACAATACGGTCAAACCACGATTCAAGAACGCAAAGCAACATTCCACACAACTTGTGTGGCTCAAAAGATGCGAAGATCAATAAAAGGGGAAGCTATGCGAACAAGCAATCACCTTCCCCTCCTTATGTTATTTCTATAACTTAGAACCTTCCAAGTTGGAAGGCTGTTGGAGTGCGCATCCTAGATGTGCTAGAGCTGTTAGCCAGTTAGTTGCAGAACGTCAGTACCGTCGGTCAGTGTCGTGCAATGTTATCGCATGAGCTGATTGTTTAGTAACTGGTGGTGTTAGTGGACAGTATTGGCTTGCGTAACTTGTCTTTTTGCCAGCTAGCTGGCCTCTGCGTACACCGCAGACACACCCTCACACAACAGAAAGATACAGATCACAGTAGTAGTGTGGTCTTTGTTCACTCACGATGCAAACTACAAGTACAACGAAAAGAGAAAGACCACGATGAAGAGAAAAGTTTGAGAACACTGACAAAAATCCAGCTGACGCAATCCTGGTGCCGTAACTATGGTGAAAATGCTGGCAAAAAATACATCTTTCGTTTCATTCGCTACGCGCAGCCAACGAAAAATAACACGTTCCTTGCCCTTGGTCTTTCTCTTTTGTATTGGCTCTCCATCTGAGTCTCAAGCAAACGCTGTACTTTGGGGAGGTGTCCTATAGTGGCTGCTAAAATATCATTCCAAATCGACAAGAAGCGCTAGGTATGGTCCTTCAATAGCATGTGTGTATTATAACAGCCTCATTGGGCATCTGCCCTTGTTTTTCGGATGCCATTTTATGCTCCTTCTCAAAAAGGACCTGATTATGCCAAACATTATGCCAGCACAATCCGCTTACCCCAGTCATTGTGCCCTGGCTGCTACTGGGCGAGTCGAGCGTGGAGAGGCGGGCTCACATCCCTGTTTACGTACGCGGTATGGCAACTTCCCCATGCGTCACCCCTAAACATGAAGTATACAGTCAAGGCAAATAATTGTACATTTAGAATACCGTCAGCACAGTTCACTCACACATGTACAGTCCTACTCAATGAAATCCAGTCGCCGAGAGTCAGGTTGGCGCCGTGCACCTTTTCGCAGCCCAGTGTTCGCAGCCTCGCGCGCGGGTCTAGGGTGGTGCAGCGCCCAGCGCGTTGTTGAGAAACTGGACTGGATTTCATTGAGCAGCACTGTTCTTGACAAGACAGTGACAATAACAAACGGCTACAGTTGAAGTAACAGTTGTGAGCGTTTTCCCTGGAACTGCAGCAACAGCAGTGCAGTATGGTATCATAGCTGCCAGCGCCAGCGCCAGCAGACAGCAGACCACGATCACACTAGTCACTACCACTAGTTAGTACACTGTACTGTAAGGACTTACGGTTACGTGCACGATGTAGTCTGAAGTTCTGTAACACGCGTACATGACATCTACGTGTGAACATGTATGACGGTTTCATCAAGTTGTATTGTAATCGGGTACCGGTATGTTCGAATAGAGACTTATGTAGTGGAACGTTATAACAAAAATTAATAGAATGTGCACGCAGTAATGGTGGTGAGTGACCTCGCTTCCTCCATGCTACTCGCTAGCTCTCCACTATCCACTATTCAGTGGTTTTCATACTATACGTTACGAGTCCTACATGTACATTCTGTGCGTCTCTGCATGGCCACGAGTTTTGGGCATGCAGAGACAATCTGATTCTATTTTCATTATAAGGAGATGACGGTTGGAATAGGCTGCACGATCATCTCAACAAGCAGATACTTCACTGGATTACAATAATCATCATGTTGACATGCATGCTCATGATGCTGTGTTCACTAACAAAGAGGCACGTCTCCAAGACCAGACTCCACTCCAGTCAGGTGGAGACGGCCAGCTCA
Source organism: Sycon ciliatum (assembly GCF_964019385.1). NCBI lineage: Eukaryota > Metazoa > Porifera > Calcarea > Leucosolenida > Sycettidae > Sycon > Sycon ciliatum. The sequence continues at coordinate 11,939,544 of NC_088654.1, read as the reverse complement.
GGTTATCTCAACTCAACGATGTGAAGTACAGTCACGTAACGTTGTTACTTGTCGAACTGGCAGCTCAAGAAATGAGTACATGTTACTCATTTCTTGAGCTGCCAGTTCGGTAGTTCGTGTACAGAACGCTGCGTGCACATGATGATCCGATGCGACCATGTACCAGTGCATAAAATGTATGTGTGTACCGCTTATCCATGGCTGCATGGCCAGCGCTCTGCATCTGGGGCCGCTAGACGTGTGACCGGATTTCCATGTCCACGACAGTAGGACATGTGGTTCGAATTCGTGTCATAGCCATCGGCATCGTACACACTGGATCATGGATGCACATGGATTGTTTGACCCCGCGGCCCGCCCCATGGGTAGCATTTCCGCAGCGCGGCTAGCGCGGCGCTATCGTCACGAATTATTTTGTTGGGCGAGCAGTTTGGTGTTTGCTTGCCGAGTCCCTTCAAGTCTCTTGTTGTGTTTCTGACTTCTTCGTTTTCTTGCCGGCGCTCAATGGTGCAGGGCAGGTCAGGTCCAGTAACGCGGTCTTGAACACCAGTCGCCGAGAACTTTCTAAACAATAGACAAGAAACCATTGGCGTGTTCATTATCAAGCACTCAAACGCTGAGTCGACTAGCAAAGTCGCTTCTCATTCAGTCTCTTTCTCTTTCAGCAGGGCCCAAGGGAGTTCTACTTCCACGACGCCTGGCCTGGCTGTCAATATCATACTCATACGACATTTGCGAGTTTCCTTTTTTTAAATTCTTGTCCGCAGACAGAGTAGAGTTGGTTTAGTCCTGCGAGCGTGAGGATGCCTCTACCACCGGCGATGCGAATACCCATTCCAGATTATCCGCCAGAGTTCCTGAGGGATGATTACATCCCGACTCCTCCGCTGGCAGTGAGGTTCCAGAGCCTTGGCGTAGCACGGGTAGTCGGGCCGACCGAAACGCTCAACACTCTCGAAGACACATTGCTGACCGACCCGAACTTCTTCGAAAAGGCAGGCGAAAAATATCTCGATTTCAAGAAGAGAGAGTTCAATACTCGCCCGTGGCGATCGGCTGGCCCGCGGCCCTCGCCATCCAGGTTATCGCCCGCCGCCCGAAAAGAGCGCACACTGGCGCTCGTCAGCATCTGCGCGCTACCGAGGGATTACACGCCCGTGTTGTTCGTCCCCGCGTGCGATACTCGGCACTATTACGACGAAGCGGAGTACGTCGACGGCGGCGAGCGAAAGCGCCAGTTCGTCAACCTAACGAGAGTGCGCACCCGCGAGCGCTTCGTGAAGGCTGTGACGAGAAACTACGCTCAGTTCGTCATTCCGGATACCGACAACGACGACGAGCATCTGCTGAACCTGGAGGACTGGATCGTGGATCACTGCGGCGTGTATCACATCACGCAGCTCAGCGTGGGCCGGCCATGGAAGCCAATACCGATGGGCGTGTGTAGGAATTGTGCTTTGGGCAGACGGACTGGCACAGTACCTGGGAAGCGGGCTACAGCAGCTCGCACTTCTAAATCTGGATACACAGCCTCTGTCAACAGGCAAGGCAGAGAACAGGTTCAGCATCGCAGAGGGCCAGCCTCGCAGTCTAAGACCTGCACATCGTTGCCACCGCAAAGACCCAAACGATCAACACCGAAAGCAGCTCCACAGCCGCCGCGAACAGCTCCTAAAGCAACACATCCGTACAGAGTCAGCCAAAGGATAGCCCGCGGTGCAGCGAAGGAAATCACCAGCTACTTCCCCATGCCGGCGAGTGAGAGCGAGCGGCAAAGGAATGTATTCCACAACTTGCTGCGGCTGCCTCCTGTAGCGCATCACACCCGACGGAGAAATCCACAACCGATGGCGGAATGCGCGCCTGATGCACGTGGACAGACACACTCCGGAGTTTCGCCTTCGGTCAGCGATTCTGGTCGGTGCGGCGCAACGCAAGCGCAATCGACCAACACCACCCGGGGTAACGACTGGAATACTGCGGCAGCTGGCGCTGACGGTGGTGGTCAACACGCGGGACAGCGTAGAGTGCGCGTGGTCACGTCCAAACCTGTGCTAGCCGACTTGCACCGAGATAGGCTGTTCATCACCGACATGGACTGGATTCGAATCACCAGAAAGGGAGCTCGACCTGACCGCGCCAAGACAACAGCCGAAACGCAACGCCCCCGAGCAACAACACCACCACCAGCAGCACACAGTGGAAGGCCAAAGTTGCCGGAGCCAACCGCGCGATCGAACGCCACGTCGCCAAGACAGCCAAACCAGCCACCAGGATCGCAACGGCCACCGAACAGAATTGCGGCGATGGCAGCGGCGAACTACGTGTCGGAGGAGCTGCGTCATCACTACAGTGGCTCGCCGCGCGTGCAGGAGTTTCGACGCGTATACTACGCACGCGACAGCATCGACGCGCAGCAGGCACGGCACGACGAACGCGTGCAGCGCACGGGAGCCGGCTTTGGCAAGGCAGTGGAAGCGCGCTACCAGTGCGAGGTGGAAAAGCTCAGCCAGACGCACGCCGCAGAGCTTGGCCGACGTGCCCGAAAGTGCTTCAACGTCTTCCGGCAGCGCCTCCAAGCCACGCTGGATGCCCAGCAGCAGGCACAGCTCGCTGCAGGCATGGCGGATATACAGGCTCGTCAAGACCTGGAGAAACTGGATTTTGAACTCGCCTGGGATGAACTCGACGAGACAATCACCAAGAAGAAAGCAGATTTCAAGCAGATGCTACGTGAGCACGAGGAAGAGGTGGTGAGCCAGGCCGTGCAGCGTGAACGAGCACAACTGGACGAATGGGCGGCGAGGAGCATGAACGAGTGCGAGCAGTCGGTCCGCGTGGAGTGTGCACGGCGGAAAGCCGAGCACGACGTCCATCTCGACTGCGCTGTTCAAGTCCTCTCCATGGCAACGCTCAAGGCAACGGCCGAAGTACTCCAAGAGACCCTGACCTCCGTCGGCGATGGTTGCAAACGTGACCTCGGTGAGCTGACGACTCAGCTCTCTAGGGCTCGTACTTCGCAAGCACTAGCACACCGGGATGCTAGCAGGGACGAAAACCTAACGCCAGACTTGCTGCGCTTATCACTTCTCAGCCAAGACTTGCTTCTTGCCCTGGATGTCTCCGATGAGTCACTCGATTCGGCTGATGGTTGCATCGCCAGCCCAGCCAAGCAAGCCAGTGATGAGGTATAGCTAGCCGGATGTTAAGTCTGCTATCATCTGCAGTAGTGTATCGGGTAAGTGTGAATTTCTCACGCAACCGTGCACCACTACCCGACGCAGTCGCTCGGCTACAACTCTCGATTGTGTGAGAGATGAAGTGGCTACAGTGGAGTATACACACCTTGAGGTAAGTGTGGATCTATCTATTTGATGTCAGCGTACAGTACGATGTTGTGTGTAGTACATTGACAGTCCAGGCCAGCAAACGATTATCAAACTGTGACTCTTGGCTAGACTGATTTCTAGCAGAAGTAGGGCTAGGGGCCCCTCAGTGGTATCCATCACCTATGAACTCAGCAGTCGGTCAACTCCGATGCTGCTATTCAGCTTTCTGTGTGAGGCCGCAGTGTTGAACGTTTAACTATGCTCATCTCACGGTGTCTGTGCTGCATGCTAGGAGCATCACTGGCCTTGGTCTGTCTGCTCAGTTGGCGTTTGTGCACCACTACTTCTCTCGTATATATGTGCGTGCAATATGAACTGAATTGCGTACATGGTTGTACGGTCAGCTGGGATAGATGCAGATGATCGTCATTTTGGAGGTTGCCTTGTGACCAGTGAATTCAGACAACCGATGCACGACCGTATTCACATGGAACCGACCAAGATTTATTTTCACAGTGATTTTGTTTTTATCTGTGGTGTATTGAATGCATTACCTTTTGAGACCGACAGTCTATGGAACCGTTCCCTTCGGGGGCTTCCCCTTCCGCAGTATTCTAAATCTCTGGTTAATTAGCCGAGGCAGGTAAATGTGTTGCGAAGGTTTCTTAAAAGAATCGTAAAGAGCTTCACAAAAAGAGCATCGTCCGTTTCATTCTTCAGCTGCTGTGAGCGGAATTTTTTTTACCACTTGTTCTGCTGTCGAGCGAAGAAGGCCCGCAATATCACATACACAGGCACACTTGATGTTAAGATAGAATGGCATGGTTAGTAGTAGATATTTTGGCTTACTAATAATAATTTTCTCTCAAATGCACAGGTGCACAACGTAGAGGATACCTCAAAAATTCTCTACAACAGTAAAACAAAATAATTATTACATCATGCACTGTGACGTAGTTGCAACAATTTACTTTTAAAAGAACTAATTCACAAGTGCCTTTTAAACAACACAGCAAGAACATTAGTTAAAAGTCAGCGCTTAGTCGATTGTAGTTATAAAAAATAGTCTATAGGAAAGGTGTTTGCTGCTCAAGGCAATTTTTTAGGGCCCAATGCCAGAGAACTACATTTTGACAAATGAAACAATAAATTCATAAATTCGTACTGACAAGCTGCTGCACAGTGCGTCCTATTGCTAGAACCTCTGCACTGCTTGGCATATGTTCCGCTATCTTGACCAGACTCGTCGTTGTAGTTCAGTTTCAGTTTGCGACTACGTAGCTGTTGCGGGCGTGAAACCCGGTTCCGTCGATGAAGTAGGTTCTGGGTCGTCCTGCTTCGGGAGCACCACGTAGCGTTCCGGACGTTGATGAGGCGGGTGAGAAGGACTTCTGGTCCTTTTCCGGCGGAAGCTGCACAGTGTTCTCCGTAGCTGAATGCTGCTGGATGTCGCCCTTCTTCAGGGAGTTGAGACATGTCGGTGGCTTCACAGGGGTAGTCGAGACGTGGGATGAGGTTGACGGGGTGCCGGATGCGGTGTTGAGAGTTCCCTTGCTACAGTAGTCGTCTTCTGGCGGCAAGGCGACTACTTGCTGCGTTTGCACACCGTCGTTATTGTTGTCAGTGCTAGCAGCAGCAGTAGCTGTGTCGCTCCTTCCATTGCAGTACGGTTGCTGCGGGTCGTCCTCCTCAAGAATGCTGCACTCCCGGTGGCTGGTCGTAGCCAGCACGTAGTTCAGAAGGCACACCTCCTTGTCCGTGCTGCTCTCCAGTGGAACAGGGTGAACCTGTGGATTAGCGACCCGCATGATAACACGTTCACACGCACGCACACACACGTAAACACACACATGCATGCACAAACACGCGCGCACACACACACACGCACACACACACACATACACACACACACACAGCACAAGCGAGATCAGCATAATTATTATGAACGCATAGGGAGGCTTTCAAAATTGTTCGGGAGACTGGGAGTTGGAAGAAGCTAACTACTCCCCAACGTTGTACAGATCACATTTCCTGCTGGAAAGACACCTGACCAACTGCAGACTACCATTCGGAGCGCCGAGGGAGAGAGATATATTTGAAATACATCTAAACACCAGGAAATATCCTGTCTGTTTAGGACCACCAGGCAGGCATAGTGGGATGGTCTAAGACCATGATTGAGAAACAGAGGGTACCAGGTTCAAGTCCTGCTTGGAAGCGGAAGGATTTTTTCCAGCCGTGCTGCGACCCACAGTTAATTGGGAACTCGTGGCCTGGCACGAGGGAAACATGGATGCAGTGAATGGGATTTCGGTCTTTGACCACTTTGTGGTGGGTCTGATCTACTCACCTCCCACCGTTTAGGAGCTGCATCTGCGCCTTGATCCAAGAGGGTGGTGGCGTTCCTGCGGATGCGGAAAACTGGGCCTTTGGCCGAGTCTCACGCGAACCGTGATTTTTTTTTTTAATTAGGACCACCGGAAGCAGTTTTTTGATTCGTCCGGCCATACACGCCTTTCAATCTTTGTGTATGCTATAGCTAGCGAGTGCAGATAACCTCGATCCTCAGAGTAAACGCACGTTGGCAGCCAACACGTTGGTCCGGTGTTGACCTGAGCGACTGGACCTGTTCCTACGGACCTGCTGTTTGAGAGGCTTGGCGCCCCCAATGAGGCATGCAAACGGCCCCGAGGATGCATGGGAATGTCAGAGGAGAGGGTGGGGGGGGGGGGGGGGCAGTTCCTCACCTTGAAGTAGTCGATGGCATGGAAGATGTTATCGAAAAGCCATTGTTGCACTTTGACAGTCTTGTCCGCTTGTACACTCATCCTGAGGTGCTGTACGGGGGAGCACACACAGGCAGACAGACAGGAGAAGATACTTCAAAAATAGTTCAAAATACCGTCACCGTCCACATGATCCACGATCAGATGCAGACTGAATGAACAGAGAGAATCAGATTGTACACGTTGGTTATGAATCAACACATTTCTTTGTCGGGTAGGATGTTGAAATTCAGCACGGCATGACCTAGAGGTGTTCCAGATAGCACAGACCACCTTTTAGCACATGCACACACACACACACACGCACACACACACACACACACACACACACACACGCACATGCATGCAAACCCTGCACCTATGGGCCACATAATCTCGTCCGTGTCGGTTCCAGTGTTCACATGGCGTCCATGTACACACGTACATAATTATCAACTTGCTACAGTCCTGCTCAACTAAATCCGATTGTGCAGTCAGGTAACTGGTTAGCGCTTTGCACCAGTACACGGTTAAGTCTCTGCAGGTACAGGTCCTCGCTATAAGGAGACCGATTTGGACATAAACCCCGTTAGTAAATAGAATTCTGAAATCCCCTGGCGAAACGTGGTCTATGCAGCTGTTTCCAGGTTCGGTTACCAGATATTTCATTGGTACATAAAATTCCTTTTCCCCACCTTTTATCCAAGTCCCTGGAGTGCCAAACTCTCAGTATAAGATACTTTTGTCCAAGCACGACCAAGGTGAAACACACGCACCTGATAAAGCAATAAGATGCAGCATATTCTATATATCCGTAGATATGTCCGATCTTTTGGATGTCAGGAACAGCCGTGATGGAGATTTTCAATTACCTTATAGCGAGTTAAAGTGGCGATAAATTATGTTGCATTGAGGGTGCCCATGTAGATGCAAGTACGTATCTGTGCTTCTTATTCTTTAGTTGACTGTTACAAGATAAGTAAACCCTAAACCCTAGGGTTTACCGGGTGTTAGCGGCTGTCATGAGTTCCCTTCGGGAACGGACGCGATAATTTTTTATTATTTTTACAAGATAAGTCTTGTGATACTTTTTTTTTGATGGCCCAGAGATTATCTACTACCGAGGAAGGACGTTTTTAGGGCTGCACAATGCCCGCCGCATACTTTACTCGTGATTGGATTTCATTGAGCAGCACTGCACTTGACAACGACACGCAAGACAAATCCAAAAACAAACACATACCTTGGCCTTCCCGTCGCAGTTGAACGTCAGCACCATCGTTCCTTCTCGCGACTCGCTCTCCCGCACCAGGAACGTACCGTGGGACATCGGGCCGCCGTGACAGACGAGCACTGCCGCCTGCTGGCGTGTAAGCGGACCGTGAAACCAGGGCTGCACTTCCATGCCGATCTGGTGCCCCGTTGAGTTGTAACGTGAGTGCTGCCTCCGCTGGTGGTCTTCCTCGACGTAGCGCGGCTGCTGGCCTTCTTCTTCGGGCGACTGCAGAAAGGCTCCGTCGTCGAGGAGAGAGTCCATAGAGGGCTGGCATGGCAGGTGTTGTTCCTGCAGGGCAGCGTAGTGAATCAGGACATCATCCCGCACGTCTAGATTACATTCACACGGCAGAACTACAGCCACACGGGCGGTAGTGGTGAATTTATAATTTTTGTAAATGACTGTTTTTGGTTACGAATTGACGGATTTTTCCTGGGAATAGGGCTTGAAAGTGATGACGTCAAAAACGGCCAGGGAGTAGCAAGTTGACATCAGATTTCTATTTTGGATCCACTAAGGTGTGACTTTGTTATTGCCGAAGTATGTGGGTGCATAGCAACCCACTCATGTCGTTTACTTCGCCACCAGTTGTCACCCCGCCCCCAGTAGCCAAATCCGTCAGTTTCACTGGCTACATCAACTTGCTGTGAGTAAGACCGCTTGAAATGTGCTTGGATCCATACAAAAACTGGATCCAAGTGGATCCAGTTTTTGAATTTTTGAAATTGTTGCTATGCTGTGACGTTCAAGCCCTATTGGGCCGTGAATTGGCACAAGTGTAACTTAGATGAAGCTATGGCCGGTGTGTATGAATTTTGTGTGACTGACAAGCACTGGGTGACGTTGATGGTATTTCTAAAGGACTGCATTTTGTGAACAAAAATTCCTGGTACAAACCAAGGTAATCTTCTTGAAGGCCAACAATACTTTGGGCAAAAGGAATCCAGCCCTGCCCAGCCCTGCCCTACCAAGCACACATGCTCATGTGTACACAGACAGACACACGTGGACACACACACACACACACACACACACACACACACACACACACACCATACTTACCCGGCCCTGTGACTTTGTAGAGACCTGGCTGAGCAGCGTGGGTGCGCGAGCAGACGGATGCGACGACGTGCGTATTGCAGGCAGGCTGGCTGTCGAAAGGCGAGCTGCAGAGCCGCGAGCGCCTAACGAACCCGAGTGGCTACAGCTGCTCTTACGCGATGCAGAACTGCTGCTGCCACTGGCGCTACCCGAGTGCAGGGAGAGACGAGCCGGCGAGGCTATGGAGTGACGACGTAGGGATGCGAGACTCAGTCCATGTGCCTCCGTTGGTGATACTCCCTCGGCCTCGTCATAGTCCGCTTCAACTACTGGAAAGCAGAGGAGGGCGCACAGAATGGGAAAACTTGGGCGCTGATCATAGCGGGTGGTACTTGTAGCACTTGGTCACATGAAGTGCTCCCCCCTGGTCGCATGACTTGGTCCCTCGGTCATGTGACTCGGTACCTCTAGTCACACGGCTCGGTCCTGGTCACACACATGATTAATGGCGGCTCATATGTTAACATGTGGGCCGGGTTGGAGGGCAGAATTTGATAATCCAGCACCCTTGTTTATCCAGCAGAAAATGCCGTTGCAAAAGGTGCCGGATTATAGAGGGACAACTGTACTATGATTGCACCAATCAACGGCTTCCGAGAGTGATGAATTGAATGCCACAAACTTTATCCTGGCCTATACCAGAAGTGGCTTTTTCTGGCCAGTGAATCCCAATTTTTTATTCTTTCCTTTTTCACTTTCTTTCTTTGTCTCTTCTTACCTGGAAGGTCTGGAATCACGCTGCATCTTGACCTGGAAGAGAGCATAGAGAGAACAAGAATGAACAAGACACTTTTAACATAGCTGCGCGGCCCTGATCCATTCTTGGCAAGCCACACGACATTGTGTAGATACTGTGCAAATGACATCATCATGACATCATCATGTAGGCTCTGTATGGAGTGATAAAACCTGTGCTGGTGATTCCACTCCATCGAAACCATTTCAAGAATTCTGAAAAAATCACGGTCTGCAGTGAGACCCAAAGATCAAGTTTTCCGCATCCTTGGGGACGCCACCGCCGTCAAGGATCAAGGCGCAGATACAGTTCTTCAAGTGGTGGCAGGTTAGTAGATCAGACCCACCACCAAGTGGTCAAATACAGTCAGACCTCGCTTATCCAGTCCTCTTTTATCCGGATCCCTCGCCATCCGGAAGAAAATCGTTGGTTACCGATTTACAGCATATGTCATGCATACATACAGTATGTGCGTTCGGTTATCCGGTTCCCTTGTCTATCCGGATATTTTTGTGGAAAACGGATGTGTGCGGTTAGGCGAGGTCTGACTGTACCCGAAAACCCCATTCGTTGCATCCATGTTTCCCTGATGCCATTTCAATGAGCACATACTTGCATGCTATGTAGGGAGTATGGGCCGGCCAAAGTGTAACATGTGCACTCACAATACGCTCTACATTAGAGGTGGCGGTAAGAAATGCATTTCCCTGCAAAGTGCAAACATTGGGCTCCTGTGCAAATGGTAAGATTTTTGTTGCGCAAAGATTTGGCGACTCTCTAGTTGGTCTAATTTGGCGAGTCCCTGAAAAAACATATCAATGGCAGTAGGAACCGTAGCAATTCCCTCCCCTGCTCAGCCCCCTTCTCTGCCCCCCCCCCCCCCCCCCTGTCCCGGATCTGGGCCCAGTTTGCCCCTACAGTACCATTCTCCTACCTGTTGTCGGCATCAAAGCGCGAGCAGGTGCGTATCGTCTCCACCCAGGAGATCATCTCGTCGTGACTGCTGCAGTCGAGCACGTACTCCATGCCATTGATGCCCTGCACAGAACGACGAGACAGGCAACATGGAGCAATGCAGTTATGTGACCGGTCGAACGTGAACTCGTACAAAGCAACCTTCAGCATGTAAAGAGCACAGATTGTTGGCACCCGTTTAATATCTGTACATCCAATAGAATCCAACCCTTGAAGGCTTGCAAAGCTTAGATCCAGAGTTGGATGGTACATGGGACAACATTGTGCGTGTATGCTCTGTGCAGTGGCCCCGTGCAATTTCCAGCTCCGGAAAGCTTGTAGTGCCGAGATCCAGCGGTTGGATGTCACCTGAAACCACTGTACATGAGTGTATGCAATGGTGCCATGTGCAGTGCTGCTCAATGAAATCCAGTCGTGGCACTCAAATACACGATGCGCAGTGCTAGACCTGCGAACAGTGGGCTGCGAAATGGTGCAAGGCGCAAACTTGAGTGACGCGACTGGATTTCAGTCAGCAAGACCGTGCAGAATCAAACTCAGGAAAGTGTGCAGCGCTGAGATCCAGGGGTTGGATTGTAAGTCCATCACTGTACATGTACATCACCGTGCCTCCAACCACGCACATGGGGAAGGACTGCAAGGCTGCAGCTGCCCAACAAGTCTCTTTAAGATAATCACAGCCGGGACTCAACCGGCCAGTAAATCTACGAGAGATTCAAGTTTGTGTGGCAAGACCATCTGCCTGCCACCAGATACATGACAGACACACACTGCTTTGGCAAGGGGACAACAAATGGGAGGCACACATTCATGGTCTTTTGCTGCATGTAACCGGTTTGTATCTGACAGAGATGCCTGGCAGTCGCACTGTGCATCTACTGCTTACACAGCTGCATAATGCCGTTTATTATTTTTAAAATTTTACTTTTATTATTTTTTTCAGCAACGCAGATGATGATGATGATGATGATGATGATGATGATGAACCGGTTTGCACGTATCCATTGCCATCTACTGTACCTACCTTCACGACAAAGCTGTGCTTGCAGTCGGGCAGCTCCAGCGAGGTGGTTGGACGCACTTCATTGATGAGAAAGCACAGCACGCCGCTACGTGGCTTCGCGGACTGTGGCAGGACACAAGAAAGCATATTCGAGAACACACCAAACTGCTGTGAATAACATTCTAACCGTGAAACCCACACTTTGGAGAAGGTTCACCAAATTCTCCGGAATATAAGCCGCACCCAGATTTTTCTCACGAAGTACAGGCATCTACCCTCTTTATCACCATTACCGTATTTCCCCATAAGTTAGTACGTACTAACTTTCGAACTTAGCAGCCACATTAGTACTAACTTTCGGGGGTGGTACTATCTTTCGGGGAGTACTTTTTATCGGGGGTAAATGACACGCAGTGGGAAGCCTGCGCAACTCTAGTGTCCGTGCATATGATGTACTCAGTATGTACTGTACGGTGTCTGTACATGTAGGACGGGTACGAACTTACTATCTTTCGGGGGGGGGGGGGGGGGGGGGAACTGTCTTTCGGAGTGATGGGGTACTAAGTCATTGGGGAGAAATAACTAACGGGGAAATACGGTAATTTAAGTATCGTAGTATAAGCTGCACCGACATTTTGGGTGAATTGCTGGTGTTAATAAAGCGCAGTTTCTACACCGGAAAACACGGTTACCTCACGCTGCCAACTAGCTAGCTGCGGCTGACTAGTCTTATGAATTGGACATGATCAGTTGCGCTGACTGAAATCCGAGCCACAGTACAAAACTGGCGACCTCGACCAGTTCCGATGATATCACAGTAAATGTACGTGTGTACCTCCAGCAGCACTGGCTTGTATCACTTGACGGAGCTGTCAACGGCCGTGCAAGTCCGGAGCTCCGTGCAGATATGCACTTTAGTTCAGATTTCACTTTGCTGACCTGCACTGTGTCTGGTGTATACAGAGACACATTTGGTAGGATCGGAGAAAAGCTATTTCATCTGGCATTCTACAACGAAATAAGATATTGTAACATCGGCGACAATTTGTGAAGAAAGTGTTCGTTCCAAACGTCGAAGCTCGCACTTCCTGCCGACTGACTGGGCTCGTGTGCTCCAGGCGCAGTCGTGAGTCAGTCAGGTGTCAAGTCGGTCGGCAGGAAGCGCGAGCTCGGACGTTCGGAGCAGACACTTACTTCATTCTGCAACGAGTTATTTGTGTAAATATAGTTTCCCATTGTATGAACATTTGCCTCCTGATGATTTCTTCACTAAGCATTAAACTGGAGTAGAGACTGAACGTTATAATTCACTGGACCTTTTGTGAGCTTTTCATCACGCTCTGCTATAGGTATTGAGCACTACGATCTGTCGTTAATTAAGGTTCCTTTGTGAGATACAGGGTGCAGTTACAGGCGTCCGATTCGCTGTAACCAATGGTTCCGTGCCTTTGTGCAGTTTTCATGTAGCATCACGACTGTATTATCAGCCATTCAGTCTAGAGTTGCATTGTATGAGCCAGGCCAATGGGGTAGTGAGAAGGCATCCAGGCCTGTTCACTTGATGAAGTAAAGTCGAAAACGACTCGAAACCCATACCATACCATTCCCGTCTCCCTATCTATACACAACATTGATGTTGAATTTGTCCCAGTCGGGGAAACGTCTACTTCCTCTTTTTGGTGTTCTGTGCGCAGGTGCACTGCGTGGCTGGAGGTGCTTACAGAGCTCAAACAGGACAGAATGATGGTGTTACATGTTAGAACACGATCTATTGATGATGTGGACTGTGTGAGTACTCAAGAGCCCCTTTCCCCCCATTGCCCTAGTCAAGAGCAGGTCTTTTGTTTGCACAGGCAGCAAACCACAACAACAGTACCAGAGTGCACTCCTGTATCATGTACGTGCACAAGCTATACCCAGAGCACACACTACACAATACACAATACACAGTAGATGGCCCCATTCTTGTGACAGTGTGTGTGCATGCATGAACATGTGCACTGGCAGGACACTACTAGTACCCCTACATGACTCCAGTCCCGATACATGAAGAAGTACTGTACTAGTAAGTACAGTACTTCAAAGTACATCAGGTGGTGGCTGACTGAACTGTGACACATGATGCTGCCTAAGTAAGCATGGCAACTCAGGCTGGTGTGATTCTCATTGTTTCCCTCTACTGCTGAGTAATGCCTCTCAAACGATGCTGTCTGGCCTGCTATCACTCGCCATATGTCCTAAAAGCAGGTATCTTGTGCTGGCAAGGAACTAGCCACACGTATACTGTGCAAGTATCACAAGCACAGAAGGGAATTTTTCTCCCTTTTTTCCAAAATATACGTATATATGGCCTCTTGTACTCTTGCACACTGCCAAAAGTAACACCATGATAGGACAGTAAACCAGGAGAGGTGATGGAGTCCAGCACATCTCATCAAACATGGGTGCTCAACTAATTAAGTACATGTGCATGTACAGTAGTGATTTGCTCACCAACTGCTCTGTATTTTGTGAGCACTAAGTCGGCACTGTAGTGGCAACAAAGTAGATTTCCATTGTACTGTTCAGAGGAAACAATGCGGGCCACTGGCATGAGAGCCACCAACACCCACTCAGACATCCATGTACTTTGAAGAAGTACAATGTACCTTTTACATCCCTGCTCCACCCCCCCCCCCCTCCCTCCTCTCTCTTTCTCTTTCCCTAGCCCTGACTGCACAAAGCTGATGCAGCCAGGGATGGCGATCCTCTACTACTACTAGTACTAGCCATAGCCCATACTGCCGGGGACACAGGGACACGGTGCTTTGCTACTGTTCATGTCAAGCCTCATCACCCACTTACACTGTCAAGTGCCTAAATTTAGCACTGGACCCTTGAGCAAGTACATGACCACATTCTCACGCCATGCAACGTCAATCAGATGTGCCAGCAGTTCTCAATGGGCTCCCAGCCATAGAAGAACAGGAAGAACAACTGAGACTCCACTGGTTTCGTGTAAACGGAGAAATTCACTTGACTGGCTGAAGGCTGTGCCCTTTAAAAAAAGTTTCTGAAGTTTCAAACTTTGCTTCCCATCCATTTGACATGACCAACTAATGGAGTTGTTGCTCTGGCTCTCCATATGCCACCACATGGTATGTGTGGCTGCTGGACTACCCGCATCATTTGCACATCACAAACACCACGGCCACCCTTCCAGCCAAAGCAAGGCTACGTACTGATCAAGACTGGGGATAGAGCAATGCCCTACTCTATTCAGTGGTATAGTCCTGGTCAAAGCTGCCCAAAACTCACTCAGTACATGAAATGGGACCATGTAGTACAGAGAAGTCTAGTCACATGACAAGAACTGGCTGTTGTCCAACAATGAATATACCAATCTGGCTGTTGGCCCCACAGCCATAAACTACAGGGTTCCACCGACCAACCACTCGAAGCAGCCAGGAGGATGAATCCAGCCCCTACCCTCCACAATACTCCACGTCAGCCTGGTGTGTGCATAGAGGCTGGCTGACCAATCCAATTTAGCCCCCCTCCCCCTTGCTCACTCCAGTTCAATACCAGCGGTCAAGAAGTGCAGGACTATTGTTAGTGAACACCACGTGCTGCCTGGGTAGAATAAGCGGTGCTGTCTGAAGTGAGTGCAAACACCACGCTTTCCTGTACTGTCCTGCTCTCCTGGCTAGTAGGCTAGTTCACGTTGGGGGCTAGTGATTTGGGACCAATTGACAAATTGATCCCTGAAACAGCTGACATCTATGAGTAGTAATCCAAGAATAGGATGTGTAGGTGCATGTACTGCGTATACATGTATACAGAATATGAACCCACAACAGAAGTCTGTCTCCCGTGAGGTGATTGCTCGTCCTTTACAATGCATTCTAGTCTTGGTCCACTGGTCACAGGGAGACACTTCCAGGGAATGCACAGTGAGGCAAACATGGCAAACATGCACAGGGAGAGTCCCTAGATTTAAGCTACGGCCTGTGCAGTCACCACAGATACAGGTACAATGTAAATACAACATTGATAAGAAGCACCAATGACGGAGGACACCCACGCTCACGGCAGGAAGAATGCAGTCGTGTTAGAATCGGAAGTGCGAACGTAACTACCTGAAATGCCAGATCTCTAAGAACTTTTCAGGAGACCCACACAGGAGGGAATACTGCACCGGATGCTGTGATCCCAGGGTCATCTTTAAAGTCTGTCTCACTAACTAACACTTCATCCATACAGCTACTTATTCAGGTAGTAGAGGGCCGTTACTCGCAAGGTGGACTGAATTTCGCTTGTTAAAACAACAGTTGGTCTCATTATTATTTTTGCCCAACACTTGAAGTTGTGGCCTGATGGGGCCAGCTCAGGGTTGTTTTGACTGGTGCGTTACGACACTGCTTTTACGGTACTGAGCTCGCTTGGAGCTCTACTGAACCTGGTAACAGTATCCTATTAGTGACTTTACATGTATTCTGGAGAGAATGTTGAACGGTCTCTGCTGGAATAACAGCTACACAACAGCTCAGCGGTTAGAGCATCGCTGGCCTCAAGCAAAGGTCCCTGGTTCGAGTCCTGGTGGTAACAGTCTTTTTTCCCAGACTTTTGCCGTTTGCATCTTTCCCTCAAACCAATGAATATGTACATGATTGTATTGCAAGTATTTTAAGTTAGTTGGGCTCATTCTGGTACATAACACGGGAAATCCTGGCCAAAACGTGCTCAGGGCTTTGTACAAACATCAAAGACCGGACCGAACCCAGCGGCACAGGTCTCTTTCATCTCGTCCAGGGGCTGTCCTGGAGCGCGCCAGTCGCAACCCCGCGAGAGTGCCATCTCGTTACTTTACACAGGGCGAGACACCGCAGCACTGTTACTGGTGCGAGTGACACCTGTCCTTCATTACTGTCCAGGATTTCATGTTTTTCCACAGGGTGTAACGATGACCTCGCCAGCGGAGGGCAATTTTCTAAACAGGCATGCTTTTCACAAATGTCTACAATCTGGCACTGGCTCAGAAGACCTGGGGCTAAAATTTACATCAAACAATGAGAGCTTTTCGCCAGATATCAATTCTACATTCCTATCATTGAGGACTATGGGCAAAAGAAGTATAATATCGTTTTGCAGGTGCACTTCATATTATCTGTCTTGCAGGTGGACCGCACATTGCTGTAGGTTTGAATCTGCGAAATGCAAAGGTGAAACCGTATGATCTCGATTTGGCTTGAATAGCACTTCTGTATGCTGAACAACATTGATTATAGTTTCGCTCACAGAAAGATGGTATGCCTCCTTATCCTACTTGTCTCAAATATTTTGGAAACAAAACTAAACATGCGCTTCTAAATTGGCGAACATTTCCCATCAAACTTTAATGTATTTCTAATTTGTGACACCTTTCGTTGATTTCAAGAGGAAGTTAGGAGTTGTCGTGAAAAGTAATTGATTCAGGAAACTCGCATAATAATTCTCCGTTTTTCAAGTGCTCCTACAGTGCCAGCAACTGAAATCCGACCCCCTGAGCTGTGGGTTCACATTCTAGCGGTCTCTGTTTTGTAGTTTTACCATCCCGTGTTGGGTCTTTGTGACGTGAGCGCACCGCTCAGGGGGTCGGATTTCAGTTGCCAGCACTGTACTTGCAAGGAAGCGTGAGTGCGAGTTTAGTTTATACTCCCAGGCCCTCCAATAGTCTTACCTTCGGCGGTGAATAGAAACTAATGACGTGACCGCTGCGTTCCCTCTTGACCAGAACTCTGCACTTGGCCCAGCGAATTTCGCCACCCTCCACATCAACAAGCTGGTGGAGCACTCCTTCTTTCTTCAACGGTTTTTGCTTTCTGCTGCTGCCCTCGCCATTGCTACTAGTGCTGTTGCTTCGTTTTGTGCTGCGCAGAAACGACGGCATGCGCTTGGAGATTGACCGTCGTATCTTTCCGTCTCCGCCGCCACTGCTCGCCCGTCGCTCGGCGGGAGGCGACGTGCTCCGACTTATCCGTCGACTGTCCAGCTGCAGTGTAGATGATTTGGGTGCCACAGTGGAGTTGGCAACGTCACCGCAGGCTGTAGCTGGCCGACTCATGCTGATGGTGTGCCTCCGCTCCTCCAGGACCAACGCTTCCCCACGGTCCGTAGCCTCGTTCACCAAACTCCTGTGCAGGGCAGTACAGAAGACCTCGCACAGCGCAGCAAACTCCGAGGGAGAAGACGAACGTCGCTCACCACTGCCACCAACACTGTCCCTGCGCCGTGTTCCGCTGCCAGTTTCGCTTGCGAACTGCTGCAAATGTCTCGAGTACTGCAGGGCGGCAACGTCCGCTAGGCGATGGCAGAAATCTAGTGAGTCGGTGGGCAGTTCTCGCCATGTTGAGCCCGCTAGCTCGGGATCAAGGCGAGGAGTTGACATTGTGATTTTTCTGCAGTTGTATCTCACGGGCGCAGAAAGCCTCCGAAGATTTGTGGTGTCGTCTGCTCTTTCCACACTGCCACAATGCCCGCTGTCACTTGCGTCTCCCGCGCTCTCGCCTTCACTTCCGCACAGTCCCACGGAACCGGGGTGGCACTGAGTGGCTGTGTGTACGGGACCTGTCTTGAGAGCGTGATCACATGCACAAAGTCCACCACTCAGATCAAGCAGCAAGCTCCAATCTTCTTGACCGTGCGCTTTCCTATGCCCATTAGCCTATGGACTTCCCGCACTCAACAACAGCTGTGAGAACTGGTCAGCGAAGACGATGCACGAACAGTCGATGGTCCAGTGCGAGAATGTGTTAGAGTGAGAAGTGAAGAGTGCAATCGCCAGGCTTCCTGCTACCCGCGATGCAACACAAGGTTGTCTCAAGAGCCGCTGCAAATCACTTCTGCTCGCCACTGTCCTCACTCTCTCTCTCTCACTTGCCACACGCTGCGAAGTCAGTACGTTTGCCACTGGACGCGCGCTCTAGACTTGGTGTCCGTCCCGCTTCACACACCTCGCCAACGACGTTGCTCATTGCTTCAACGCCATTCTTATAAAGTTATGGCCTAAATTGCCACCAGGAGCGACGCACGTGCAGCTTGACGAGCTGAAATCGTCGGAGGCGGATTGCTGCTACTACTAGTACTAGGACAATGTAGTTATAGCTGGATCGTCCTGTTCTAGGTGGTAGTTCAGAAGCGTCGTAGTACAAGCACTGTAGCAGTGTTGTCGTAAGATACTGACTGTTCCCGTTACTTGAACGAAATCGCAGTGTCCCTACCAGGTTGTACCGTTCAGTCACACAGCACTTCTCTTCGGGTTTTGAATTGCTCCTCCGCTTCCGAAAACATGCGCCGCCCTGGCAGGTCGACTTGTTCAGCTCCGATCAGTCGCTATCGCGAATGGCCTGTTGCGACGCTGTTCGGATGCGTGAGCAAAGCTGGCTTGGTCCCGTTGCGATGGAGGAGAGTTCGCACGCTGACTCACGGGCGGATCTTGAAGTTAGTTAGATCGGCTGACTTGCTGCGGTGAGAGTGACAGCGAACACTAAAGTAGTAAAGACGTTTAAAAAAAGAGTATCTCCAACAGTACGACTCGCCACACACATGGACACCGGTCAGCTATCAATAGCATACGGAATCTGTTTTCTCTCTATAGAATCGTCGCCCTAATCCCTATCTTGCTCTTGTATCAGTAGGCTAATCCGCGTCGATGGTCAGGGACAACTCGTCGCTAAGCAGTGAACGATGCCGTCGGGACGGCCGCTAGTTGTGTCCTTCATCAACTGTCCCCATGGCCCGGTACTGTGTGACTCTTTGTGTGCAGATGGCCGAATTTCGATCGCCGCCACTGACAGGGCGCACGGGACTTCTCCCCTCGGGTCAGTGTGAACCAAGGAGTAGTAAAATACACCCTGGCCTGGTACATGTGCATGGTGTGAACCCCAGTGGCCTGAGACCTTGTTCCTACCCGTCCCTGGACGCCTCAGGTGCAGGATCAGAGATACAGCTGCAGAGTGCATGCAGTGTATTGTACAGCTCTCGGTAACATTGCTGGCAGGGTGCTATCACACGCACACAACCAGACATGAACGGAATCTACACTCGAACCCGACCTGCCAGGTGGGGCGAGGCGAGAATGGACCGTCGCCACACGCGTAGGACATGGACACCTACCCTGTCTAGTACATGTACATGATTGTACACACTGCACTGTGCTTCCTATCGATCCTGACCGATTCTTGTGCAGCATAGACGATACGCATTGGACATTACGTTCTCTCACCCGCCGCAAATATCATGTCCATAGGCCATGCGCATATTGCATAGACCAGGCGAACGCTCACAGAGTCACACGCTACTCGACCGAGACTCAGAGCAGTCACGGCGCTTGGCGAGTGACTCGCTAGAATGAGAAGAACTACTTCAAGAAGGTGCTAAAAGCGTCCTCGCGCAGCACGTGCACCATGCACCCGAGCAGTTCGGTTCAGAGGTCACGAGCGCTTGCATGACCTGTTCTATACAGTATAGTGTGTGGACAATACTGCTGTCGTTCATTGGCATGGGTGAAGTCAGTGCATGCAGTGCAAGCTTTGGACACTCCTGCCACTTGCCAGTCCTGGATTGGCTATTGCCAGAAGAATGAGGAATGCAGTCGGTCCAGCGCCGGACGTTTCCGCGAAACAATGACAAGCGAGTACAAGGCTGCAACGCTGTACCCTAGGCTGATACCGCGTGTCTTCAGCCTGCATCAAATTAAATTTTGTAATTTTTGTATTTTTTGGTTTTTAAAGGCTTTCGCCAATCGAGGGGGGTTTCCAAACTTTTCATAATACCAACTCTGTAAAAGAAGTGATGAGCAATCGCTATAGGTGATCAAAGAAAGAGATAAAGAAATAGTATGATTGTAAGCGTGCAGAATTGGGATAGTAAAATTAATGATGAAAGAGTGCCAGAGATAAACTTCTAAAGAAAACTCAATACGAGGTTACGCTACATATTCAGCGGAATTCCGCTTTTTTAATTGCAGGGTGTGCTGTACTTATGGTGAAAGAGATTTGAACAGCGCTGTCCATGGTTTGTCAATATCAGTTCATTGGGACGTTGTGCACTGGTTGGGGGTTAAATATTAAGATTTTCCTTTGTTTCCTTTTGTTTCATGTGTATCAAACTGAACCGCTTTTTTCCGCAATAAGGCACGGCATGCCTTAGCCTGCAGAACATCCAGTGCTGAAAGTTGCCGTGCAGTTATCCGGCAGTGCCAGACCGGAATTGCATATTCTAACGCAGGCCGAACATAGTGTCGGTATAGCAACACTGTTACAGATGGTGGTAGAGACCGTGCCATAAAGCACAGCAGATGCACTCTCGTCGAGAAAGAGGTGTGGATAGTGTAATTGTAGCTCGATGATCAACCTGGAGATGCGGTGGGTTCGCATTATCTATGCAGTTGCCCTTCTACATCATTGTAGAGCCACACGACTGCACTGCTCTCTGGCATAATAATACTAATAATTATTCTTGGTAGGATCAAAAGAGGAAATGCAGGGAGATCTACCGACAACCGCGGCGCAGCTTTGTTTGGGGTTCTCTTCACAGAAATCCGAGGAATGCGCTGCACACACGATTGTGCCTTTTTGTAATTGCGGTCTCACTCTCACTCTCACGCTCGCAATCTCTATTCTCTCAGCAGCTGTGGGAATACTAGTAGTTTTTGTTTTGTTTTGTTTTTCAACACGACTGATCACACAGCATGGGGCAGTGTTTCCAAAATAAGTTAAAGGAAGTGGACAAAACAAATCGAATACAAACAAGAACACGATAAGCAACAAACACGCAGGAAGGAAGCGAGAAATGGCAACTAATCTCGCGAGATGTGGGCTTCCGTCACTGCCAGAGTGTGGGATACCTCATTTGCAGCAGCAGCACTGCCAGCAGATGCCTGCAAACAAGTAATGCAAGAACGCGGCAAAGCAAACGAAATCCTGCACCGAAGACTAGTACTAGGCAGGCACGGTTTTGTAATGCATGGCAAGCGCAGGTTCGTCCTCTAGCAACTCGCTCACGATTTCCAATCCGATTTAGGAACATAATACCAGTACATATACTACCCTTGACGTGACATGGACGGACATGGCTCTTTTGGTGGGTAAAGCGCATCCGCAGTGTGTTGACACCAGGGAGTAGGCTCGAAAAGGTGGCAGATTCTGCTCGAAAAGGAGTGAAATTGGCAGAACCGTACACACCTCATGGCGGGCAATTCCTCGAATTCTGCTCCATTCCTTTATCCACATACCAAACATGCATGAAACTTACCAGAAAAAGTACCGAATTCTGCCAATTTTTCTGCCGGCATAAACCGCCGGTGCCTACCAGGGAGTCGCAAAAGCCTACTCCCTGGTTGACACCGACTGTACTGGTACATGGTAGATATACAGGTAGCCAACGCCGTCCGTCATTGGCCAGTGCAGTAGAAGTCGAGCTTCACAGTGCGTTTGCCCTGGCAGTAGTGAAGCCGATAGCACCGCTCGCTGGTGGACCCGCTGCACAGTGGACGGACGCACTGGGGCATGCTGCACAGGGAGTTGACCCAGCTCCCCGTATGTGATGATGCTCTAGGAAGGTAGCGTGAGAAAGAACTTTGAAGAAGACGAGTTCGTGCATCCAACGATGTACTGCCATGAATTCTACCCTGCTCTTCACTGAAAACTAAGTCCGAATGACCTCCGTTCGAACCCTTACCATGCACACTACCAGCACTGATCAGGCGCAGGTTAGCCCTTTCCCAAAGATGCCATAATTTTTCGCAACTTATGCTTTTTCGCAACCGTGTCAAAACAAGTGCTAGTTGCTGAAACCGCATCCATATTGTCAGAAAAAGCTCAAAAGTTGCTAATATCGCAACTAAAAATTGGAGAGTTCTTGTGTAAAAACCACCAAACAAGGAGAAGAAACAGCAGAAGCGCAGCGACAGCAAACTCGTACACCACTTCCTGCTATAAACCTCCACTTTACACAGTGCCAGTAGCCTGTTGCATGATTGTATCCTACATTAGGCACCGGTGGATTATGCCGGGATAATTATTGGCATAATTTGGTGGTTGAAAATTTGGAGCATAATTTGGCATCGTTTCCGAGGTAGGAGCATAATAACTACATGATTGTACTACAGCTCTAGTGCCGGTATGACGTAGGCTACACAATTGTGTACAATGCACCTGATCAGTGCTGGTGATCTACATGGCAGATCGTGCCATTCTCGTGTCACAAAACTGGAACATCGAGTACAGTACCAGTATGGAAAGGCTTCAGACAGGAAGCCTTTCCAATAATAATAATAATAATAATAATAATCTTCACTAGTTTGAGGGAAAGAGACAAACGGGAAAAGAATAATAATAATAATAATAATACGAAGTAGTGGTTGCGACTTCGGCGATGATATGTAAGAAAGGGTTTGCTCCCCACACCGGAGCTCGCGCTATTCCGCCGACTTTACTTGACACTTGACTGACTCACGACTGCCATCCAGAGCACACGAGAGTCAAGTGTCAAGTAAAGTCGGCGGAATAGCGCGAGCTCCGGTGTGGGGAGCAAACCCTTTCAATAATAATAATAATAATAATAATAATAATAATAATAATTCCCCGAAACACTGTGTATTGAGCAGGGAGTGGTGCTTTCTTGCAGGTTTGCCGAGTCGAAGGTTCGATGGACTTCTCGTGTGCTCTGGATGGCAGTCGTGAGTCAGTCAAGTGTCAAGTAAAGTCGGCGGAATAGCGCGAGCTCCGGTGTGGGGAGCAAACTCTTTTCTTACAAATAATAATAATAATACAGCTTTGTCAGAAAGCCTGCAGATGTTTTTTTTAAATACCCCAGTTACGACTCCTAGGATGTCTGATAGCCCTTGGCGGATTATGCCGGTATAATATTTGGCATAATCTTGGGATTTCGTCAAAAAATTATGCTCCGGCATAATAATATGGATTCCAACGTGTAAGGTCGGCATAATCTTTCGGTTTAGACAAAAATTATGCTTAGGGCATGGCCGTGTGTGTATGCGTGGTTTCTCAATCCTCTATGTACAGCGTGAATACATAGTGGAACCGAGCATAATTCAGCATAATTCAGCATATTTGTTGGCATAATTGTGGCATAATCAAAAGCATAATTTGACGATTGGCCGAGCATAGTCCGCCAATGGCTAATAGTGACAGCGCGCGCAGAGAAGTGCAAAGCACGTCATGGCGAGTGTGCATTACTACATGTACATGACAACACAAGCACAAACGGCGAGGAAAGTAGATACTGCGCTACAGCAGGGATACTACAAACGGCGAGGAAAGTAGATACTGCGCTACAGCAGGGATACAAACACAGTTCCAGTCTCACACCACCAGTGAGGTGTGTAGAGCCCATGCATGATGCTAAAGGTAGCTGAGCAAGAAAGATGATTGTAGACCACCATGGTAGAATGTGGAAGAGCATACTCCATAAAAGGTGGTAGCCAAGGTACGTGAAGGCATGCATTGCCCACACAAATGTGCCGAGTGTATCACCCAGAACGCATGCTAGAAGCCAATAAGGCCGCACAGGTGGTGTTATAGCAGGTCCCAGCCACTGTTGCTGTTGATTTCCGGGGATCGCTCCCTGATGTTGATGGCCTCTCGAATCCTCCTCCTGGGGCGGTCACGCTCAGAACCAAGAACCCGGATACCCGTGAAGGCCGTTGCTCCCAATGGCAATGGTTCAGATGCATGCTTGGCTGCAAAATGCTCACCCAGCGCGGTGCCGCTCACTGTGTTGCGTGCGTCGTCGTTGTGTTCTTATTTGTCCTGGTGGCGAGGCTGCGGTACGTCTCTCCGACATATTTATCACCACATTTGCACTCGAGGTGGTATACGACGTTTCGCTCTGTGCATGCGTCTGAACCGGACATGCAGGCGACACAAGCAGCTTTGGGCCGCCCCCGTTTGGGGCTTGGACGGGTCTACATACCTGCGGCATGTAGTCGTAGTACCTCGCATCCGCTCGAACCTGGGTGCACAACGTGCAATCAAGAGTACATGACCTCTTGGTGCATTTAGCACATGTCCGGATTAAATTGTCGACTGTTGTTCCTGTAGACCTGTCGTTTCTCTTGATTACTCTCCATTGCGTTGGGCTGGTTAGCCACAGGCACATTTGGTTCTCAAAGCATCACCTACCGGGAACGGAATAGGTTGGAAGAGAGAAAGAGAAGCAGTGCGTGAAGAGAGTCGAAGGTAAGCCTAAATGCCGGATTGTAACTTGTAATCACACATGCCACCTTCATACACAAATTGATTTGTTTTTAACGGGTGAAACGAAGGCCTAAAGTATTTGCCAAGCGGAACGTCTCCATCAAAATGAACGAAGGTGTGGAAGTATTATCACTGCATGCATGCATGCGAACCGTGTTTGGCACCATTGCATGATGCCATTTTGTATAGAGAATTCCCATTCCGTTTTTGCTTTAGTGTAGCCCTGAAGTCGACTCACTTATTTATTTTCTACCCTTCCTCTCTCCGTATTTCTGCCCTCCCCCCCCCCCCCCCTCTCTCTCTCTCTCTCTCTCTCCGTCTGTCGTCCACATGTATCAAAGGCGGCGAAACCGCCCGTTTGTGGTGCGACTTAAAAATTCATATCGAGTGCTACATCGGTTGAAAGAGCATGAATAGCTGCAAAATCTCTAAAAGTTTTGTCTCGATCTGACCATCCGTTCAAGAGTTATGGCCGAGAATGTGCCCTTGCAAGGAAAGATTTTTTTTGGCAGCACTGTATTTAAATGTGAGCAGACCGTGCGCAACTTGTCGTACCATGGAAACACGCGAAAGTGTGCAGAATTTTGCTAAAAGTCCAAAAAGTCCAAAAAATCACTTTTTAGCCACGTATTGGGCTGCACGGCGGCCGGCAAATACTGCACGGCGGCGGGCAAAGCCCGCCGCCGTGCAGCAGGACTTTTGCCAGCACCCTCATGACGTTGCAGATATGTGGTTTGATTATTGTAGTTGACGTTGATTTAGTGACTTTGGCAAGTTTGAGTCGTGTCAAGAAGTCAGGTAGGATTCAGTACTAGGCAGTAGTGGAACGTGAGTGGTAGTCTTTGCCGATTTTTGAGGGCATCCTGGATTTGGTGTGCAGGCCTGTGGAAATGGCTTGCTGTGGATTTCCCAGCACTGGATGTTGTATTAAAGGTACGACCTCGTAGCACACCCTAAACCTAAAAAATTCCAAAAATTGGCTTCGGTCTGTTGGAGTCTGTGAGAGAAAGCCCACTCGTGCCAGTGTGACAGATTCCAGGGCCACGTTGAGGGGCCTATCCCACCACCCAGGGCTGCTTCTGGACTTGTTTTAGGTTTGGATCCCGTGCACGGACAGAATGGGCAAGAAAATGTGTAAAAATTGTAAATGCATTTTTTTGGCTCCTGGGTGGCTCGCACACCATGGCACTATGGCGGAATTTTGAGTTTTTCCGGCCTGGAAAGCCTGTCAGTGAGGTGCAAGAACTTTAAAATCATGTCCAGCGGGCCAGCATAGTGGCAGGAATGTGTGGTGAAAAATTCACTCAAATCCATTGAGAAACACGAAAGTTACGGTCAATTGGATGCCATACTTATGCAACACAACAACAACAACAACAACAACAACAACAACAACAACAACAACAACAACAACAACACGAACGGTACACTGTTAAAGGGGAAGTTAAGGCAAAAATTAAAATTTCACCAGTTGTAGTCTTCGGGGTGCTGAGTCGAATGGTCTTGGTCCGAGAAAGCTGAGACGCTCCCTTCCTTCTTGAATCCCAATCGAACTCGCGCACTTCCACCGAAACTGGGTGACTGCACCCTACTAGATGGGGATTTGTATGCAAAATGTCACTAAAAGCGCCGTTTCGTTCTTATAAAAGCACGGATGACCGCGATTGGCCCATATGTTGTAGTCTTTTAGACGCTCAGTCGACTGGTTTTGGTCCGAAAGGGCTGCGATGCAGCGTTCCTCCTTTATTCCCAATCGAACATAGTTGAACAAGTGGTCACGTGCTCCTGGGTGCCCAAATCACCTGGTCACCACGCCAGCAGGCGACAACTTTCACACCAAGGTTCAACTCGAGTTCAACTCGAGTGACAAGACTGCACCCAAAAAAGGTCAAACAGGCTAGTAAGTTGTACCCTGCAGGCACGGTGACCAGCTGACTGGTGTACGCAGGAGCACGTGACCGCTTGTTCAACCATGTTCGATTGGGAATAAAGGAGGAACGCTGCATTGCAGCCCTTTCGGACCAAAACCAGTCGACTCAGCGTCCAAAAGACTACAACATATGGGCCAATCGCGGTCATCCGTGCTTTTATAAGAACGAAATGGCGCTTTTAGTGACATTTTGCATACAAATCCCCATCTAGTAGGGCGCAGTCACCCAGTTTCGGTGGAAGTGCGCGAGTTCGATTGGGATTCAAGTAGGAAGGAGCGTCTCAGCTTTCTCGGACCAAGACCATTTGACTCAGCACCCCGAAGACTACAACTGGTGAAATTTTAATTTTTGCCTTAACTTCCCCTTTAACTGTTTGCATGTACCGTTATACTGAGTACTGTGGTCTGTACGATCAACTGGTCATGCTTCGCTTGGCTTTCGGTGCTGAAGTGTCAATGCAAATGCATAGCAGGCCTTGGACTGCGCCTGAAGGGGAACTGTAAAAGAATCGTGTGTTGACCTTCGTTCGAATTGAAAACGGAGGTTCATTTCAAATGAAAACGTGGCACCTTTGTTTCACCCCTAATTCATTTCACACCATATTTGCCAAAGAGGTGTCATGCGCAAGGCCAAGTTTCCGCTGTCCTGTGATGTTGCCATGACGACGTGCTTTGGCACGACATTAATTTTGTGATACTGTTCAGGGTAATGCTGTAGTCGCATTTCAGCTGTTGTTGTTGTTGTTGTTGTTGTTGTTGTTGTTGTTGTTGTTGTTGTTGTTGTTGTTGTTGTTGTTGTTGTTGTTGTTGTTGTTGTTGTTGTTGTTGTTGTTGTTGTTGTTGGTGGTGTTGTTGTTGTTGTTGTTGTTGTTGTTGTTGTTGTTGTTGTTGTTGTTGTTGTTGTTGTTGTTGTTGTTGTTGTTGTTGTTGTTGTTGTTGTTGTTGTTGTTGTTGTTGTTGTTGTTGTTGTTGTTGTTTCAAATCTTTATTCTCACGATTGTTGTTGTTGTTGTTGTTGTTGTTGTTGTTGTTGTTGTTGTTGTTGTTGTTGTTGTTGTTGTTGTTGTTGTTGTTGTTGTTGTTGGTGGTGTTGTTGTTGTTGTTGTTGTTGTTGTTGTTGTTGTTGTTGTTGTTGTTGTTGTTGTTGTTGTTGTTGTTGTTGTTGTTGTTGTTGTTGTTGTTGTTGTTGTTGTTGTTGTTGTTTCAAATCTTTATTCTCACGATTGTTGTTGTTGTTGTTGTTGTTGTTGTTGTTGTTGTTGTTGTTGTTGTTGTTGTTGTTGTTGTTGTTGTTGTTGTTGTTGTTGTTGTTGTTGTTGTTGTTGTTGTTGTTGTTGTTGTTGTTGTTGTTGTTGTTGTTGTTGTTGTTGTTGTTGTTGTTGTTGTTGTTGTTGTTGTTGTTGTTGTTGTTGTTGTTGTTGTTGTTGTTGTTGTTGTTGTTGTTGTTGTTGTTGTTTTTACGTTGCTGTATACTGCCGTTATAGTGATAATCAAAACAGGCATAAGTCTAATAACAAGAGTGCATGTCTCGTTTGTGCACTCGCAACTGTCCACCTCTGTAACTAGATACTATATACAGTCAGAATGTGCAACAACTAGGCACCAAACTGACAGAGTACTGAGACATTCAACGACCTGACATCTAGCTTAGTTGCACTTACCCCGTCTTTGGTGAGTTTTCCGTATTATCCGTAGTAGCCAATGTATAAATGACTTATGGAAACACCCAAAACTCTGTGAAAGATGGAGATTTTGTACCTGGGTTCTTTTACAGAGTGATCTCCTGGGATACAGCAATGCAATGGTATACATGTGGATAGCTCAAAATGCTCAAAAATGACATAAGCCCCCTTCTTGGATCTAGGGGCTCATTTAGTATCTAGTTTCAGTGGTGGGCAGTTACTCTTAACTCGTATCCATTATGTCCTTTTCCTTTCTACATTTATTATTGGCTCAACATCCGAGCTTCAAACACTGGGTAATAAGCGTAAAGGATGATGTGGAAAAGTAGAGATAAAAGGAAGAAAGTCAATACTGTAAAAGCCATTACTCTAACGAGGCGTATAATTATAATTATTATACCGATTTCCTAAAATCGACTGGTTTACGTGTGCCAAAGGTAACGATTCTCACTCATTCTCAACGCTCAATATCAACAGTATATGTGTCGATTTCTGTATAACGATTTCTATTGTAACCGGACAGCTTTCTCCTCGTTAACTCGTTAGAATTAGCACTTAGTCATACATGCACATATGGCTTTTACAGTAGTCGATGTGAAGATTGCCGCAAGTAGCCCTTTCCCAAAGGTGCTCTTTTAATTCGCACTTAGTGCTTTTCGCGTCCCACAAAATATGCTGAAAAAGTGCTCTTTTTTCAGTGAAAACAGGCAAAAAGTGCTCTTTTTTCAGTGAAGCATAGCCATGATACATGTTCAGATATGAACCCAAGCTGAGAAATGAATACGTACTCTTCCATTCATGGGTCCACGAAAGGCAAAACAGGAAGTAAAGTTCAAAAAACGCCCTTTTTACAGCATTGTGCAAGCCTTTACAGGCTTTTACAAGCTTCACCAACTTGTTGCCCACCACAAAATCGGCGTGCCAAGGCCCATCGAGCACTCGGAAACTGTGATCGCATGCATGAGCAAACAGGTTTTAGCACTTTTTCAGCTAAAAAAGCTCAAAAAAGGTGATATTCACCAAAAACGCAATAAAGGGCGAAAGAAACGGGCTTTTCCAAAAGGGCCAAAAAGGGCGAAAAAAGGGCGAGCACCTTTGGGAAAGGGCTAACCGCAAGATGGCTATGAACAAAAATAAAGCCAGCTCTCATGTCACACAACGAAATAGCAATGGTTTTCTTCAAGAAAATTTCTTGTCACGTTCTTCAATTATGAAATTTCGCGACTGAAAGAAAATGGATGACCAACACCAGGACATACGAGCGCGTACGTGTCTAGACTTTAAGTGAGGGCTGACAGTGCGCAAAATAATTATATCAATTACAAGTGCGTGACAAATATGAACACGCTCTCGACAGAGAAGAGCGAAGGATGTTACTAGTGCATCAAGATAATTATTATATTTAGTCTCTGCCCCTAAGCTGGGCAGAGAAATTACATGTCCCAGCTTGTGTGCACGTTCTGTTGGATCTGGTGACTACAGATGGCATATGCTACTATGTCTTCACGCTGCTGGACAGCGTCGTTCGCTTTCGCAACTCTAGCCGTGATCTGCACACAGGATGTGACAGCAGATTCCGATAGACCATATTTACTCCTTCCAAGTGAGTACTGTTATGTTCTCATGCACACCACTACTACTAGACAACAGGAACTAGTTTGGTGACAAGATAATAGAAACTAATTATTTACATTCTCAAGTGAGGAAGAAGAGCAAGGAGAAGAACACATGAATCCAGAATATGGATGCGTGCATGCGTCCAATAGAGACATGACGTAATCACGTGAAGCAAGGCGTATAACGTAACAATACGCGTTATGCGGGTGATAACAACTTGAAGTACATGCGCAATACATGAGTAGCTAGCATGATACATCACGTCCCTTCTGAGATAGAAATATAACAATTACATTTACATACATGTATCTCACGCCCCTTCTGAGATGACAACAAGGCATCTAATACCAACTAGAAAGGACGGCAAAGCAGATAGAGATAACTGAATACGAAAATAGCTGAGCTCAACAAGAGGCAGAAAGACGCACAGGCAGCTAATCATAAGTTTGGCCACGAGTGTTCGAAATATTCAGCCTAGACGGGGGTTGGCGGCTTCGCTGACTGCGCCGGACTGGCGGGGCAGGCTGAGTGATGGGGGAGGGGGGGGGGGGTAGCAGGCATCGGCTGTGCAGGTGCTACGGGCAAGACAACAGGGCGAAGAAAGCGACGGTTTCGCCAGTATATTCGGCCACTGGGAAGCTTGACCATGTAGTCGCGGTGGCTCCCAATGGCGACAATGGTACCGCGGGCGTTCCACAACTTGCTGCGGGGATCTTGTAGATCCACAGGGCAACCAAGGTGGAGGGCAGGCAGAGAACGGGCAGACTGGTTGTAGTGCTGACTGGCTGCTTCAGACTGGGCAGAGGCACGACTGTCGATTTCGTCAGCGGTTTCTTGCCACGCTGGGGCAAAACTGGTCCGGTGGGCAAGCACGAATGACGACAGGGGGCGGCCAAACAGGGCCTGCGCTGGGCTCTGACCGGAGCTACGGGGAGTGTTACGCCATTCCAATAAGCCACGACGGAAGGCGTCGACATTAATGTCTCCGTTGGTGGTGGTCTTGTACACGAGAGATTTGATGGCCTTGACAGCCGCCTCCGCATGGCCATTCGATTGTGGGTAATGCGGACTGGATCTGACGTGGCGGACTTGCCAACGCTGACAGAAGGCGGAGAAACGCTGCGCTGTAAACTGCGGACCACCATCAGTCGTCAGGACAGCTGGGACACCGAGATCCGCGAACCAGCCTCGGAACGCACGGACTACGTCAGCGGAGGTGGCGGTGCGTCCTATCTTGGCAACACAGGGCCAGCCGGTCTTGCGGTCCACGTATACCAGGAACTGGTAGCCTTGGCATTCGAACAGATCCGCGCTGGTGCTCTCAAACGGGAGGGCAGGACAACGATCCTCAGTTGCCAGCAGCGGTTCCTTCACTTGGGAAGGTGCGTGGTGACGGCATTCAGCGCAGCTGCGAACGATATTGTCAATGTCGTTGGACAGCTGGGGCCAATACACCACCTGGCGAGCACGAGCCTTGGTACGGTTGAGACCTTGATGAGCAGCATGCAAGTCGTCAAGCACACTACGCCTGAGGGAACGCGGGACCACAATGCGAGGACCTTTCAGTACCAGGTCCTGGTCGACTGTAAGATGATGACGGACGGTCCAATACGGCTGGGCAGCAGGACATAAGTCGCGTTTGTCGTCGGGAAATCCGTTCCGGACGGTGGTGAGGAGTGCCTGATAATCCGAGTCAGCTCGAGCGGCTTCTTGCAATTCGGCAAACCGGAGATTGGCAATCTGGCCTTCGGTGTCTTTCCGAATGCAAGCGCGTATGGCAGGAGTACGAAGGGCTGGGTGTTCACCGAGCTCATCGTCAGGGGTGGGATCATCCACTGGATTGCGGGACAGCGCGTCGGCGAAAGCGTTGTCAGTACCCTTACGCCAAGTGGCATGCAGCTGGTATGGACGAAGCTTCATGACCAGGCGTTGGAGCCGGGGATTCTCAATCTGATCGAGCGAGTACGAGTTGATGATTGGTGTGAGGGGCCGGTGGTCGGTGACAAGCTCAAACAATGTACCGGCGAGGTAGAGAGAACATTTCTTCACCGCCCAGACGACAGCTAGGAGCTCCAGTTCGATGACAGCATACCGGGATTCTGGATCCGACAGAAATCGACTGCCACACTGGAGAATGCGCCACTTGCCATCTTGCAACTGCCACAGAACGTAGCCAAGGCCATGCAAAGCAGATGCATCGGTCTCTAGGCGGAGTGGCTGGTCACGTTGGAAGAATGACAGCGTTGATGGTGACAACAGCTCAGCCTTGGCAGCGTTGACTGCGTCTGTGTGAACTGAGTCCCATACAAACTCGTTGGACGTCTTGAGCAATGGGCGCAACGGGGCGGCGTGCTCAGACAGGTGCGGGGTGAACTCACCACACTGGTTGATAAGACCCATAAACGATCGGAGATCAGTGCGGTTGCTGGGAGCTGGAAACTGGCTGATAGCTTTGACCTTGGCATCATCGACGGTCCAGCCGTCAGCACTGATGCGGTAACCACAGAACTCCACGGCTGGCATGCCGAACACAAACTTCTTGGCGCTCAGAGTAATGCCATTCTCCCGGGCGCAGAGCAGGACATCCCGGACGTGAGATCGGTGGGTGTTCAGGTCATTATCGTAGACGAGGCAGTCATCAACGACCTTCTGGAACTGGGAGATATGAGCGAACGCGGCGTCGGTGCGGCGATTAAACTCGTCTCCGGCAGAGACCAATCCTTGTGGGTTGCGTAGGTACCTGTACCGACCCCAAGGTGTCATGAATGTGGTCAACGGACGGGAGGCCTCGCTCAGAGGAACTTGCCAATAGCCGTGGCGGGCGTCTAGCTTTGTGAAATATCTTGCGTTGCCAACGCTGGATACAGCGTCACGAGGGCTTGGTGCGGGGTGAGCAGGGCGTTCGACTTGGTCGTTGAGCTTTTTGAAATCAACGGTGAGCCTCTTCTCGTTTGTCCCCTTCTTGTCCACGATGACAATTGGGTGACACCACGCACTGGGTTCGGTGACCTCCTCGATGATGGCATCCCGGACCATGTCATCCAGCTGGGACTTCACTTGGTCACGGTACGCATGCGGGATCTGGCGGGCATGATATGCAGCGACAGGCTTAGCATCAGCTCGCACTCTAATTTCCATAGGTCCACCAAGCATTGGCTTCAACACAGAGTCATCAAAGACGTCAGCGAATTCAGCTAGGAGTTCGGCTCTCATCGTCTCTGAGTCGGTGGCTTTGGACACAACCTTGTCCGCAGGTGCATCGGGAACGGCCGATGGGACTACCTGTTGGACTGCTGCGATTTGCTTCGGCCAGCCGGACGGCAAGTATCCTAGGGCGTGCAAGGATGAACGGGATAGGAGGGCATCAGTCAAACCATCATAGACATGAATGGTGGACGTGTGCTGGTTTGGTCCACAACTGAGAGTCGCCGAAATCTTGCCAACGGGGGTGAGACTGGCGCCATCTGCGGTACGAACATCGTCGATGTCGTCAAGCAGGTTCTCGACAAATCCGCCTAACTGGTCAAGGTGTTGAGTGCCGATGGCATCAACGTCGCTACCAGTATCCGGGAGCCAACTAAGAGCTACGGGCTCTGGCTCGGTCACAAGCTGGGTGGCAACGGAAACTGTTGCGTCGTCCAACAGAGATGCTCGGTTGAGTCGCAAGTGTGCGATCTTGGACGACTTGTCCGGCTTCTTGGCAGGCCTGCGGCACATTGCCCGGAAGTGACCCGTTCCATTACAGTTAAGGCACACTTTGTTGATCGCGGGACACGGCGATTTCGTGTGCGCTGTGCGTCCGCAGTTACGGCACTTATCACGAGCAGAAGTGTGCTTCGCCTCAACTGGGGGCTGTGAAGCTAACTTCGCGCGCTGATAAGACGACTTCCTGGCAGCATTGACTTGGCCGGCGGTAGGGATGTGGTGGCTGGTCTGTGTGGCTGCCTCTTCTGCACGACACACCTTGACTGTCGCCTCCAATGTCAGGTCGGAGGTGGACAACAGTTTGTGACGGGTGGTGTCGTCCAGGATACCGATCACAATGCGGTCTCGCATCATGTCCGCGTGGACCCGTGCAAGATTAGTTTTGCACGTAGAACAGGCACGTGCCGAACAGGCAGAACAGAGCTCGTGTTCCACAAAATCACACGTGTTAAACAACTCCTTCAGGGAAGTGTGGAACCCGTCAAACAATTCCCCTTTCTGTTGCGTGCGCTTATAAAATTCAATTCGGTCAAGTATCGGGTTTCTTTGTCGGCGAAGAAACTGCTTGACCGCCTCCAAGACGTCACACGCATCAGGATTGGTCGCGATGACAATGGTGCCCTCCCTGATAAAACGTCTGAGGTCTTCGTCAAGGCACTGACGGATGGCAGATACCCTGGTTTCCCTTGACTGTGCTGTCAGGTGCTGGCACCGAGAGAAGTCTTCCCACAGTTCCTGCCAGGCAGCAAACTCTGACAGGGACGCGGAGGACAGCAGCATGGGTCGCTCCGCCGCGACAGGCTTTGGAGCTGGCGGTGCTGGCGACGAGCGAGGCTGACTCTGTTGAGTAAGACCAGTGATAATTGCATCGAGACGCTTCTCTCGCTCATTGGCTGCCTCCATCTGCTTTTTGAAGAGATCAGCAAGAGCAGCGATATCTGCGCTCGGCACACTTGGTGCAGCTGCATCTGACATTTCGGAAGACGGTCACGACTAGAGAAATAAATAAAAATTAATGTAATTGGACCTGCAGGCCTCGTGCGAACACAACCGGGATGCACCACGGGCAACTAGAAAAACACAGGTACGAAACTTCACTGCGCCATGTTATGTTCTCATGCACACCACTACTACTAGACAACAGGAACTAGTTTGGTGACAAGATAATAGAAACTAATTATTTACATTCTCAAGTGAGGAAGAAGAGCAAGGAGAAGAACACATGAATCCAGAATATGGATGCGTGCATGCGTCCAATAGAGACATGACGTAATCACGTGAAGCAAGGCGTATAACGTAACAATACGCGTTATGCGGGTGATAACAACTTGAAGTACATGCGCAATACATGAGTAGCTAGCATGATACATCAAGTACTCCTGTATCAACAGTATTGAATAATTATCCTATCCACGCGGATGGGAATTAACCGTATTGCTTGACCGATCCTTTCAATGTTCTTATCTTTCCCTTTCCTTTTCCACCTGTACTCCTCTCTGTTCTCTCTAGCTCTTCTCTTGTACCTTCTTGCTATTATTCACTTAATGCGGGGCTTTGAATAAAACAAAAAAATTAATAATTCTTGTAGTACAGTAACAGGTGTTACTGTCCTGTTACTGCGACCACTCCACGGTGCAAACAAAAGCGGTCTTTAGAACCAGGTCCGACAGTGTCTCTGTAGAACTGTCGGTGCATGGAAGAACGGTCGTTAAGAGCAGGCGGTCGCTAAACCCGGGAGGTCGCTTACGCCAGGTTTTAGCGTAGTATCAAGAGTGCCCTCTTGCTACCACCCATGTTACAGTAGAAAGTCAAGTATCGTGTCCGTTCACGAAGGGAGCTCGCGACGGCTGCTAACACCCGGTAAACCCTAGAGGCAGATGCAGGGCCTACCGGTGGTGGAGAGGATATGTCTCACAACCGCTGGCACACGAGCCGAGAAACCCCATTTTTGCCGCACCCATGCACCACCTGTGCCTAGCCACGAGCTCCTAGTGGACTGTGGGTAGCAGCACGGCTGAAAAAAAACCCCGCTCCCAGGCAGGACTTGAACCAGGTACATTCTCTATATCAATCACGGTCTTTGACCAACCCTCTGTGCCTCCCTGGTGAAATCCATGTACATTATAGTAACAAAAATTGCTTTACGGCAGCTTTCTAAGGGGCAGTCCAAGGTTACCAATAGTATTTTCAAAACGAAAAGTTTTCGTTTGGGGGTGGGTGGGTTTGAAGGAGTTTCATTTTGAAAATAATTAGTGAATCCAGATAGAGAATGCCCAGTTACTTCTGGATGTCGAAAATTTACATCAATATTTTATTGGAAGTCGTTTTACCTGCAGAACAGATAGGTGGGTGGGTGCTGAAAAATACAAAAACTTTTTGTTTTTGCAAAAACTATTGGTAACCACGGACGGCCCCTAAAAAGGGTTTGTAGTCTAGTCCTGCATCTTTCCCTATAGACAATTAAAAAATGGCTTTCAAAACCACCATGGACCTTATCTAAAAAGTAAGGAATTAACGAAACATCGGCGTCAAAATTTAATGCAAACTATAGGCCTGCCTACCCCTAGACTCGTATAATAATAATAATAATAATAATAATGACAGTTCGCATTTCACTCATTGCATGAGGTCAACGCATCTGTTAACAATTTCGAGCCAAGCAGCTCTATCAGAAGCAGATTGCACAGCATCCAGAAGCGACAGATTAATGCATTGTAAGTCTTTCTTGACAACGTCGATCCATCTCAGACGTGGCCGTCCTCGGGGTCGTCGTATGTCTGTTGTGTTGATCGACATTAGGAGGGCTTGGGAAGAGGACGATTCTTCGCCTTCCCTCACTACATGGCCGAACCACAGCAGTCTCCGTTGCCTGCAGACTTGGGATAGTGGGGTCTGCTCGGTTCTGGCATACAGCGCTGTGTTCGAGATTCGTTGTGGGTACGTGATACCAATGATGGTACGTAGTTTCTTCCGGTGCCATACATTGACGACGTCGGTTAATGTTTGCGATAAGGTCCAAAGCGCACAATTATACAGCAAGACAGGCAATATCAGGCAGGAAAACATACACAGCCTGGAATTCAGGTTGTGGCGTTTCCATGTATAAACGCTTGTAAAAAAAAAGTAAAGAAAAATTCTCACGTTAGAGTTACCACCGGCTATTGAAAAACACACCATTCGTACAGTTAGAATGAATAGCTGGTATTGAATCAGGTTCAGTGGCCGGTGCACATCCTTGTTGTCCAATTTCGTGTTTCCTCCCTCTGCACGCAGATTTTGTGACAAACTGTAACAACTCCGATGGAACTCAATCCACCTGGTTTGCAGTATTTAGTACAAGCCCCTTCGTCGGGCTGTTCAATACGAACAGTCCTGAATCAGCTGTTGATACGTGCCAAAGATATGGGTTTGATGTGATGGACTATGACCAGTACAAGAACCCGGGGTTCGGCGTGGAATCCTGCGTTTCCAGCCTCCTGGACAGGTTGTTTAGCATAAGGGGGGAAATAGTGTCACCAGTCTATTGGGCCCGGCGATCTGGGAATGTGTTGATGCGCCAGGATTACTCACAAGAAAGCAGTGGCGTAGCCTACACTGGCCACATTCCTCCCACTATAATCTGCTCAGGTAAGCCTTTGAATAATCAGTGCTTGCATGTCATGTCCAGTGAACACTCGTTTTATCCACTCTCCATTCTCAAAGTGCTGCACACTAATTCACAACCAACTACAATAGCCATGTCTTTTTTCACTCTTTTTCTCTCCATATCCTAAATTGAATACTGATGCCAGATACATTTGGTGGGAAGCGGAGAGGAAAATCAGCTCGGGTGCCAGTGGAGTTTGGCACAAATTTGCTTCAATTCAATTGTAGCATCGACTTGTTCTATGTTCCTCTCTCACAATGCAGGCAGTTGGACAACGGTGCCCTATCAAAAGTATTACCTATCAACACTTCAGAATGGACTGCGTGTGAAGTACAATGCAGCAAGGCGAGCCTGCGCTTTTTACGGCAAACGTCTCATGTCTGAGAATGACATCCCCGCATCACAATTGACTAACCTTCGACAGAATGTGTTTGCACATCTTCAAGTTAAATCTGGTGCATATTTCCTTGAAGGCGGCGCGAAGATCTTGGCACAGAACTACCGGGGGCAAACTAGTGAATTGATCATGCAGATTTTCAATCTCTACCCTCAGTCCGAGAAGCAAATATTATGCATTCGTAAGTTTGACAACTTGATTATCGACTTCAAAATCTCACTGCTTCCTGGAAAACTATTGATAATCGTAATCTACTTCTTGATTTGCAGAAGGTCCACTGCCGCCATGACGTCACTACGTTGTTGTTGTTGCTGTTGTTGTTGTTGCTGTTGTTGTTGTTGTTGTTGTTGTTGTTGTTGTTGTTGTTGTTGTTGTTGTTGTTGTTGTTGTTTGGTTTTCAAACAGTATAGGTTTGCCCAGCATTATGATTGACGATGGGAATAGTGCAATATTACAATTTGGGAATTAGCTCTCTCTCTTTCTCTCTCTCTCTCTCTCTCTCTCTTCTCTCTCTCTCTGTCTCTCTCTCTCTCTCTCTCTCTTCTCTCTCTCTCTTCTCTCTCTCTCTCTCTCTCTCTCTCTCTCTCTCTCTCTCTCTCTCTCTCTCTGTGTGTCTCTTCTCTCTCTGTGTCTCTTCTCTCTCTCTCTGTCTCTCTCTCTCTCTCTCTTCTCTCTCTCTTCTCTCTGTCTCTCTCTCTCTCTCTCTCTCTCTCTCTCTCTCTCTCTCTCTCTCTCCCTCTCTCTCTCTCTCTCTCTCTCTCTCTCTCTCTCTCTCTCTGTGTTGCAGTAAACGTTCATGTACTTCCTTGATCCATGCGTTACCACACCAGTTTGAGTGGTTATCTTGGATTTTAGATTGATTTTGAATTGTTTGTAAACTTTCTCTGGAGATGGCGAAGAAAACGCCCAACATTATTCTCGATCATGGTGCGTGGGCTCAATGCGTAGCTTCTCCTTTGTCTTCTATCTTTTTTTCGTGTTCTTCTTTTCATATGCCATTACGAGGCTGGCATGGCGCACGCTGATGTAGTCAATTTTTTATCTTCTCCAATATCCAAGGAGCGGAGGGTTTCTGGACCATACCATCATAGTGGGCGAACACGGTTCACTTGGGGACACATGTAAAAGGAGCCAGCTTTGAGCGAAATGGGAAATTTGTGTTGAAACCGATTTGCAATTGCAAGCACCGTAGCAAAGAACTAGACTACTTCGAGTAGTTTCAAACAACTGTACTAGTATTGTAGCGTTGGCACGCTGGTGACTTCAAAGCGTATAGTGTTTAGTGTTTAGAGTATAGCATATCCCTGTACTGTATTCCCATACGTTAGCGTATCCCCGTACATTAGCGTACGGAGTCTGCCTTTGTATCAAAGCTGCTGCTCACGATTCTTTTATAGCCAGTTAGTTAATTTAGTTGCCAGTCAGTTAATTCCATTGCCAGTTAATTTCATGGCCAGTTATAGTTAATTTCGTTGCCAGTACATTTCAATTGCCACTTACAGTGTGTTCACTGAGACCCTTGTATTTTTGCCTCCAAGAGACTGTGGCCCGCTACAGTATTACAAAGATAGAGCTTGGAATGTTGTATTCTTTGATGTAGTACGATAAAGCAATATTCATCCGTCTGGGAATACCTGAATGTACCTCCTTTACTCTCCCTACAGAGATCTGCGAGCATGGGTACATCGTCAAGGGGCGCTGCATCTGCCAAGCAGGGTACATTGGAGAAACGTGTGAGAAGAAGAAGAGTTCAGGTAAGACTTAGGCTACACAGACCGACACACTGAAAATTCTCCATTTTACAATCGCGAATCATACACTTAGTGGTGGATGAGGCCAAGTCGTATGATTATCAGTAAGACTCGGGTGGAGAGCCAAGGATAATTTATAAGAAGGACCACGGAGCTACAGGTTACGCTATACGCCAGGTGTAGAACGCCAGTACCATTGGTCAGTGTCGCGCAATTGGTTATCGCATTGATTGTAGCTGATTGTTAAGTAACTGGTGGTGTAACACACAGTGGCCATGATTTCGAGCTGGGTTTGTGAACATAGTAAAAAAAAAAGCACCGTAACATGTGATTGTAGCTCCTTGGCCCTCTTTTCTTCTTATAGATTATCAGTAAAGCTACGATTGTAACCAAATTGCAACGTGCCCATCAACACCTAAACAATGTAACAGGGAGGCGCTCACATTAAGCACCAAGGCTCCCTTCCCCTGCCGATCTCCAGTATACGACTCGTGGTGACTCTCAGAGCAGAACAATGAACAGGACAAAATGTTGTTGTTGTTGTTGTTGTTGTTTTTGTGGAGCGCTTGGGTTGCAATGAAGCCGAGACCGTATGGTCGGTTAAGCTGCCCCTGCCTCTCCCCCACAAAAATAATAAGGCCACACGTTTTTATTTCTATGTTTCTCGTCACCTGAAAATCTAAAAACGTATGCGAGAGGTGGAAAAAATGAAAAATGACCGAAAAAAGAGCTTTTAGACCTTTGTTCACACAAAAATTCAATGATACACCATGCAAAATATCATCCATAGTTAGCAACTAGTATAATGGTAGGAGCTTCTGCATGTGCAGCTAGATTGCGCACAAAAAATGCCGTCCTTGCATCATGTGTCGCGCAGGCCAGGCCACATTATGTACATGTGCACAAGTGTGCTGGTCCCCACATGCACAGTCAGTGCAGCACAGTTTTTTTCTTTTTTCTTCCAGACTCCTGAATCGTATGCGCGCGGGTGACGAGAAACATAGAAATAAAAACGTGTGGCCTAATAGTAAAATAAAATAATAAAAATAATAAACTACTTGAGGACTGTTCAGCACCTGTTCAGCACCTAAACGCATGCATCAAACAACACACACCACGTCACATACTTCCACCTTGCGCACAACAACAAAGATCGAAGCGAGGGCGACCCAGAAAACAACCGTTATCTACACAACTTGTGGATCCTGGTTCACAGACTGTGCTTGCTCCGCCGTCGCTGGTGGCGGTGGTGGAGGAGGGTGTGCGTGGTGGCCCATCGGGCCGGCTTGTGTCGCCGCCTTTGCTCCTGCCGTCAGTGGTTCCTTCGTCAGTGCCCCCGGCGGCTTTGGCTGGGGTGGTGCCGCTTGCGATCCCGGTCCCACTGCCTTCTCCTGATCCTCCGCCGTCAGCTCTTGCGGCGGTGGAGCTTGCCAGTGACAGACCGCGAGCAACATCGACAATGGCAATAACACTACAATTGCCAACTCAAAAAGACCCACCTTGCGTATCAGCAGCTCCCACACCATCACCAACAATGCAATATACAGCCACCACAACTAATCCACCATCCAAGCCCACTATTGAAAGACCAAGACGATCAACAGTCAACTACAACAGAAGCTATGCACTCAACGAACAAGGGCGCAAGGAGGGACGTGACAGCAGGGTGACGGCCGAGTCCCATTCAATGGACCAAGTCAGGTGGGATAACAGAGAGAGAGCGGAGAGGAAGCGGATAATGGGACGGACGGTGAAGGGAGCAATGAGTCGGAGAACGACGATTGTAGTGATCGTGAGAGTGCCGGTGAGAATGTTAGCGTTGTGCGTAGGTTTCGTGGTAGCAAGTCTTCAGTGTACAATCATCTGTTGGCTAGTCCTGATTGTTGCAATTCGTATTCCGACTCTTCTTTCACTGTATTGTGCCGTGGTCGTCATGGTTATGGACTACAGTTAAAAGTTTTGGAAGCCATCTGTCAGCGTCTGTATAAGCCTAATTTGTGTGTACAGAAGGATAGTATAATTGGGTTGAAATTGTTCAAGTAAAGTGTCATGTTTTGTGCGGCCAAGCTTGGCCGTTAATTTTCTAGGTGTAATGTACTGCTGTTATTTGTTATCACTTTGTCCCTTTCTCTTCTTTGTTCATTTTTCAGTTGCAAGTTTAGTGTTAGTACACGCATTCGTTATTGCTCTAGCTTTCATGATAAAATTCACACTTGTAAATTTCACTGCTGTTGTTCTTAGTGTTATTTCTCTAACTTAGATTTTCTATAATAGTTCAATTTTGTTTTCATTGTCCTTTAGTACAACGAAGATTCCTGATGAGTGTTGTACGAAAACTTGTTTGAATCCTCATTTCCTCTACACCATTTCTTCACATTTTCATCGTTTTCTTGCACATTGTCTCCACAGTTTTACATTACATGAATAAATTGTACACAAATGTCGATCCAGCTTGTATTACTGATTGCGGTTATCAAAGTGTTGTCTCCTCGCCGTTTGTTCAATTATTTTATTATTTTTATTTCATTTAAAGGGTCTCCCAGAGGCGACGGCCTGTCGAGGGGATCTCCTGATGCAAATCATGCAATAGAAATGAACAGTGAGGAAAACTACACGTGTCACAGTATATGCTACACAAGGAGCAATAAACACAGGGCTGGGTTGTTCAAAATAAAACAATTACTTGTAGTTTAAATGTCCAGGGATATACCACTACAGTCAAATTTAAACCTTTTCACGTGCAAGCAATATTGCTGCTGAAATTTAGCCTAGTATTATGTTATGATTATGTTGAGAATGGCGACTATGACTCAGAAAGGTGTTCGATTCGTTCCGATTTAGAATATTCGTTCCAGCCCTAGTTTTCAGTCTCTCTGGTGGTCACTGGTCATAGTCGGTTCTTCACCCATGTATGATTGCGGAGTGCTACGATCCC
Source organism: Sycon ciliatum (assembly GCF_964019385.1). Lineage (NCBI taxonomy): Eukaryota > Metazoa > Porifera > Calcarea > Leucosolenida > Sycettidae > Sycon > Sycon ciliatum. The sequence goes on along the minus strand of NC_088654.1, from coordinate 11,897,458 downwards.
AGTACAAAATCACGGCGCTCCCAGCACCCGTCGCCACCGAAACTAGTTAAGCTTGAGCCCCTCTCCCTGACCTCCAACACCAACCTTTCTGAGTTTAAATGTGAACTACACCATACGATGGATCAATTCTGCTGCAGAGTAGTAAAACTGTCTATGGCTTCACGATGAACGCAAAGTTGTGTATCTTGTTGCATGATAGTGACTGCGTTCGATTCTGCACTTGAATCGATTCATGAATCCATTCGCATGCTTTCAAGTCGTTCAATTTTCATGTCATGAGCCCCGGAATCGGTTCGGAATCCATTCACCCTATTCACACCTGGTGATGTGAATAGCGCTATCACTCAACTGTGTTGTCCTGTGTGACCTGTATCTGGTCTCCCTGTTCTCTCTGTTTATCGCGTTCTTCTCGCTCTCACCCATCTACTAGTACATACACATGTATTACCGTATGTCCGCACCTTTATAGCCATGGCGGTATATTCGATTATAAAGCCAGTCTCAGTTATGAAGCCATGGCTTCAAACTTCCAGCCCATCAGAAAGGGTGAACAAGTGGACGTAGATTGAAATTTTAGTGTGAACTTTGACTTTTACAGCATGGCGTTGCGGGTGAGTCAGTTTGCATCTAAAATAGCTAGGAAAGCAGAAGTGTTTCGAATATAAGGCCATGGCTTTAAAGGCGCTGACATACAGTATGCGTCCGTACATGTTTACACTCATACGTCGGTTGTCCGGACCCCGAAGTAGTTCTGGGCACTTCTGTCTACCGGGCACCATTTTGGCGAGGTGCAGTGGAAATGCTACTGCATTTACTCTTTGGTCACTTTTTGTGGAATCAGTGACATCATGATTATGCCGTATCTATGGCCTTTTCCCATCAAAACGTACATGTATGGGATTCGGGAGTTACGGGCATTTCGAAGTGCATGGTCCTGGACCGCCTGGAAAAACGAGGTATGAGTGTACAGAAAAAAGAGTAACATTATCGTGTCCATTCCCGAAGGGAACTCACGACGGCCGCTAACACCCGGTATACCCTAGTGTACGTGTACATGTGCATGCTAATACGAAGACCCACTTGAAATAAAGAAATTGCAAATCACTAATTGCACGATCGTGTCGGAACGGCATGCGAAATGCTAGCCCCGACCCTGCCCACAACATGATGTACATGTACATCGTTTATGAATCAGGGTGTTTAGTGATAGCTTGCATACCGTCCTACCGGTAGGACCCAAGAAATCGAGCTGCAAAAGTGCTTTTGGTTGAGAATTTTTTTAAACAATTGTTGAGATGAGGTCTTTGTCAGGCAAAGTAATGGCGCAAAATGCAAGGCTATGTCCAGTGCATTGCGTATGCGCAATTTTACCGATTGTCAAAATGGCCGCACATAATCATGTTGGTGCGCTAGCAACTCTGTCCAAAGTGAATTTTGACCATGGCACATCAATTGTGGTGAGGTCCTAATGTTTTTATTAGCTTGCCAAGGCCGTGGAATGCATAATTCCATACTCCGTTTCCATGGTTACCATGGGTTGTTACCATGGAATTTCGTAGTATGCCTTGTGCGATCACGTCTAAAATTTGTGGACTTCTTCATTAGCCCCTTAGCAACAGTTAAGGGACAAGTTTTAGGTCAATGTTAGAACAGAGGCCATGCAGCATGTCTGTGTATGATGGTCCTACCGGTAGGTCCTACCGGTAGGACCGAGGTCTATGCAAGCTATCATTAGACTTCACTGCTATAATTTACCTGATTGCAACCATTTCACGATCAGTCACCACCAACACCACACCAAGGTCGTTGGCGCTGCAAATTCTATTCAAAAGAAATGAAATCTCCAAATTTTCGCCCTTGGGGGCTTCACCTTGGTGTGATGGTGGTGACTGATCGTGACATGAATTGGCTGCAGTGGAGCTTCCGTGTTCTAAAAAATTGCAACCATTTTCTTTTTGTACAAAAGAGAAAGACCAAGGAACTACAAGTTACGCTATACTGTCCACTAACACCACCAGTTAATAAACAGTCGTTTCTCTTTTGTATAAATTAAACCTTGGCTCTCCGTCTGAGTACATTTCTTTTTGTTTTCTTTTTTTTGAATGCTTTTTGCAGATCTCCTCGCAAAATTGCACAAGGAAGGTGAGGCAATGTACATGTAATTATGGATAATAAGGAGAAGGACAAAATTGTACACCAACAACCCCTTCCCCTTACTATGTTTACTGCATAAACTTGAGCCTCCTACGTTAGGTGATCTGTTGCTCTGCGTCTTCGAGTTCTAGTGAGACCAGTCTGACCAATAGCCTTAGTAGTTTCGTCATCGTCCTGTAACTCAGGGGGGGGGGGGGTAGAGAGACAGTGTGGTATAGAAAGTCTATTTTCACAGAAGCTTAGGGCAGCTTGCGCCCTTCCTTGGCCGGGCTTTGGTGGGCGCGGATCGCCGTTACGCCTTTATTTCGTTCATGGGGATTTAGAGGAGACTCGTCTTATTCTGCTTCCTTTCATTGTTGTTCTACTGCAAAGCAGACTTATAGCATGAGTTTTCCTTTTTGCAGCTGTGCTCAATGTTTCCCCAAACATTTAGTGCATAGGTCTCTTGTTGTCCCTTCTTGGAACTGGGAAAGGTGTTCAGGGATCCCAGAAATGGCCGTTTCTGGATCGTGACTCGAGTTTCGCCCACCTTGCACCCCACAGTACAGGCAGTGTGAAACAAGGCTATTTGCACCTGCATATCCAGTGAAACCTGGTTTTACCCTTTGGTGCCCGACTGAATTTTAGATTTTTCGAGCGACCACCCCACGGTGCAAGCAAAAGCGGTCGTTAAAGCCAGGTGGTCTTTCGAACCAGGTCCCACAGTGTGCGTGTAGAACTGTCCGTGCATGGATAAGCGGTCGTTAAGAGCAGGTGGTCGCTACACCCAGAGGTCGCTTACCCCAGGTTTTACTGTACATATGTCGTATATCTCCATACACATCCGTCTATCAGGTTGTGCACTTTCATTTCTCTCGGGGTATTATTTTTACTTTTCTTTTTTCTTTTTTTTTCACGTGGACAATCAACCGTCACATGTAGCAGAGCTCAAAAGAGACAGAAGCGGAAAAGGTTAGGACCACATTGCTGCCCTGTACGCGAACTGTTTATTATCAAGAGTAGATAAACAAGAGTGTGCAACTCCGGATCTTTCCTGCACAATCTGCAGATACCCCCGCCCATGGCGGAATTTTTTGTTGACGTCACCTTTTTTCAGAAGAACGCGCATTTCGCCGCAGAGCAGTGTGAGAGCACGTGCTGGGCACCGACCTTGTAGTGTAAAGCCGGCCAAGAGCACGAGGGAAAACTTTCCGAAAGACTCGCAGCTCGTGCGCCGTCGAAAAGATTACGTCAGCAAAACATTCCGCCGTGGGCCTACCCATCCGCGAGTTGCACACTCTTGTTTATCTACTCTTGTTATTATCCATCAGCACTCGGCCGAAGACCGGAGATTGGCACCCACCGGGTTTGGAAGAAAATAGGACGAAAGAACACCCACCCCAGAGCATTACAAATCAAGGACCGTACACAGGGTAGCCGCCCAGTCAAGGAGAGCATTCTTTTGCAATTCAGACGCAGAGCAGTAGCTGGTGATACCGATGGTGTCAAGGACTCAAGATATCCTGGCAACTGTTTGTAAACAGTGCCCAAAGTCCCAACTAGCACAGGAACAATCTGAGTCTCAACTTGCCATAGCCGATGGATTTTGCGAGCAATAAGTTGATACTTGACACGTTTCTCAACTTCCTTTTCAGCAACGCGTGGATCACCAGGCACAGCAATATCAATGATCAGGGATTATTATTATTTTTATAAGTTATCGTAGATTCGGCTATGGTGTAGTAAGCGGCAGGATGTAGCGCAGTTAGCCCCAACCAAGCTGAGTGAGGTATACTAGTAGATTTCGTACTGGCGGGGATCCTGTGTGAATGTACTACATCGCTCAAATGATGTCATTCAGAAATGTCCCCCTGACAGCTTCCCTTTTGTTTCGCACTGCAGGTTTTGTGTGTTTCTGCTCAATTTATGAGCTCTTATTTGCATGCGGTGACCGCCATGCACATACAACATGTCTTGATCGGACCATACAACAGATTTGTATACACTTATCTTACTTTCTGTCTAGGACTTTGGAAGGTGAAAGTAGGACGAGCACAATCTGGCCCCTACTCACTCGCTACGTTGCCAAGGGGCGTGAAAGTCTCCTACGAATTTGCAGGCGACGCCTGCGCATACATCAACCACACCCTTCTGACCCCGCAGGAGCTAGCCGCCGCTTTCCAGTACGACGCAACACTCCGAGCAAGCCTCGATGATCTCCTGGTGCCTGGGGTTGGTCTAGACCACCTGTATATCCTCGCCGGAGGGCAAGTCAAAGCTTATTATAAACCTATATCCGGACCATCGTATGTAATATTTCTTACCACCGTTACAGGAGAAGAAGGGTATTCGGTCCTGTGTGGAAGTAAGTATTATACTTCGGATGTTCTATTTCAGTAACAAAACTTGTTGTCCATAACCATTTTTTGGCACACAAAGTGCGAGAGAGCTCCAGAGGGGTGATAGCCATCCACGGCAGGAAAAGAAAAGAAATAATGGAAACGTGGCAATGCGTAAATCACGTAAAGAAAAATAATGCAGAAACCAGTGCTGAACACATAACTGGGGAAGCACGGTCGAGTTCGACCCGGGAAATTTGCCTGTGCAGGGCAGCTGTGCTGTTCAAACCAAGCGCGAGACACACACAGAAGTATGGTAGTACGATTTCTTGATTTCACCCCCCCCCCCCCATAGGTCCCTGAGGCTGTGTTTACATGAGAAACTTCAACCCGGGTCGAGTTCAGCCCGGGTTGAAAGTCTGTACGATAGACAAAATAGGTGAGCGTTTACATGAAGACAGTTGACCTGGGTCAAATACTGATATGCCGCCAAAAGTCCACTTCTAGAGTTCTGTATGGTCACGTGAATCCTTTCGCGTGAAATTAAATTTGCATCTGCAGTGCTGTTCAAACCTGGCACGAGATACGCACAGAAGTACGTAAGTATGATTTCTTCGACCCGGATTGATTTCAACCCTCCCCTGGGGGAGACCCGGGGCGACATTTCAACCCGGGTCAAGCGCAATGCGTCATGTAAACTCGCCATTCATTTTGTGTATGAGGCGGGTTGAAATCTGACCCGGGTTGAAACGTCTCATGTAAACACAGCCTTATGTCGTGTGAATCGTCTATAATAGACGATTCACACGACAGGCAAATCCACGTTTACAGGAAAGTCACCATGGAGATATTCCTGCGGGTGACCAAAATTTGCCCGCGGGAATCAAAAGTGTCCATGGCCTTTTTGCCCGCGGATTACAGAATGGCTCAGACCACGCAGTGGTCGCCAGCTATTCTGGATTATATGAAGAATGTGATGTCGAACATATCAACGTGTTTGGCCTAATTCTCTAACTTGACAGCTAGTTTGTAGTGTATTTTACATGTTTTATGTGAATTTTGTGTTTTATTTTGTGCGCATGCCCTTTGGCATCTTGGAAAGCGCACATTTTTTTGTTGTCGAAACTGTCCGTTCCACACTTGCTCTTCGGCCTTTGATAGCGAGCCTCTAACAAGTGCATTATCCCAATATCAACGTAGACGGGTGGGAGGGAAGGGACGTTGATATGTTCGACATCACATTCTTCATATAATCCAGAATAGCTGGCGACCACTGCGTGGTCTGAGCCATTCTGTAATTATATTTCAGAATGCTCTGTCTCCATATCAACGTGATTTTGTAGCTTGTCAGTGGTCGACAGCTTGGTAGACAGGACAGCCTTCCCGAAGGTGTTGTTCTTCTGAGGCTTGTAGTAGAACTTTTGGAAGATACTCTCACTGCTCCAATCTGCTGCAGAGAGGATATCGGTCGTTGTGACCCCAGCGTCTGCTGCAGCTGAAGTTGCAGCACTTCGCACCGAGTGCGCTTTGAAGATATCCGTATCGATTCCGGCCTACGCCAGAACTGTTTTAATCCATCTGGCTACGGTCGATGATGACACCGCTTTGTAGGGTTGTATTGTAGCAATCAGGAGTTGAGCTTGCTTTTCATCATCAGCTCGATTCGCCAAGGTCCTACTTTCGTAATCCTTCAATGTTTGCACAGGACACAATAGTGCATTGTCCTTAAATGCTGGGAAGAAGAACTCTGTAATCTTCTTGTTCTGCCTGGACTGCTTTGCTAGTTTTGTCGGGTGAAATGTTACGCCCTCCGGGCTAAACTGCCTGAACCTTATATCAAGGTTCACAAGATCCACCGATCTCGATGGCCTAGTGAGGGCCAACAGCATCGTGATTTTGAACGTTATATCCTGGAGGGACATTTGCTCGTTCTGACCTAGTGAGACCAGGTATGTTGTGACCTTTGATACGTCCCACGTTGAGGAGTACCTAGGTTGGGGTGGTCTTTCATGGAAGACGCCCTTCAGTAGTCTGCTTACCATTGGGTGTGATCCCACTTCGTATCCATCAACTTTGTCGTGGATAGATGATATTGCAGATCGATAATTACACAAGGACCTATACTTGTACTTATTCTGATAAAGAGAAGCCAAGAAGTTAACCACGCCGGCTATATCTCCCGAAATGGGATCAATGTCCCTTTCGACACACCAGCATGCCCATTTCTTAAAGAGGGAATCATAAGTTTTTGCAGACTTCTGTCTCCAAGATGCGAGGAGAAGTTTTGAAGCCTCTCCCGAAAGGTTCTCTGCTGAGTATCTTGACCTGAGATATTCCACACGGCTAGGGGTGGGTTTATCTCCGGTTCGTTGACTGGGTGAGTTGGTTGGATCGGGCTTCTGGAGCTCGTTATGAGGCAAGGCTCTTGGATCAGCATGTCCAATAGCATTGGGTACCACACTTGGCCCGGCCATACCGGTGCCACAAGCACAATCTCTGCATTCTGTTGTTGGACTTGTTGCAGGACTTTGCCTATCAAGTTCCAAGGTGGGTTGGCATAGCCGTTCGAAACTTTCCAGTTCATTGTGAAGGCATCTGTGGCTATTGCTACTGGGTCGGGTCTCCAACTCACATACTGTGGGAGTTGATGGAACAGTCGAGAGGCAAAGAGGTCCACATCCAGTGGGCCGAATCTCGAGTTTATCCTTTGAAAGATTTTCGGGCATAGCATCCAGTCCGATCTGTCTTTCATCACTCGGGATTCCTCGTCGGCAATCACATTCAACGAACCCGCGAGATGAGAGGCTTTGAGAGTGATATTCCTCTGAAAGCACCACACCCAGAGCTCTTTCGTCAACCGGTTGAGTTCCGGTGATACGGTTCCTCCCAGTTTGTTGATGTAAGTCAGGGCAGTCGTGTTGTCCATCTTTAGATGGATCACAACATCTGTAGCATCCTTGGCATAGCTCTTGATCGCAAGGGATGCCGCCAGTAATTCCAGGCAGTTGATGTGCATGTGTCGTTCCTGTGGGGACCATGGTCCGCCTGTTCGAACATTGTTGAAAGATGCTCCCCAGCCTATTGTGGATGCATCTGTCTCTATCACCATGTCCGGCTTCGCCAACAGGAGTTGTTTCCCGTTCTTGTGAGACAGCTGATCCGTCCACCATGTCAGTTCCTCTCTGGCATCTGGTGACAGATGGCAAGGATGGGAGTACTCTTGATTCCCCTCCTCGAGAGACACTTGTAGACACCTCTGCAGGTGTCTGTAAAACAATGGTGCCGCAGCGATTGCTTGGGCCGCATGGTTCAGTTTGCCCAGAAATCTGGAAACTGCCAACGCCGTCAAGGCATCTGCTTGCAGTAGACTTTTCGCCTCGGACTTGATCTTCTTGATCTTGTCTGAGGGTAACTTCAGCTCCATCGTTGCGGAGTTCACTGTCAACCCGAGGAATTCTGTCTCCTGGGTTGGAATCACTTGGGATTTGGTTTGGTTTACTGTGAAACCCAAGTTTTCGAGTAGAAAGATCAGGCACATTGTGTGTTGACGAGCTTTCTCTTCGCTTTCTGCCAGAATCAGAATATCGTCTATGTAGATGATTACTCTCAGTCCGAGTGTCCTGAGAAAAACCATTATTGGCTTCGTGGTCTTGGTAAAGACCCATGGAGCCGACGACAGACCGAAAGGTAGGCAGTTGAACCGGTACGTCTTTCCCATCCACTGAAATTTCAGGTAGGATGTGTGTTCCGGCGTTATCGGGATCGCAAAGTAAGCGTCCTTTAGATCGACTTTCGTCATCCAGTCGCCCTGCTTTAGCAGGTCTTTGAGAGTGTGAATTCCTTCCATCTTGAAGGAAACTTTCCTCACAAAGGTGTTGAGACTCTTCAGATTTATTATTGGTCTCACACCCCCGTCCTTCTTCGGGACTGCAAACAACTGAGAAATGAATTCTTTCTCTTGTTTCTTCATCTGTACTTCCGTAACAGCATGTTTCTCTACCATCTTTTGCACTTCTAGTGAAAGACAGTTCATCTCTTCCCCGGAAAAGACTATTTCGTGGGGCGGTTTCACTTGATGGGGTTGAGCAATCCAATCTATTGCATACCCTTGCACACAATCCTGTACCCAACGGTCGGATGTGAGAACTTTCCAATTTTGAATGAAAAGTTGTATCTTCCCTGCAGGGGAGGACTCTGTAAGGCTATGCTTTGAGCCATGTCCACAAAACCCAAGTCCTTCAGGCACACCATAAGCGGAGATTGAGACATATTTGGAAGAAATTTTATTTCTTTCAAATGATTCATGAGGAGGCACTTCTGGTCCCGCTGATGCTCGTGTGCTGGACTTGGACTTGTTGGAGCTGGATGTCACTTGGCAGAGTCCGAGGACTTCTTGCTGCTGCCGTGGCTGAAGCTCGAATTGCCTGCGTAAGGCTGGTACCGTCCTCGTCCCCTGAATCCTCCACGGGAATTGCGGGAGTCCCGGTGAAAAACCGGCTGGTGGCTCTTGAAACCGCTCGGTTTCTTGGCAGGAGCTGACTGGGTATGGGTCTTGCTGGCTGCAACGCTGTTCAGCACCCGCATCTCGTCATCACGCTCCTTCGCCTTCTTATAAAAGCCGTCGCCAAACAAATGTTGACGGGCTTCGGTAAAAATGGAGTCGTCCTCAGCCATATCCGCAATGCGGGGGTTCAGACTAGAGAGGGCAATTTGACGGCGTTCCCGATTACATTGGGCCGAAAATTCCCGAGGAGTTTGACTGCTGACTGTACAGCCTCCAATATCTCGCAAGCAGAGATATCCCCACTCTCTGCTCCCTCCAACACTCGAGTTAGGGGACCAACGGCGTCCAGGCCCAAGCTTTGCAGGCGCGCCAATTGTTTGTCTCGAGACTTTGTCTCATTGGACATCCTGGACTTCATGACTTTGTCAAGTCCAGGACAAGCCGAGTGTGGACAGTTTGGGGCACCAAACTTGTCACGAATTTGTCGCCTGCTCGGATTCGGCAAGGCGGAACAAAAACTCGACTTCAACAAACCCATAGTTGAATCAGACACAGGAAAAAGTTTGACCCCTTTGGAGTCCAACTCTTCCGTCTCTTTCTCCATTTCCTCCATCACACTGCTATCATCCGGCCATGACTTGGAGCTTTGCTCCTTGTATGGTGTGGACGTGCCGAGGAATGAGACAGTCGAAGGATTTTGTCTTTGACTATCCTCGATTCTCGTTACACGATCAGCAATGCTTTGCATGCTGGCTTGGATATTTTCCAGGATTCCAACCATCTCGCTGGACGGTGTAGACGACGTCTCCATACCAGTATCCATAACTAGAAGAAGTACAAAGACTAAGAAATGTTTCAAAACTGAAAAGGTACAAGACGTACAAAACGCAGCCGTCACTCAAGGCGAGCTAGAAAAAAGGCCGAAGAGCAAGTGTGGAACGGACAGTTTCGACAACAAAAAAATGTGCGCTTTCCAAGATGCCAAAGGGCATGCGCACAAAATAAAACACAAAATTCACATAAAACATGTAAAATACACTACAAACTAGCTGTCAAGTTAGAGAATTAGGCCAAACACGTTGATATGGAGACAGAGCATTCTGAAATATAATGCACTCATCTGCGGGCACTTTTACAGTTATGAGGCTGTGAGGTCGTACTATCGTACGGTAGTCTTGAACACTGGTTGTTTGGCCTTTGTCTTTGGGTACTCATTCCAAATCACCACAGTAACGCCGTATACTCACCGGATACTCGCGGGAGCTCTGGCCGCCACCCGCGGCCGTGTGAACTTCAGCCTCACGTTTCACTTCCTGCGGGCACCTGACAAACGTGGATTTGCCTGTCGTGTGAATCGCCTATTAGGGGAGGGTTGAAATCAGGGAGCAGTACAATACCGTATTGTACTGCTCCCTGGTTGAAATCAACCCAGGGCGAAATGTCAACCCGGGTCAAGCGCAATGCATCGTGTATACACGTAATCTATAAACGAGCTAGTCAATCTGTGTTCATGGCGGGTTGAAACTTGACTCGGGTTGAACTCAATCCGGGTTGAGACGGCTCATGACATTGTATTCAACACAGCCTCACCATGTAGGCATTGACAGATTATGCTAGCATAATTTTTCGCATAATTCCTACCAAAATCGAATAATCGCATAATTCGAGGCAAATTGCATACGAATCGCATAAAATTGGAATAATCCGCCTGTTCGCGTCAAATAATTCCATACAGTTGTACATGTTCTACAAGTACAAGCAAGAGTACATAACCCCCGGGGGGGTTATGTACTCTTGGTACAAGTACAAGCGGGATTCACAGAAGCTTTTTTGCGATGCGACACGCGATGCGACAGACGCGAAACCGGGAAAACCCCAAATCGCAGCCATGTCGCACCCCACGCAACTGCCGCAACTGGGCCATCGCAGGCCATCGCAAAAGTTGAGCTTGGCTCAACTTTTGCGATGCGATGCGATGCGACAAGCGATTTGGTGTACGATTTTGACCTTTTCTACAGCAAAGTTGTACAAAGGTGCAAGAGTTGCCTATAAATTTTTTCAAGTTGTGTCAAACCGCGCAAATATCTTGGTGGCGTACCCAAATCAGCAAAACTTTGTCGCATCGTTGACTTCTTCTGTGAATGGTATTTCGCGAGTTCGCATCGCACGCGTCCGTCGCAGATCGCGTCGCATCGCGTGTCGCATCGCAAAAAGCTTCTGTGAATCCCGTTAAGCCCGATTCACAATACAACTTTCTGCGACGCGACACGCGATTTGCGACAGTTGCGACAAGAAACTGCCTGTCGCGAGCTGTCGCAAGCTGTCGCAAGCTGTTGCAATGCACCTGTCGCAGAAGTTGAAGAAGGTTCAACTTTTGCGACATGCGACACGCGACATACACAAATGGAGTACAGTTTCGACCCTGGGTGCACGTGCAGTGCACGTGCATAGTACTACTTGTGCATGAGGATGTCGCAAACATGAAGAATATTGTGAACCGTGTATCGCTGGCGCAGCTCGTCGCATGTGTCGCAAGTCGCATGTCGCGTCGCAGAAAGTTGTATTGTGAATTGGCCTTTAAGCGGGATTCACAGAAGCTTTTCTGCGATGCGACACGCGATGCGACAGACGCGAAACTGGGAAAACCCCAAATCGCAGCCATGTCGCACCCCACGCAACTGGGCCATCGCAGAAGTTGAGCTTGGCTGAACTTCTGCGATGCGATGCGATGCGACAAGCGATTTGGCGTACGATTTTGACCTTTTCTACAGCAAAGTTGTACAAAGGTTCAAGAGTTGCCTATAAATTTGTACAAGTTGTATCAAACCGCGCGAATATCATGGTAACGTAGCCAAATCAGCAAGATGTTGTCGCATCACTGACTTCTTCTGTGAATGGTATTTCGCGAGTTCGCATCGCACGCGTCCGTCGCAGATCGCGTCGCATCGCGTGTCGCATCGCAAAAAAAGCTTCTGTGAATCCCGCTTTTAAAAGACGCACCAGGAAGTCGTAGGTTTACGACTCCCTTGAGAACATGTCCAGTCCACTACATGTACAATCAGTGACGGTCGTAGCTAGGTCGGACGGTGCGGTGACCCCGTTGAACTTTTGCTACTACAGGACAACGCCCTCTACAAAACAATTCCCCTGTTATTTTGCACAGAAGCATAATACATTAGCAGCATATGTGAGCATAATATTATTATTTATTATTATTTATTCTTCTTTTACTAGGGAATTCCCAACAGGCGTCAGCGCCTTTTTACAGGGAACCCTAGGTATAATTTGATGGATGAGCGAAATTCAGCTGGTGAACTAGACATGCGGCAAGCCGGTGGAAGTGTATTCCACCTGGCAGCGCCCAAATAAGAAATTGCACTAAAGCCATATCGGGTGTTAGCGGGGGGCAGAACAAGAGCAGCAGAGACTTGGCCACGGGTGGTGGCTGCAGTGCGAGCACCATGGGCGCGCAAGGTAAAGCGGTCTCGCAGAAGAGGACTAGCAAGTCCATTCAGGCAGCGGTAAACAAATACATAGGTTTTGAAGTTGAGGCGTTTCTCAAGGGCGTACAAGTTAGTATGACTGTATAGAAGAGTGGTGGGAGTCATTCTATCCAACGAAAATATTCTCTTTAATGCTACGCGGCTGGCAGTAAGAAGCTTGTCATATAGGGCTTGTGATAAGCAATGGATATATGCAGTGCTGCCAAACTCAAATGTGGACTGAATGATCGATAAATAGAAAAGTCGTTTGCCAAAAATGCTGATATTCTGCTTTGCGTGGACAAATGCTCCAACCTTCCTATTGACATTTGCACATACTGCATCCACTTGGGTTGAGAAAGACAGACAGACAATAATGCGGCATAATATGATAACTTTTAGCAAAAAAATAGCATAATTCTGCAATTTTTTCAGCAATGCGAAAAGCCTAATTTCACGAAAATATTAGCATAATCTGTCAAGGCCTAGGCTCAACCTAAAATGTTGTGATTTGCTTTCAAGCAATGTGCATAATCAGTAAATTGATGTTGCTGTTTTTGTTTTGTCTTTTGGTTTCCCGTTCTCGGAGCCTTCTATTCGGTGCTCTTTGTAGTTGTACTTCTGTACCGTTGAGCTATCCGAATTCAAATAAACACTAAAAAAATGCGCTGGCGAGGAACAGTTTGCTTTTTCACTCCAAAGGCAGCTCACAACACATACTATGCATACCAATGGCACTTGGGTCTTTTTTCCCGCTCCGCCAGCGGACCAACTAGGTTCAGCCTGGTCCCATAGCTCAGATGGTTAGAGCATTGTTCATGACAAGCAAGGTCCAAGGTTTGAGTCCTGGTGGGTAGGGGTGTGCGGATAATGCTCGAAAAGGGGGCAGATTCTGCTCGAAAAGCAGTGAAATTGGCAGAACCATACAAACCTTATGGCGGGCAATTCCTCGAATTCTGTTCCATTTCTTTATGTTTACACATACCAAACATGCATGAAACTTACCAGAAAAAGTACCGAATTCTGCCAATTTTTCTGCCGGCATTATCCGCATATGCCTACTGGTGGGTCTTGCCTTTTTACACTTTAAAAAAAGAAAAAAGCAGTTCATTTCCCCGACTGATCCATTGAAGAAGGGCTGAGGCTTCCTGCAGCTTCATCTGTGAAAAGAATTCGGGTGGACACACCCATTCCCATAGCGCTGCACATCACATCCGAACCAGTTCCGTTATTTTTACAACGTTTCGGCACTTGGCCATCGTCAGGTAATAACAATGAATACCGTGGAAGCCACATAAGAGCAGTATATACGCAGAGTATAGCGCCAAAAAAGATGCGAATTATGTCACCTAGTATGCAGAAGGGGGGGGGGGGGGCAGAGAGAGAGAAAAGGCGCAACTAGCACATCACGGAGGAGAAGCAGCAGAAGGTAGCGTGCATTGTGCTCTATGAATGGCGTTACGCAGAGTGTAGCGCCAAAATATAAAATGATGCGAGTTATGTCACCTCTATACAGAGGGGGGGGGGAGAGAAGGTGCAACTATGCACATCACGGAGAAGAAGATCCATTGAATAACTAATAATATTTACTAGTAATTCTTTCCTTCAGGAAGTACAGCCGTTTATGTGGTCTCATAACCAAACAGTAGAGTAATAATTCTTTGTTGCCATCTTCAATAGGTCCGTCAAATAGTAGTAATAGGTCTCTATGGAACGAAACAAGACTCGTCAGGAGTACTACTACTACTTGCTTTCGTGGAGTGTGGCTGGTGAACTGTTCGTGCTGTGATCTGCAAGCGTCGTGTGGTCTCGTCGGGTCAAATGAAAAAATACCCTATTTAACAGTAGAGTGTCGGTTATCCGCCACCCTAGGTACCCGGGCTGTCTCAAGGGTGTTCGGATGAGGCGATTCGGATAATCCGGATCATCCGGATAGTTGACGTCCGGATAAACGCCGTTCTACTGTACCGTACAACAGATGATCATAAGGCAGCGGGAGTTCAAAGGGGCTCCGTTTTTGTTTTTTTTTACTTCGCAAAATCCAAACGGGAATTTCTTCCCAATGACAAGGTAGCGAAGATCTTAAGAGGGAAGAAAAAAGGCTGAAAAAACAATTACTTCCGCCACCAGGACTCAGACCAAGGAGTGTCCTTCGTAGTCAGCATTGCTTTGCTTTTTACCTTTCGATATTTCTCATTGCTCCCGTTGATGTGCTGCTGTTTTCTCAGGAGGCAACTTTGCAGCTCTCACGCAGGCTCATTGAGAATCTAGGTTGGTAGCATCACAAGAATGATAATGGTAAGCATAAATAGGTCCATAAATAAACCCCTCGATAGGCACATTGCTTTTGGGTCATTTCATAATAATAATAATAATTTAAAAATTCGACGAGGAGACAATAATTTTAATATGGCAATAAGTAGGACGAGCTGAAGCGACATGTGGACTACTTTATTAACAATGTAAGCGATGGAGACGATGCAAGAAACAACCTAAAGGGTAAGGAAAAATACATGTAAGAAGAAAAAGGGCAATGGAAAAAAAAAGATGATTCGAACAAGTTTTCGTACAACACTCTTCAGGAATCACCGTTGTACTAAAGAACAAAATGAGAACAAAGGAAATAATATAGCAATCAAGGTAGGGTGACACGATACAATGACAGCACTAGAATATCGAGGTGCGATTTCTCACAAAAGTGTGCAGAAAACAAGGGTATACAAGTAAGAACTAAGCGTGACAAGTGTGTATCAGCAACAAAAAACAAAAAAGTGAGAACGAATGATAATAATAACAATAATAAACAAGAAGGTGACAAAACACATTTAGGCACAAGTGGCAACAACGTTGCCACACTACACAACAGAACATTATTTGAACAATTTTAGGGTAATAACACTATCTTTCTGGACACACAAATTCGGCTTATGAATGCGCTGACAAACAGCTTCCAAAACTTGTAACTGCAAAAGATAACCATGACGAGCACGGCACAAAACAGAAAAACAGGAATCAGAATAAGTACGACAACAGTCAGTACTAGAAACCAAATGATTGTATACTGAAGACTTGTTATTACGAGACGGACGCACACAATCTCGACTCACGCGCACACCCTCACACTCCCTCTCACCCTCACTCAGCTCACCTTCTCCCTCACTGTCCGAATCAGAACCTGCTCCGTCATCCACCGCGGTTTGACTCTCCTCCTCACTTGCATCCTCCTGCGTCTCACCTTCACCACCCACGCCAACCCTGAATGCCGTTGCCTTCACGTCAGTCGTCGTCCTTTCCGATTGTTTCCTTTGTATTTTTACCGTGAATTCATAGGTCCGGTTGTAATCTGCTGTAGATCTCCGTGGTCTGTCATTTGCTGCTTTGTTTTGTGGATTAGTTGTTGTTGTTGTTGTTGGATGTGAACCTGGTGTTGTTGTTGGATGTGAAGCTGGTGTTGTTGTTGCCGCCTTGGTTGTTGGTCTTTCTGTTGAATCCAGCTCTGGTTCCGGTGGGACAAATCGACCACCACGGGTGCTCCCCACCAACACAGACCTCGAAGGAGGAGGGTCAGGGGGAGGCAGAGGTGCTGTCACCACTCGAGGCACAGCCCCATGCAAAGCACCCAGAGGCACAGACTTAGGCACACCCGAGGGCTGCACCAGTGGCGGTTCCGCACGCACCTCCAAAGAGCTGCCAAGCTCCAGCCCGTCCAACACAGATGTCAGAGGGGGAGCGGCAGACAGCGGCAGGGAACTATCCTGCCGTCTAGGTGATGGGTTTTTCCTAGGCCTCCCGCGTTTGGGACCTTGATTGCTATATTATTTCCTTTGTTCTCATTTTGTTCTTTAGTACAACGGTGATTCCTGAAGAGTGTTGTACGAAAACTTGTTCGAATCATCTTTTTTTTCCATTGCCCTTTTTCTTCTTACATGTATTTTTCCTTACCCTTTAGGTTGTTTCTTGCATCGTCTCCATCGCTTACATTGTTAATAAAGTAGTCCACATGTCGCTTCAGCTCGTCCTACTTATTGCCATATTAAAATAATAATAATAATAATAATAATAATAATACTTCTGAAGTAATAACAATAATAATGGCTTCATGTGAACTCCGTTACTCACTGAGAATGATCTGATGATCCACATTTGGCCTCTTTAATGGGAAAACAAAAAAAAACTCAATGTGCCATCATGAAGGATTCGAACAAAACACACTGAAAAGAAAGAAAAAATCACCTGGAAACGAGTTATGAAGCAACTCTCCACAACATGCAGTCAGAAAGTGCGATAACAGGGCACAAAAGTTAACAGGCCACTGAGACATTCGTAACTCGTTTCCATGTGATTTCTTCTATTTTAGTTTTTAAAATTATATTGACTGGCTCAGCATCCGAGTTAAAAAGAAAGAAAACAATTTTTAATGCAAGAAAGTAATCGTGTAAAAAGAATGTTAGTATTGCAACCCAGTTCCTACTTGAAATGCAAGATCAATGCAATTAGAACTGGTACAACATGCATCCCCAGAATATGGATGGAAACTGTTCAGCAGACAAGTACTGCCTAGTTGCCTTCCCACACAACCGGCGCTCAGTGATTGCAAGCATTATTAAATAGACTGAGGAGCTCATCACGGACTTCACGTCTTGACAGTGCAACCAAAATGGCCGACATCATCTGACCCATGTGAACCATTAATAAATAATGGACAGGACTCAGATGGAGAGCCAAGGTTTAATTTATACAAAAGAGAAAGACCAAGGAATTACAAGTTACCCTATACTGTCCACTAACACCACCAGTTACTAAACAATCAGCTCATGCGATAACATTGCACGACACTGACCGACGGTACTGACGTTCTACAACTACCCCCCCCCCCCCAACCTTATGTTATTTCTATAACTTAGAACCTTCCAAGTTGGAAGGCTGTTGGAGTGCGCATCCAAGATGTGCTAGAGCTGTTAGCCAGTTAGTTGTAGAACGTCAGTACCGTCGGTCAGTGTCGTGCAATGTTATCGCATGAGCTGATTGTTTAGTAACTGGTGGTGTTAGTGGACAGTATAGCATAACTTGTAGTTCCTTGGTCTTTCTTTTTTGTATAATTTATGGGCAGTTACCTATTTTGGCTTTTTGGCACCGAGCGGCAAAATCCACGTTCTTGTTGAGCAGTTTTATACGCCTGACCATATTGTGTGCGTTTTCCATGCGTATTCTGTATTGTGTAGGTGGAGCAGGCAGGACGAAATGAGTATTTTCCGCATGCACTGCTTTACGTCCTTCTTCGCGTGAACAATTGGACGCTCTCTTAAACCTACCCCTGTCTAAGAATGCATCTATATGTTGCTGTTTCTTTGTTTTCTTCGTGTTTTCACAATAAAATTACTATTGCGATAGTCGGTTGCCCACCAACGTCGAGCCATGGCTTTTCGGGACAACTTCCCAGTCTGTTTGCGTATCTTCAAATTTCCGTCCCTTCACCTGCCGGAGCCCAGTTGTGGAATCCTCTGCCTATTCTAACCAATTAACCAATAAATTCAACAAATACACAGGATGTGTACCCTTTGTGTGCTGATCTTCTTCAAAAAAATTGCTGCATCACGTGGCTCTGTGTGTGTGTGACTTGTGTGTGGATATTGCAGTCCTGTGGCCGTAGTGTGGTGTTGTGCTGTGTGACGTCACTGCAGCATCCTATAATCCACAGAGCAGGGCACCGATCTCACGCAACACAGAAACCTCTACTAGTACACAAGAGCATACATGCAGATACAGTCATGTACAGTCGCGGCAAGCGAAATCCGACACTTGCCATACTCATACTCGTAGGGGACAGCGCCACAAATGGACATCATGGGCATGCCCCTAAAATCGACAAAATTTAATCAATGTTACAAAGTGATAAGCCTCGAAGTTACGAACTCAGGGTGTTGATATGTAGTTGGGAATCCTTTTTAGTTTTCATTGTTTCCATACGGTTATCGGCAGTGCTCAACAGCGACTATAGTCGAGGAGCAAGGATGGCCAAAGCGAAAGTAATAGTTTGTACGCATTTTCGTTTTTGCAGAACCTCTCTCTATAAACTCCCATTTTTCTCTCCTTTCGCAACTTTTGGTCACCCAGGCATTCGCCCCAGCCACTCTTGTATCCATAGAACGTCTCGCAAAGAGATCATTTTCCTGATGGGCTTTCTAGGAGGGCGATTGTGGTGACCCGAATTTTGAAAAGATTTAGCACAATTTCAATATTCGTATCACCTATCTAGCCGAGATATCGGCGATTCAAAGGCAAAATGCCGTTTGACGTTTGCAGTAACTCGGAGAACAGGTGCCCTTACCTTGACAATGCATTTTTCCCGGAGCTATGAGTGACATTCCCAGGTGTTATATAGACCATTAGGCATTACTTTACTCAATGTTACAATCATAATACAGTACTGAACAGGGAGTCGTAAAATACCTTTTTTTTATTAAACTCTCAAAATAGAAATGAAACACGTAAAATGTTTGGCACCTATGAAGTCAGGGCTGGGGGATGGCCCACGCCTGGTAAAAAAAACAATGAGGAGTTAAATACAAAGAAAACGAACTGAAAATACAAAAGTAAATGAAACACCGTTACCAAAGAAACTGTACTGTATCATGTACACCGTTTATGGCACCAGGGCACATTCAGCAGCCGCCAGCACAGCCGAACCAGACAGATGTCGAGGCGGGTTCCGACGGTGACCACGTAGACTGGCAACCATTGCCCGAACAAGGCAAAAGGAGATCTTCGCCCGTACAAAAGCCATCATAACCGGGAAAGGCTCACGGCGCTTTTCACACAGCTTTCTGGCAATCCTGGCGAAGAGGGCCGAAGCAGCTTTCCCCTGGCCGCCAGTGGTTGCAAAAACCACGGGAACAAACGAGTAATGCAGGACTCGCCGTTCATACTTACGCCTCTTCTCCTGCTCGTGCTTTCTGTAGACAGACGGGAGAGTAAGGTTTCGGTTGAAGGGGACAAAAGGGTTAAACACCCGAACATCAAACATTGTCCTCTCTAACCTACTCCCATACACTCCACGTGCCGCCACATCAAGACGAGCATGAGCCTCCGTGTTGGCCGACCGGAGAGGGAATGTTTCACCCGAGAGGGGATCCAACTCTGGCTCCACGCTGACGTCATGCGCAACCTCACGCAACAGATTAGCGGTTAGATCCCGGAGCTCGTTGTGGCGCATCCCAGTGAATCCTCCGATGGCACATGATAGGGCATGGGTGGTGTCGAAGGGCTTTCCGCAGGTGCAGTGAGACGGCAACCGGGGAGGGGTCCAGCCGTACCGCAGACATAGGGCATCCCGGAAGCCAGCCTTGTGGATGGTAAACTGGAACCGGCGAGATGGCCGACTACGGTGAGCCAACTGGAGGCACCTTTCTCTGCGGCTAGATCCAGAGTCCGCCTGTGGTCGTCACTCAGGGTATCCCTGAGGGAGGAGAGGGCCATTGCCTGATCTTGGCGATTAGCTGTGCGTTGGGCCGCCTTGGCTGCATTGGTTGCAGCAACACCTTCCTCGATGGATTCCTCCTGTCGAAGGAGCTGCTCGACTAGAGGTCTGGTGACAGACGGAGACGTGTCGTTCTGCTGGGAAAGGGTTCCTGGGTTTAGAATTCCCAAACCACCATGACGACACGGAAGCGCCAGGATGGCACGTTCTTCCTCGCCGGGGGCCTGGCGACCAGTCAGTGCGGGGAGGAAAACTTGGCTGATGGAGTTTTCCAGCGGTGTCAGGAGGCCCGCGATGGCTGGCATTGTCCTCGCAAGGAATGACCACTTATGCCGGAGACCATGGGTAAGGACAGCGTAAGCAGCCTGAGGTTGAGACGCCGCATGTTTTGGCGAGGGTCTGCAGCTCTGTGCACCATGTGTCAACCTTCTGGGACACGTAACCGTCGCAGAACAGGGCAGTACCAAGATGACGATAGCCGTCCGTCCGGATGTTAACCCCGGTTGTGGCAAACAATTCTGTTGCTAGCGCGAGATGTTGTGGCTTCACGAGGAGAACGGACTTTGACGGGTTGATGTCGTAACCACACCTGGTGCCTCGATCTACTAGGATGGACCACCAGGTGCGCATTCGTCGGAGAGCGCCGGCTGAAGTTGCGTCATCGGCATACCAGGACTGCATGGCCCCAGCAGCGGCGGCTTCCCGGATCAGTGGCACTGCGCCAAGCGCATACATTGGCATAGTCAATGGGCCTCCTTGAGTGGTGCCCTCAGAAGACAGGATCACTTCTCCTCCAACAGTCTTCAAGAGTGGCTAAAGCACTCGACAAGCGCACTGACTACCACGCTCTATTCTTGGATTTCGCGAAAGCGTTTGACAGGGTACCGCACACTGTTCTTCTCCGTCAGCTCGCTACTATCATATACCTGAAGCCGTTTCTTGGTTCACCAACTACCTCAGAGACAGTTCCTTCTGTGTCAAAGTTCTCTCTGCCAAGTCGCCGACCCACCCAGTTTCTGCAGGCGTTCCCCAGGGATCTCACCTTGGCCCCATTCTTTTCATTCTCTACATTAATGCCCTTCCCCGAACCATATCGTCTGATGTCACTACTGATGTGCTCTTATTTGCCGATGACACTACTCTTGGGAGAGCAGCCGGAGGACCTAACCAACAACAAATGGTCCACCCCTTCAGGCCGCCACTGATGGCGTTCTGCAGTGGGCTGATTCAGTCGGAGGGTGCGTCAACCCTTCGAAGTCTTGCACCATGCAGTTCTCTCCTAGAAGTCGTGCAGAACGTGCCCACCCTACTAAGCACCTGAGAATGCAGGGAGATGACGTGTCTGATGTAACGACTCACCGACACCTTGGGGTCATCTTGGACTCTAACCTCGACTTCACCAACCACGTCGGCACCATCACGACAAAGTTTCGCCAGCGAGCAGTCCTTCTGATCCACATGACCAAGCGTATCACCCCAGCCGTAGCCAGCCGCTTGTACACTGGATATGTTCGACCTGTGGTTGAATACGCATCATCCCTCTGGCAATTTCAACTCTCCAGTGCTCAGGCTACTACCCTTGAACGGCTACAGGCAAGAGTGGCACGTGTGATCCTGCGGAAGTATGGCGTGTATCCTCCTCAAACGGAGCCGAAAGCCTCACTTTTCGCGCACCTCCAGTGGCCCAGCCTCGCATGGCGAAGACACATTCAGTGCCTTCTTGAGCTCCACCACCTTATCAATAGCCAGATGACGACCCTGGAGGACCTAGGCTACTCAGTGTCAAACAGCGCCAGGCGCCCCCAACATCTACTCCCACCTGCTAGAGCCAGCACACACACACCCGTGCCACCTTTCTCTTTGTCACCACTGCCACATGGAACTCCCTCCCGGCTGCCATTCGTACTGTATCCAGCCCAAAATGTTTTACCGCTCTTGTCCGCACACACTTTGCTATCACCCGTTATGAGCCCTCTGGTTTCATTCCACGTAGAGTAGCGGTGTCATAGAGCACTGTGTTATATTACTACCACCCCGCATCATTCTATTTCCTATTTTTATTTTTCTCCTCAGCTTCTTCATAAGCTGTTGACGGAGACTCCCTCAATTTAGGCTAAGGCCTGTGGAGAATCCATAAATACAAATACAAATACAAATACAAAACATACAGGTGAGCTGGGGAGCGGTAGGTGTTGATAACAGCTGGCGCGAGCTCAGGACATAGCCGCTGAATATTGCGCAGGCAAACAGCTCTATTTAGGCGATTGAATGCGTTCGTTGCATCCGCGAACCGAGGACTCCCTCCTAGTGGTCATCATCGAAGGTGGCCTTCACCGCATGAATGGCGGCTTCCACGCCGCACTCTTGCCCACCGCATCACTGCAGACAGCCAACAGCACTCTCTACTGCCGAGCCAACAATCTGAAGTATGGCTTTGCCCAGAATGCGGCGGACGACTTCCCCGATCCCGATAGGCCGAACACCTGGCTGCTTGTCCAAAGGCACTAGACGGCAAGCCACATAAGCTTCCAGTGAGATGGGGTCCACATATTTGGTAGCTATTCGCCTGGCACAGGTAACCAGAGCATCGCAGAGTGCATCCGAGGCTGAGCGGAAGGAGGTGCAAATCTTTCGCCAATTGGCTGCGTCCATGCCTGAAGGCCCGGCTGCACCATGCGTGCGCAGCGCAGCTTGGCGAATAACATCCCTATTGAGTGCCGTGAAGATAATAATATAATAATATTCTTTATTTCAGGATGACCGGATGTGGTTGGGGCAGAGGCTCTCCGTCCATAACTGCGTCTTCGTTTAGAGGTGATGCTGCTGGATGCTTCTCTCGAAGAATCTCTCGAACTATGTGGTCACCTATGACCGGTACTTTACGACTCCTTTGTACGGTATGGTACTGTGGTACATGTACACCTATTTTCACGGCCTCAAAACACACACACGTGCTGCAGCATGACATTTTGTACCTTTACTAGAGGCCGCCGGCCAGGCCAGATTTTCTGTGAAGGGACACCTGGACACCAGAAGACTAAACTCCAACCGCCTGGCAATGGTTGACACATCATGGTCCCAGAAAGCAGAGAAAAATAGAGAAATTTATAACCACGTTACATTTATTTATTTTATTTATTTATTACAGCATCTCATAGCACAGTGAGAACACCGGCCAATACAAAGAGAGAGGGTGTTAGCCAACCACGGCAAGGCAGGGAGAAGGGGAGGAGAAGAAAAAGGAACCGGCATGGATAAGCAGTGATTGCAACCAAATCAGAAACACAAAATCAAAATCAAGGCGCGACAAGGCTCTTAAAAAGGCGGAGGGAAGAAAACAAAATCAAAATCAAGGCGCGACAAGGCTCTTAAAAAGGCGGAGGGAAGAAAGGTCCTTAGCTTCTTGGGGAAGTGCCAGCCACGCAGAGTACGCAATAAAAAAGGGAGAGTGAAGTAGAAAGGAGGACTTAGGTCTCGGAAGGGAAAGGGAGTTTCTCGTGCTACGGGAAGAGAACCAGTTGAAACAGTGGAGGTGAGGTGGACACAGATTGAGTTTGAGAGAATGGATAAGGGTGACAAGATGTGAATTGCGTCTCTTAGACAAAGGGGAAGTGTCAGCAAGGGCATAAAGGGTGGAAGATGGAAGCATGCGGGGTTTTCGGAGGAGGATTTTGAGAACGTTTTGTGTTGAATCTCGAGCTTGGCAGCACGGGTTGTGGAAATTCCAGCCCAAGCAGTATCTGCATAATCAAAAATGGGGCGTAAGTAAGCTGAGTAAAAGAGGAGTTTACAAGAGATTGGGAGATGGTAACAGTGAGAAGAGAGAATTCCTAAAGATGAACTTGATCGTTTACATATGTAATCGATGTGGGGTTCCCATGAAAGATTAGAGTCAATGAAAATGCCAAGATGCTTATGGCTGGAGACTATGTCTATAGGCTGGGGGAAAGTGGGATGGAGGAGGGGCGGAACATCGGGCTGAGAAGGAAAGAGCATAATTTTAGTTTTAGACAGATTGGGCGATAACCGCCAAGACGACATCCAGGAAATAACTCTTTGAATCCCGTTAGCTAGGTTACTCATCAGGCCAGTGATGTTAGGAGATGCCCGTAGGATCGTTGTGTCGTCTGCGAACAGTGATGTGCCCGGGGCAGCTGCGGGCAGATCATTGACGTATACAATAAAAAGAAGGGGGCCGAGGATGGAACCCTGGGGAACTCCGGATAGTACTGTTGTGTCGGCCGAGGTCGTCCCATGTACCGTGACGTACTGCGTTCGCCCAGTTAGGTAAGATGTCAGCCATAGCAGGGGATTGCCGTCTACAGTAAATGATCCACGAAGCTTGGCCAAAAGCCCCCGGTGCCAGACGGTATCGAAGGCCTTGGCAAGATCGAAAAAACAAATCCCGACTAGATCTCCAGCATCCCGATGTCGACACACTAATTGCACCAGGCGCGTCAGCTGGAGGGTGGTAGAATCGCCTCTGCGAAATCCGGACTGAGCTGAACTCAAACGTGACGAGACATGACAGTACAATTGATCGTAGAAAACGCGCTCACAGAGTTTGGAAACACAGGACAGTAGAGATATCGGACGGTAGTTTGATGCTTCGTGGCGGGACCCTTTCTTGTAGATCGGTATAACATTAGCTGTTTTCCATGCAGAGGGAAAACGACCAGTGCGGAATGATAGGTTGAAAATCAGACATAAGGGGTATGCTATTGAGGGCGCAAGGGACTTTAATACCAGATTAGTGATGCCGTCTGGGCCCGGAGCCTTGTCAGACGGGAGCTTTCGAATGTAACGTCGAATGGCAGCAGTCGTAGTAAAGACAGATGTGAGACGGTCAACCTCACCCGACTCCTCGGCAAAGGGGGGAATGGGTAGGGAAGGGTCATCAGGCACGGCCACTGAGGCGAACTGAGAGTTCAATGCAGTGGCTTTAGCTGAAGAGGTAGTAGCCTGCTGCGTAGAACTAATGGTGAGTGTCGGGATGTCACGAGATACTTTATGATTTTTTAATTTGTTCACGAACTGAAACAGTGATGGGCGGTTTTTGTCCTGCAGCGTAGCTTGTACGGACCGAATGTATCCCCGGTATTTCGATCGAGTCAGACTCTTCACCAAGTTCCGTTGAGATCGATATACATGCATGTTAAGCTGGGTTGGGTATTTCTTACACACACTGTAGAAATCGTGCTTTGCCTTAATGGCGGCACGGAGGGGGGCATCAACCCAAGGTGGCTGACCTAAACGTCGGCATGAGGGGGAGAGTGGACGCCGGGAGAAGTACCCGAGGTGCTTCTCCATGGCCCTGCTAGATGCTAAGAATAGAGTGGAAAGACGAAAGAGCGTCATCCACGTGCGAGCTGCGGAGGTGACATTTCCAGTGGACATCAGCAAGTTCAGCATTCAGGTCATCCCATACGCAACATGACACCAACTTGAAATTGTAACCTGGGGGTGTAGGGGTAGATGTTGGGAGGAAGTGATGGTGTAGGGTTGGATTTTTGGACGTGGCAGGGAGACGGACTCGACAGATGAGCTGCACGTGGTCAGAGCTACCCAGTGGAGCGGCTGAATCAACGGAGAGGAACTGTTGGGGTGAATTTGTGACGATGAGGTCCAAGCAAGATGACCGGCCACTTGGGCTACAGTGCGTAGGGAAGTTGACCAGTTGCTCTAATCCGAAGCACCTGAAGGCAGTTTCAAGGCACTGACCCACCGGGGTTGTCCGATCACCAGCCAACCAGCTCGAGTTATGGGCATTGAAGTCACCGGTGAGGAGTAGTGTGGATTCAGATAGATTAATTGACAGAAGGCAGTCTTCCAGACCATCAGAATAGGCCTGGATATCCGCCAGGGTACCACCAGGAGGTCGGTAGGTGGCGCAGACTATGAGTGGACGTTGGGGTGAGTTGGCTGTGCGAAGCTCAAGCCAGATGGCCTCCAAGCCCGGTTGCAGAAGATTCGCCAGAGGCTTCACCGATGTAAAGGAGCCATCTTTCACCAGTATGGCTACCCCACCATAACCTCTGGTAGGATTGGCTGATTGAATATTACAGGTGGGACGATCCCGTCGATGAACTGTGTAGCCTGCCAATGAGAAGAGGTTGGCAGGGGACAACCATGTTTCACACAAACATAATAACCTCCGGAGAGTAGATGTTGCACATAACAGTGAGTTCCGCTACTTTGTTGACCACTGAGCGGCAGTTGAGGGAAAGGATGGTAAGGGCAGTATGGATGGGAGGATAAAAGGGACGGGCCAGTGGATTCAGTGTTCCAGTAGTGTTTGGGAAGACAAGGTTACTTATAACATCATGCTGCATGGGTTCCACAGTGGGGCAAAAAGGTGGTGGCTGAGAGAGAGTGGGTGAAGTCATAGTTAGTTGTAGGAGGTAGCAATGCGGTCAGATGCGAATCGCCATTCTCGTACACGCAGGGTTTCTGGCCAAATTCGGCAGACATAGATCGTTCAAAGTCGGATTCCGGGAGAACCACGTGGGCAAAAGCCAGTCCGAAGTACTTCGTTTCCGAAACTGAGCATTTTATTACGGAGACTCCCCTGTCGCTACACCACTTCTCAATGCTCTCCGCAGAACATCCAGGGTGGACGTTTCCCACATAAAGGGCTTTGCATTTTGTTCTGGATGCCGCTCGTAGGGTTGTTGATTGTTTTGGTGGGCGCTGATAGTAGGATGTGACGGCAGTCTTAGATCCGGAGGAGTGTGCAGTGGATCGTGTCGTTGACGTGGGTACTGTGACATGTGACGTGACCTGAGTGCCTGGGTGACTTTGATATCGCGTAGTGCGACTCGTACTGGGGCGTCCCCGTACGTTGTCCCGATCACGTACCTGTGGCCATGGTGACGACTGTACTGCCGCACTGTACGTCCCGACGCTGTCAGCAGCAGGCGGTGGAACTTCAACCTCTAGTAAGGGGACTCCCTTCTCCTCTGCAGCCTTTATCTCCCACCCCCGGTCGTCTCTCAGCGCTGCCAACTCGTCACTGATGCTAGCGACAATCCGCATCATCTCATCCAAACGCTCAACGACCCCAGCAGCTGATGAGTGTAACACACCCACACCAGCCTCGCGAAGTTTCCCAACCACCTCCGCGCGAGCCATACTGTCCAGGCCATCAATGCTATGCCGCCGAGCTAAACCTCGCAGTTCCTCGAAAGTGAGAATGGCCAAGTCTACGACGTCACCCAGGCTCATCCTGCACCAGATTACCGCAGACACGGCCGCAGCAAGTCTCGAAAATAGCGTCGTAAAGACAAGCCAGCAGTGTGAACAGAGGCGCGAGCACTCCTGTTGTGAAACCACAAGTTCTCGAGAGTGAAAGGCCTTCTCGCTTGTGACATTGTGTTCGTTTCAATGCAGTTGTATCCCGACTCCGCCGTACCGCTGATGTTTACAGCGTAGTATACGCTACATGCGCTATGTGCGGTTTGCTGTGTGCGCTGTAGTTGTATGTTGTATTGTGTATGCCTTTCTCATATACGCTGTCATTTCACGCTATAACTACCTGGTGGTTTTAGTGTTAGTTATTCAGTTGTTCATTCATGCATTCATTGTTCATTGTTGTTAGTCGATGGAAGTGAAATATACTGTTGAGAATAAATAGTTGTCCTCGTGCCGTGTGGGGTCGTTCGTTCCTGACACTTTAGAGAACCAGAGGGTTCACAACATTTGGCGACCACGCCAGGATAATGTTGTGAAACGACAAGTTCTCGAGAGTGAAAGGCCTTCTCGCTTGTGACATTGTGTTCGTTTCAATGCAGCTGTATCCCGACTCCGCCGTACCGCTGATGTTTACGACGTGGCATACGCTACAGGCGCTATGTGCGGTTTGCTGTGTGCGCTGTAGTTGTATGTTGTATGTGTATGCTTTTGATTGATTGATTGATTGATTTTATTTGGATTCGCGAGACCAAACGAGCAGGAGTGCTCAATAACAGGGTAGCGAATGGTTGAGTTGTGCTATGTGACAATGTAGTGTGTGCGTGGAGGGGGGGGGGGGGGGGGGGGGAGCTGCGGAGGCCCAATACAATGTAAGGGGATGGGAGGAGAGAAGGCCAGCGGAGAGTCAAATTCAGAAGAGGGAGGAGAGAATAGCTGAAGTACACGGTTACTGAGCGAATTCAAATAAACCAAACAAACAGCAAAACAAGTACACAGCTCACGAGAATAAAGAGGACTGGAGCACAGAATTGAACTGCTGATGTACACAGCTGACGAGAATAAAGACAGGAGCACAGAAATGAACGGGAGGCAGTCTACGAAGTGGTGGTACCATCGGTGCATGCACCACGGTACATTATCATATTATCGGCGCGGCTTTGCAAAGTTCGTGGGTACTGAATACCATGGTGTGACCAATTGTGTAGCAGTCTACAACGTGTAGGGAATGGCAGCTCGGCGGAATGCTGGGATGTTGCCCATGGCTCGCACCGTGTCAGGTATATGGTTCCATAACAGGCAACCGCGAGATGCCGGTCGGCATTGGCCTGCTCGGCTTCTGGCTATTGGTTGTTGCAGGCCCAGACTGCGCTGAAGGCGAGTTGCTCCGCAGTTGCTGACAAACAGTGCCTGCAGAGCAGGACTGGCACGGTTATGAACGCACCGCCATACCAGCACGAGCAGTTTCTGGCGATATACCTCGTCCACGCGATAAACAGAGAGCCTCTCCAAGAGGTCACTGGCCCTGGTAAATCGTGGTCGTCCGAACACCGCCCTTGCTGCGCGGTTTTGGGCCACCTGCAAGCGGTTTAGCTGGTTGTGGGTCAAGCCAGAGCCATAGGCGGACGATCCATATATCAAATCCGGCATGATGACAGATAGGAAGTACTTTCTTCGACTAGCTAGAGTGAGGCAACGTCGCGCCCGCCACAGACTACCAATCTTCCTAGCAGTGCGTGAGATGCACCGGTCAACTTGCGGTTGCCAGGCCATTCGTTCATCGATCAAGATGCCGAGGTATTTCGCGCTGGTGGTGTGCGGAAGGACATCATTTCGACAGCGTACAACCACGTCCGGCTGCTGCCCACTGCTGCTGGTAAAAACCAATACATTGCTCTTCTTTGCATTTAGTACAAGACCACGAGCGTCCAGCCAACTTGAGAGGGAGGTAACCGCCAAGCTGAGCGCATCAGACACCTCTTGCGCTGTCCGTCTTGCACATGTCAGGGCGATGTCGTCCGCAAACTGCAGTGATGATGCCGGCGCAGATTCAGAGGGGACATCTCTAGTGTATATGGAGAACCGCATGGGTCCTAGTACAGAGCCCTGCGGCACACCACAAGTGCACGGTACAGTTCTGCCCAGTCGGGAGCCCATACGAACGCGTTGATGGCGCCCAGACAAATAGTCGCGAAACCATTTCAGGGCTGTGCCGGAGATACCGATGCTGAACAAGTCCTGGATGAGGGTGGCATGCTTCACCTTGTCGAAGGCTTTACTCATATCTAACAGGCATGTTGCTACAACAGAACCATTGTCTCTTGCTTGGAGGACGGTGTCCGAGAGCAGTGCCAGTGCATCTTCGGTCGAGTGTCCAGGGCGGAATGCAAACTGGGTGTTAGGGAGAGCTGGGTCGACGAAGTCAACCAGGGCTTTCTGCACCAGCTTTTCGAGTAGCTTAGAGATCACGGGTAACAGCGACACAGGGCGGTAGTTTGTGGGCACGGATGGGTCTCCGGCCTTGAACAGGGGTGTGACGTGTGCTAGCTTGAAACCTCTTGCCACTTCCCCGCTAGACAGGGACGCATTAAACAGTGTGACCAGTGAAGGGGCAAGGATATCAGCGCTATGTTTCAGTACAAAACCGGGTATGTCGTCACTTCCTGTGGCCTTGGTCGTGTTGATTGATCGTAGTAACCGCTCAACTTCCCTGACAGTAACCAGCGGAAAGGAGATGAGACATTGCTGTGGGGGTGGTCCGCTTGGTATCTGGAGACTTTGCGGCCGGCTGGAGTCCGTGATAACCTTGTGGAACGCGGTGGTTACTGCATCCATAGGGCATGCGGGCTCCTGGTGTTGACGGCTTCGTCCTGTGACCTGATTGATAACCGACCACATTTGACGAGGATTAGAGTTATTCTCACTGCACTGGGTGCGGAAGTACTCATTGCGTTTTCTGCGGTACGCATTTGAGCATGCAGATCTGGCTCGCTTGAAGTCCTGATGTGCGCCCAGTCCCCTTTGTTCGCGAGCCATCTCTTGTGGAGTCGGATTTTCCGCTGATTTAGCTGGAACAAGTCTCTATCCGACCAGGGCGGGTTTGATGGCCGTTTCCCCTGACTTGTAAGAATCTGCGGAGAATGCCTGTCCAGCACGTCCATGAACCCTCCATGCCACTGGTGCCACATTTGGTGTTTTCTCATATACGCTGTCATTTTCACGCTATAACTACCTGGTGGTTTTAGTGTTAGTCATTCATTGTTTCAGTTGTTCATTCAGTCATTCATTGTTCATTGTTATTAGTCGATGGAAGTGAAATATACTGTTGAGAATAAATAGTTGTCCTCGTGCCGTGTGGGGTCGTTCGTTCCTGATACTTTAGAGAACCAGAGGGTTCACAACAACTCCACTCCAGCGCGTGATCCAGCGCCAGCCCTAGCGCTAAGGATTAGACCAGACCTGGACCTGGACCAGGACTTCATCCAATGGCAGGACACTGTCAACTCAGCCAACCTGAAGATACAACAGCAGCTCCAGACCAAACAGCAACCAAGCAACTCAGCAGCCAAGCAAGCTTCTTCAAGCTTCTTCCTCCAACCAGAGCATCCAAAAGTCCAACCACTTTTATAATTGCAGATGGCCTCGTACATCAATGATTTTGTAGGTGCGTTCGAACCGTCCTTCTCAAATCCCACTACGTTATAGCACTACGTACGATCGTACTGTACCAGGTGATTTGGCTTTTTAAACATTTGGCATTTTTTAACAAATGTGTAAAACTTGCTTTTCTTCTCAAGTCCTGGTTATGGGGCGCGTTTGGTTGGTACGAACTAGAACAGGATTCACCAGAACAGTGCGTTTGGTTGGGACTGCACCTGTTCTGCGTCGGCCAGAACATGTTCTGCTTGCTCCGGCCTCGAGGCTGGAGCAGACCGAGCAGTTTCACTTTTCACAGTGAAACCTGGCGGGAACATCGATTTTGGTCCCATGCAAATGATCACGTGCATACGCTTTTGGGTTGGATTCGTTGTACCGTACAAAGTGACCATGGTGACCCATACGCATTTTGAAAAATGCACCAAGTTTGGCACATTTTTCACAAAAATGTGCTCTGTTTCTGGAGTACCGTTTGGTTGGCATGAGGCTGCTCCATGTGCACCAGCTGTTCGATCCTGTTCTAGATCGTACCAGCCAAACGCACCCCTGGCTGTTTCTCCCCTCCGGGTGGCTGTATCGAAACATGGGTGGTGGCAAATGAAAGCCAGTTTATCATAGATCAACATCGACCAGAATATTTGGAGCATATAATTTAATTCTCCCTGCCACGTCGGTATAAATAGTGGTGGGTGCTTTGCAATTTTGTGTAAAATCTGTATAAAATAGGCCCCTGAAATGAGTGGACGAGGAGGGCAGTGAATTGCTTCCGCAGGGCCTTTGGACGAGGTCAGGCCGTCTTGCCATCACTAAAAAGTGTTCTCTCTGTCATAATATTATTATATCTACGACCCAAGCACGATCCAAGCTTGATTTTTCATCATTAATCATCCTACACATTTTTTCATAAAAATGTTTTGCATGCTCTGTAGCTGTGTCCATACCAGGGAGTCGTAAAATACGGTATTTTACGACTCCCTGGCCCTGCAGGCCTGGTCCATACTTCATAAATTCATGCTCCATGTCTCGTGATTCGATCATTTTTATCCACTTTCATACCGTATTATCTCTAATATAAGCACAGTCTCCAATAATAGCACGTCTCCAATAATAGAACACCTTGGGGCGGCATTCAAAAAATAAAGTGCTCAGTCTCCATTATAAGCACACTGTGTAAATTCATTATCTGTACCGGCGAAAAAAACCCTGAAATGTGTGCGTCATACATTATTATTATTATTATTAAATTTTTGATAGGGCAATCCCCACAGGCCTAAGGCCTTTTGACAGGGTACATGAATTTGGCATGGCAACATGCCTCTGAAATGAGGTTGAAATAATAATGGAACAGTCTCCAATAAAGGAACGTCTCCAATAATAGCACGGGGCGGAGGTACGAGTACATTAGAGAGGTTCCGGGGTACGATTTTCCGTGCCAAAATCCGTATGGGCGCTACGGATTTTTTCCAGGCGTGCTCCATACGATTTTTC
The DNA here is from genome assembly GCF_964019385.1 of Sycon ciliatum. Lineage (NCBI taxonomy): Eukaryota > Metazoa > Porifera > Calcarea > Leucosolenida > Sycettidae > Sycon > Sycon ciliatum. The sequence goes on along the minus strand of NC_088654.1, from coordinate 11,865,190 downwards.
GGCACGAGAATCCGTGTGGACTGGCTTTCATACGAACCATGCTTCGTATGGAGATTTTGCGTCATCGGGTGCAGAAAGATTTTTCGCGTACAAATTTGGTACGAGAAACATCGATTTTTCGCGGGAAGTTTTGATTTCGGTACAAATTTTCAAAATAAAAAGGCATAGCGCGGGAATGTGACGTGTTTGCGATCGTAACCTAGGCAATGACGGCAAACACATAAGTTCCGTACCCCGGAACTTTTCACTGCTCGAAAACGACGTATAAAAAATCCGTAGAGCCTCCACGGATTTTGGCACGAAAAATCGTACTCCGGAACCTCCCTATTGAAAAAATAAAGGACCGTGCTTATATTAGGGCCTGGTCAGACTGCGGCAAAATCGAAATAATCCTAGGATTATAATCCGAATCTCCATAGTAACTTGCCGCCAGAGCGGCAAAAGCGAGAGTTGACGCTCCAAAAAAAAAGCAAGAACGGGCCACGCTTTTCCGCTCCAAACAGGATTTGACGCTGATACGCCATTGACGCTGATAATCACTGATTTTTTCATCTCGATATCGAGGAGCTAATTGGCCACGGACAACAACAAAACTCATAAGGATGGTTTCAAGGATTGCACTGAAGGTGTTGGCGATCCCAAGGTGAAGGAATTTGACGTCGTTCGTGGAGATTACCACTTGACGCTCGAAATGAAGTTTGAATTTTCATTCTCCCCACATGTGTAGTGTGATCGCGATTCAAATTCTGGACGCTGTTCTTTTTTCGTCAGGCAACCAAAAGTTGCCGCAGTCTGACCAGGCCCTTAGGGCCTGGTCAGACTGCGGCAAATTTTGGTTGCCTGAAGAAAAACGAACAGCGTCCAGAATTTGAATCGCGATCACACTACACATGTGGGGAGAATGAAAATTCAAACTTCATTTCGAGCGTCAAGTGGTAATCTCCACGAACGACGTCAAATTCCTTCACCGTGGGGATCGCCAACACCTTCAGTGCAATCCTTGCAACCATCCTTAGGAGTTTGGTTGTTGTCCGTGGCCAATTAGCAACTCGATATCGAGATGAAAAAATCAGTGATTATCAGCGTCAATGGCGTATCAGCGTCAAATCCTGTTTGGAGCGGAAAAGCGTGGTCCGTTCTTGCTTTTTTTTTGGAGCGTCAACTCTCGCTTTTGCCGCTCTGGCGGCAAGTTACTATGGAGATTCGGATTATAATCCTAGGATTATTTCGATTTTGCCGCAGTCTGACCAGGCCCTTAGAGATAATACGGTAATTATAATCTTCTGCATGATTTTAATCATTTTACGAAGTAGTGGTTGCGACTTCGGCGATAATTTGTAAGAAAGGGTTTGCTCCCCACACCGGAGCTCGCGCTATTCCGCCGGCTTTACGTCAAGTGTCAAGTAAAGTCGGCGGAACAGCGCGAGCTCCGGTGTGGGGAGCAAACCCTTTTTTAATCATTTTATGCATACATTTTCATTCACTCTTCATCATTTTGTCGGAAGGTCTCCGGACCTGGTGAGAAGGCAGAAATGCCTGTTCACTTGGTGAAGTAAAATAAAATAAACTAACTAACTAACTATTAAAAAAGACAATAATGAAGAACAGTAGGTCACGGAATACACTTTGTGAGAATGAAAACAGGGCTACCTATGATAATCCAATCCCACCGTCTGACACAGCCAGTTACAAAGTCAAAAACACAGCTTTCGCAGCATACAATGCAGCTGACAGATATAATTTTCATCCACTAGCATATTCTGTCAACTTCAGAACATTTCAATATGTTTGTGATGCGGCCATTTTACAAATTTGTTAAAAAACGACACACCAAGAATATTGAAAGTAGGACATAATCAATTCCAGGGAGTCGTAAAATACGACTCCCTGATCAATTCCAAATTTGATCATTCCCATTTTTTTACACAACTGGCATGAAGGATAGCACTTCCACTTGCAACATGGCTTGCCTGATTACCGTAGGTCTACGTACTATTCCCACCCAAACGCAGCCCAGCCAAGCCACAATTGTGCCAGGAGCATGGCATGCCGTGTGCACATCCCGCCTGCACAGTACAGGTGCATTGCAGCGCAGGGCGCGCAGACTCGCCGCAGAGCGCTGGTGTCATGGGTTCACTGCTGGCGCGCTTGACGCATGGCGCGCGTCACTCGTCAGGCTAGCTAGGCGGGGGAGTCTGCTGTACTGTGTACGGAAATGTGTACACGTCACCACTCAGCTTGCAGTCGGGCCAAAGACCGCCGGGCTAGGGCACAACACGATGCTGCGTTTACACGTACGTGCAGACAAACATGGAAGAGTGTGGGACACGTGGGCGGGGGGGGGGGGGGAGGAGGGAGGGAAGTGACGGTTGCGTTTAGCACATCACTGGATTAGTCGCCTGCTGATCAACACAACCTGTCGTTTCTCCTGGTCACTCTCCATTGCGTTGTGCTGGTTACTAGTAGCCAAAAGCGCATTTTGCTTCTCAAAGCATTACATACCGGGAACAGAATAGGTTGGAAGAGAGAGAGAGAGAGAGAGAGAGAGAGAGAGAGAGAAAGAGAAGCTCTGCGAGAAGAAGAAAGTCGGAGGTAAGCCGGAAGGCCGGATTGTAACGGGTATCATACAACATTCATACATAATGTCAGTGCATGCATGCAGTAATCGTGTGTTGACCTTGGTTCGTATTGAAAACGGAGGTTCGTTTCAAATGAAAGCGAAGGTTCTTTGACCCTTTGGCACCTTTGTTTCACCCCTAACTCGTTTCACACCGTACTAGTATTTGCCAAAGAGGTATCACACGCCAGGCCACCGAATAAGGGAAGCAAACTTGGCCACATGTCCAAACGCCGTATCCTTAGGCTAACAACGGTTGTGGTTGGGCGCTGCTTGACAATTGGCAATGTGAAACTTGGATAATGTTAGGTTACAGTGATTGTCACAGTGTGACAAAAATGCAGGATCTAAACCTGACTCCCAGAGTATCTCCGTTGAAGATGTGCAAAAAATCCACAAGGTTAATTGATCATTGTTCCACATGGATGTTCTTCAGAAAGTCAGCAAATGTGTTGACAGTGCATTCGTCGACCGTTTTGGATGCCCTCCGATTCGGGACCGATCCAGTTGCCAAACCTTTCCATCGATTCTGGAGTGGCTGCGAGAGGTAGATCCTCGTCCACGCCAAAACTATGAAGGCATGTAGCAGAACCATAATCCAATGACTAATCTAAGCTGACTTCCAGTTACAGATGTCTCCGGCAAAAGCAGCTGGTCTCACGCCAAAAAAATGGCACGATCTGGGTCCCTGAGCTAACTGGGCAGCTGCAGCATGCGCTATCGGAATTGTTTTTTGGACTTGCAGCAAAAGCCACCTAGCTTAGGTCTGGGTGCAAAGGTTCTTCAATGTTTAATACGTTTAGTAAATAGATGTACATGTACGTTTTTTTAAATATAATATATATTTAAAAAAAAATTAAAATATATATATAATATATGAGTATATAATATATATATTTTTTTAATTATTGAAAACCGCAAACCTTCAGACGTGTGAATGTGCACATACATGTAGACAGTGTACAGGCGTATGTATAGAGAAGGCAGCTTAAGGTCCCCTAAGCCGTGCAGAGATATTTAATACCAGCTTGTGTGCATGTTCTGTTGGTTCTGGTGGCTACAGATGGCGTATGCTGCCATGTCTTCACGCTTCTGGACGGCGTCGTTCGCTTTCGCAACTCTAGCCGTAATCTGCACACAGCACGCGACAGCAGATTCCGATAAGCTGGTCACATTCCTTCCAAGTGAGTACTTCGAAGTGCTACATGTACTGATGTAGTATCAAGAGTGCACGTTTGCTAGTATCCATGTAACAGTAAAAACTTACCAAAAACTTGTAAAAAGTAAATTATCATGTCCGTTCCCGCAGGGAACGACCGCTAACACCCCTGGTAAACCCTAGTGGCAGATGGGTACATGTAACTCAACTGGAGCGCTGGAGAAAAAACACTGAGTTAAAGGATACACTGAAATGTTGTTGAAGAGCCTGATGTGTACCCTTCTTCTCAGTGTTGTTGCATTCTTGTATCCAAGGAAACTGGTCACATTGTTGAAAATTTGAAACTCGGATGTTGAGCCAATAATAACATTTTTATTGTAGAAAGGAAAAGGACATATGGATACTTTCTGACTGTATTATAGTATCTGGTTACAGTGATGGATGGTTACCGTCAGGCTTTTAACTCTTATCCATATCATGTCCTTTTCCTTTCTACAGCTGTTGAAAATGTTTGGATAAAGAGATCCGATAGGAGAGGAGGATGAAATAGAGAGCAAACTGGAAAGGCTGTTAGCAGAATGGCCGAACGTCTTCGCCCTCTATCTCTGTATTCCATTGTGAGCGAATGCTATTGTTATCCCTCCTTTATTCACTTCTTTCGAAGGCGATAAGCCAGACCCACCGGGAAATATTTCCATCGGTGGGACAGCAAAAAGAAAGTGAAAAAATAAAAATAAAAATAAATAAATAAATAAAACCTAAAAACCAAAGGGACAAGAAATAGTTGAAGGAAGAGGAAGAAAGGAAAGAAACTCAATCCGAACTCCAACATCAAAACAATAATACAGAATTTGCAGCGACACGCAGAATACATCAACCGATGAAGGGAGTAACAAAGGAAATATCAGTCTTTATCAGTCGTTATTCAAGTCTCTTAGCTATTGAACGTGCAAACGCAGCAGAGGTGCATCTACATGTTAAGGATAGCTCTTAGCATTTTAATCGAACCTTATTATTATTATTATTATTAGAAAGGAAAAGGACATATGGAAACGAGTTAAGAGTAACTCTCCACCACTGTAACTAGATACTATATACAGTCAGAAAGTGCAACAACTAGGCACAAAACTGACAGAGCACTGAGACATTCGACGTCCTGACACCTAGCTTCAACACATCTCCGTAGCGCTAACCGACAGCCTTCCAACTTGGAAGGTTCAAGGTTATGGAAAGACCAAAGAGGGGAAGGCAAGCGCAACGAAAACGAGCACAAGCTACAGTCCCAACGAAACAAAGAATGTTTAGATTTCGGTTTGTACAATTCGTTCTCGCAAAGCTTCCCCCTTCTTAACTTATCTTTGATATTTTTGACCCACCCAAGTTGGGTGGTGTGCTGCTTTGCTGCTTCGAATTGTAGTTAGACCGCTTTGTCAAATCGCCTACTGGTCTCGTCATCGTCCAGTGACAATCGACATTCTTTGTTCCGTTGGGACTGTAGCTTGTGCTCGTTTTCGTTGCGCTTGCCTTCCCCTCTTTGGTCTTTCCATAACCTTGAACCTTCCAAGTTGGAAGGCTGTCGGTTAGCGCTACGGAGATGTGTTGAAGCCAGGTGTCAGGACGTCGAATGTCTCAGTACTCTGTCAGTTTTGTGCCTAGTTGTTGCACTTTCTGACTATATAGTATCTAGTTACAGTGGTGGAGAGTTACTCTTCAAACTCGTTTCCATATGTCCTTTTCCTTTCTACTTTTATTATTGGCTCAATACCCGAGTTTCAAATTATTATTATCATTATTATTGTGTGGGTACAGTGAGGGCTGCGTCCCACCCGCCTGTGTGGATTCACAGGAAGTGTGAGTTACGAAGTCTGAAGAGAATGTTGAACAGTCTCTGCTGGGATGACGACTACACCATAGCTCAGTGGTTAGAGCATTTCTAGCTACAAGCGAGGGTCCCTGGTTCGAGTCCTGGTGGTGACAGTCAATTTTTTCTTCAGACTTTTCCCGTTTGTCTCTTTCCCTCAAACTAGTGAAGATTATTATTAATTTATTATTATTATTATTATTCTCAATTCATGGATGACATTGTGTCAATCAATATAATGGATCCCATGAATCTACATCCGATCGCAGCCTATCTGACAGGCTCAAAGTTTATGCACCCAACACATTGGTGTCAAACGTGAACTATAAGTTTGTAGAGGTCTGCTACCCCTAGACTTGTACATGTATTAAGACAATTTAAAGCGTAGAAAAGTTCTCACGTTCGCGTTAGGGGACGGTCACTCTGAGGGAAATTTAAAAAAATCCGTGGTTACCATGGATATTTGCCGTTGAGAGGGATATTTGAGAGATTTAATCCACGTGACGAAAATCAGCTCGAGGCCCCACTTTTCCGCTGAAGATTAGAATCATCCGCATCTTCCACTGGATTTCTTTGAGTTTCCTTGTTTTTTCATTGCGCTGTGAAGTGGAGCAATACTGTAAAACGGGTAACTATTGCGACGTAAAAATGTTTGCAAATTTCGCGAGAGGCCCCGAATCGCAAACTGTGAACAACGCAAACTCGCGCCACGTAAAGTTCAGTGCAAGGACTGACTCGACTGTGTAGCACGACTCGCAAACATTAAACAGCGCAAACCAGTCTCAATTTGTAAAACGCAAACATTAATTTATTGTCGCAAACGTTACCCGTTTCACAGTACTCTAGAGTCTAGAGGCTGTGCTGATGCAGCTCTGGCCCAGGAGTGGAGCTGACAGACTACCAGAAGCGAGTGGTGACAAAAACAATAGCTCGTGTGGGTGAGATTTTTTTCGTCATGCGTATCCTGTGTGGCCGTAACGAAAAGTAGGAAAAATTATCGCCGGTTTATAATCTGACGATTGTTCCCTCAATGTGACCGGCCACTTACCAATAGCTGTTGAAAAACACACCATTCGTACAGTTAGGATGAATAGTTGGTCAGGAATCAGATCATTTCGTTCAGTGGCCTGTACACATCCTCGTTGTCCAATTTCGTGTTTCCTCCCTCTGCACGCAGATTTTGTGACAAACTGTAACAACACCGCTGGAAGTCAATCCACCTGGTTTGCAGTATTTAGTACACACCCCTACCCCGGGCAGTTCAATACGATCAGTCCTGAATCAGCCGTTGATACGTGCCAAAGATATGGGTTTGATGTGATGGACTATGACCAGTACAAGAACCCGGATTCCGGCGTGGAATCCTGCGTTTCCGGCCTCCTGGACAAGTTGTTTAGCGTAAGGAGGGATCTAGTGTCACCAGTGTATTGGGCCCGGCGATCTGGGAATGTGTTGATGCGTCAGGATTACTCACAAGAAAGCAGTGGCGTAGCCTACACTGGAGACATTCCTCCCACTATAATCTGCTCAGGTAGGCCTTTGAATAATCAGTGCTTGCATTTCATGTCCAGTGAACACTCGTTTCATACACCCTCCCTTCTCAAAGTGTTCCACTCTCAGTCAGAACCAACTAGCCATGTATTTTTTTCACTCTTTTTCTCTCCATATCGTAAGCTAAACAGGGAAGCCAGATACATTTGGTGGAAAGTAGAGTGGAGAAATCAGCTCGGATGCCGGTGGAGTTTGGGACAAATTTGCATCAATTGTTGTGTCGACTTGTTTTATCAATTTGGAGCATGCATCCGTTTGCATAACAGACAGTACCCGGTTTAGTTTCAGTTTTCCCTGGTAACTCCAACTACAGTATGTAACATTTTAACCTGAAACATGGCACACAGGTTGTTGTTTTTAACGAGAACAAAATGCATAGGAAATGTTACTCGTTTTGCGGGAACTGTGCCAACAAGCTAAATGAGACGATAGGCATTTCTCGAAATCCTTATATTGCTTTTAGTCGATTGTAATAAACAAAACCAGTTGTAGCGACATTTCATGAAGGTTTTACTGAGATCTCACAAACACATTCTAGAGAAAGTGGTTTTGGACACAGAATTTGTTCGTGACATCTCAATAAAACCTTCGTGAAATGACGCGTCAGCTGGTTCTGTTTATTTGCAATCCCCACCTCACCGCCTTTCCAAATACAGTGAAACCTGTCTAAGACGACCGCTCATGGGACCTTCGAAACACGGTCTCTGTTACCAGGTGGTCTCCTTATCCAGGGTCATTTGACTGGAAATAGCATCCCTTGGTCCTGGTTGCAGTGGTCTTCTAGGACAGGTGGTCGCCTTCACAGATTTTACTGTATCCCTGTATTGCAAATTCTACTTTCTATTTTCTTCTCTCGCAATGCAGGCGTTTGGACAACAGTGAAGCACCACGACAAGTATTACCTATCAACACTCAATAACGGACAGTGGGTGCAGTACGACGTGGCAAGCAGGGCCTGCGCTTTCCACAGCCAGCGTCTCATGTCCGAGAGTGATATGCCTGAGTCAGTATTGACAAGCCTTCAACTTCGGCCCGGTGCATATTTCCTTGACGGCGGCAAGAAGATCATAGCACAAAACTACCAGGGAAGATCAAACAGAGTGATTATGCAGATTTTCAATCTCTACTCTGGTACCAAAAAACAGATATTATGCATTCGTAAGTTGGACAACTTGATTATCGACTTCAAAATCTCACTGCTTCCTGGAAAACTATAGATATCGGTAATCATAATCTACTTCTTGATTTTCACAAGGTCCAGTGCCGTCATGACGTCACTACATAACATTAGAGACCCTAACACCAGCAAACTCTATCACACCTACATGTATCGTCAGGCCTTGTTTAAAAGCCGCACTTTAATACAAGCCGCCCTCGAACACAAGCCGCACTTTTGGAAGCGTACAATCGCACATAAGCCGCCTTGAAATAGTAGCAGCGGCTTCAAAATACAACACTATGCTCACTCCCAGTCCTAGTTTAGTAGATTGTAAGCCCGTCTGCTATAGAAGCCTGCGGAATTTCCCCCAAAAAGTCGTATAAGCCGTGGCGTTTATACAAAGAGTAGATACGCTCTTTAACCTTGAAATACGTGTAAACTTTGGATGCCCTCTATGTGGAGGTTTTTTATTTTATGAATGTGCAGTCTGCTGACATTGTGTAGTGTTCAAGTTTTACTTTCGCAGCCTGTGTTAACTTAACTGTTAAGTGACCAGTAGAGTAGTAAAAAGGCGCTCCCTGACAGAAAACCACTCGGCGTTTGTGGTCACAACCAGGAGCTTAGCAGTTATCCGGAATACAGACTATTGAGAGGTTATTTACTCTTGCGTTTACATGTTGTTGTTGTTGTTGTTGTTGTTGTTGTTGTTGTTGACCGAATGTTTCTCCTCTACTCTCCCTACAGAGATCTGCGATCATGGGCAACTTGTGAAGGGGCGCTGCATCTGCCAAAAAGGGTACATTGGCGAAACGTGTGAAAAAGACATCACACCAGGTAAGACCTGAAAATAGGCTACGCAGACTGAAAATGCCCCATTTTAGATTGCGAATACTGGCAGTAATGGATGAGATCGAGTGGAATGATGACCAGCAAAGCTATGATTGCACACACATTGCAACGCACCTGCCAACACCCAAATGATCTAACAGGGAGCTTGTTATATACAGCAGCAAGGCTCCATTCCCCTGTTGATCTCCAGTACCATGGCTGTCAGAGCAGAACAATAAACAGAAAAGGACCTATGTGGTACGAGTTATGACTAACAATCCACGAACTTAAGGTAACGAGATATTATACAGTCAGATAGTGCGACAATAAGGCACAAAATTGACAGGGATATTGAGACATTAGACACCCTTAGCAAACAACGGTAACGCTATTTTTACGGTACTCGTACCTTGATCACCCAAATAGCGTTGAAGCTGCAGCGTATAAACGTTATGGGGGCTGATTTATCGTTGTGACCAACGGTACGTGTTTTGGCCAAATATTGCATAGTCCGTACGCATTTCACCTTGTATCGCGTATATGGTGACAAAAATGGTTGTACCGCGCGAAATCAAAGCTATTCTCGTGGCAACAGCGTACTAAAAATAGCGTGCATCTTGCTAAAGGTCGAACCCAAATCACGGTATTTTCCCACTTACGATAATACCGTTACAACACAACGTTTTTTGCTAAGGGTGTCTATTAGTAATTTGGTACTGGAAGCATCCCTCGTTTTTATCTCCCTGACTCGAATTTTACCAGCACGAGATTCAGCCATCCTCAAATTGTTGTACGACTGCGTCTTGCATGGATGTCTGGGGTGATTACTACAATGGTGGTCATCAGGGAGTACTAAGGCTGCGTTCACTCGGACACGAAACGGAATGGAACGAAACCAAAACACGCTGCCCTCGACAACCATTTACACGAGAACGGCAAATCGTTTTGAACCGTTTCCACGGAAACGTAAACTTGAACGGGGACACGCTAGTTGGAGCTGGCTAGCTCATGAACGCTATTTCTGCACGTGGCTAGAATATTTCTCGTACGATATATTCCCATCGCGCATAATGGTTGCCATGACCGTGCTCTGTTTCCAATCGTTTTTACTGCTCACACAAGCGCGAAAATATTTTGAAAACATTTCAAAGCACTTCCAAGTGCGTTTTCATTTCATTCCGTTTTGGGGTGCGTTTTCGTGCGTTGTCCTGTAAACGATAGTAGTAAACGAAACGATTTCGTTCCGTTTCGGTCGTACTTCGTTGTCGTATAAACGCAGCCTAAAACATCGTTTTTAGCACTGCCTGGTGGTCACTGGTCATGGTCGGTTCTTCACCCATGTAGGCCTGGATTGCGGAGTGCTACGATTCCAGTACAAATCACAACGCTCCCAACAACCGTTGCCACCGAAAAAAGTTTAAAAACTGGAGCTCTTCTTGTTTGGACTATTGCTGCCCCCCCCCCTCTTTGGGTATCGGGTTTTGGTAGTTCGACGGGTAGCACGGATGCCCTATCGGAGTACTGTTTCCATGGTAACAGCACAATGCACCCCTTCCCTTTATTCACACTGAGTAGACATGTGGCGAATTACGTGAGTTTGTACACGTGCACTGTATGTGATGGCATCTGCGACCTCAGGTTTCCGGGTACTATTCTGTACCCGTCTACCCGAGGTCCCCCGCGGGTAGCACGGGTACCCCGACTACCCATACGCACCACTACACTTCACGTATTCTTTTCATTCTCTCCCATCTACATGTATATGCAACTATGGGCATGTTCGATTGGTAAGGATCGGGATCCAGATCTCAGATCCCTCGGATCCTTCAGATTCAACTGAACACTTTATTTTGGACCTTGACTGTTGCCATGCCTTTGTTGTTGATAATGGCGCTCACAAGGCACCCTAAAGGGTGAACGTCGTACTCATCGCGTGCGTCGTACAAAAAGTCAACAAGCTCTATCTCCATCCACGTGTGCGTACCACAATGTGTACAAAAATGATTTTTACCCGCCATATACGCACAAAGGTCACATTTGGATCCGTTGGATCCGATCAACCCTGCTCCCCGAGGAGGGTTGACCGGATCCAAATCCGAAGGATCCGGATCCGGATTCGACCAATCGAAAGGGTGCGAATCCAGTGGATCCGGTGGATCGGGATCCCGATCCTACCAATCGAACATGCCCTATGCGTCATCCATGTTTTATTTGCTAATATGAAGACACATTTGAAATAAGCAAAAATTGCAAATGACAAACTGCGCGATCTTCTCCGAACGCCATGCAAAGTGCCAGCCCCTGCCCTGCCCACGAATTGAAGTACTGGTTAATCATGTATCAATCAGGGTTTTACATTCTAGAGTAGAGTGCAAGACATTTTACCGGACTGCAACCTTTTCTGTCCTTTTTTTCTTTTTTCGAATGTTTTCTTGCAGAACTCATCTCATTTTGTGCAAGAACTGAGGAGAGCCCGAAGTTAAGGTTTCCGCTGATGGGCTCAGCTGCTACCCTTAATCGACAAGTGAGTTCCCTTGAAGGTGCCCAACACCTGTGTCGTCAGAGGGGATTTGGAGTGCTTGATTTCGGGGACATCGGCATTGGCACGGAAAAAGAGATCAGTTGCAAGCAACGTCCTTTCCAAATTATCCAGGGTCAACTTAATCTTAACGCTCAGCGAGAAACGACATCTTCCATCAGTTTCTGGTCAGCCTATGTCCGAAAGATCTACGCCATGGCTGCTTTCCAGAGTCCCGTTCTGAGGACCTATGAATCTGGCCACGAATATTCCGTGGCTTGTGAAGGTAAGGTTCTGTCGCATGACATCACGCGATCAAATTTGGTATAGCAGTGTGCCCATCGGCTTGGAGAATGCCTACCCATCTTGTTGTCGGGGCGTTGCTGTCAGGGTGGTGTATATTGATAATTGTCAGTCAATGTATTTTGCAAATGCCCGTTCTCATGCACACTACATGGAATGGTCAGAGACAGAGAGCGGCAGGACGTAGCGCAGTTTTTTTTTTTTTTTTTTTACTAGAGCCACGTAAACCCGTCATGTGTGAGCCATGAATAAGGGGAGTGGTGGCGTGATCTGGGATGCTCTGCCGACCTTGGTTCTCAGTTAGCCCAAACCAAGCTGAGTGAGGTCTAATAGTAGATTTCGTACTGATGGGGATCCTGTGTGAATGTACTACATTGCTCAAAATAATGATGTCATTCAGAAATGTCCCCCTGACAGCTTCCGTTTTGTTTTCGCACTGCAGGTTTTGTGTGTTTCATGAACTCTTATGTGCATGCGGTGACTGACAAACCCAGACAACATGACTGTCTTGATCCGACCATACAACGGATATGTATACATTTATCTTACTTTCTGTCTAGGACACTGGAAGCGGAAAACCGTACAATCTGGCACCTTCTCGCTCGCCACGTTGGGTAAGCAAGCGCCAGTCTCCTACGAGTTTGCAGGCGACGCCTGCGCATACATCAACCACACCCTTCTGACCCCGCAGGAGTTTGCCGCCGCTTTCGAGTACGACGCAACCCTCCGAGCAGACCTCGATGATCTCCTGGTGCCTGGTGTTGGTCCAGACTATATCCTCGCCGGAGGGCGGGTCAAAGCTCATTATATCAAGTTGGGTGGACCATCGTATGTGGTGTTTCTGGCCACCGATGGAGCAGAAGGGTATGCGGTCCTTTGTGGAAGTAAGTAATATACTTATAAGGTTTGTTTGTTTGTTTTTCACTAAAACAAACTTGTGGTCCATGACAAATTGGCACACAAAGCGCGAGAGAGGGGTGATAGCCACTGAACCACGGCACGAAAAGAAAAGAAAGAATGGAAACGTGGCAATGCGTGCGCGTTCTTGATTGCTTAATTTCCCCGTAAGAATAATAATAATATTCTTCGAGGAGGACAATTTTAATAACGCAATATGAAGGACGAGCTGACGTGACATTGGATTACTTTATTACACAATGCCAATCCATGGAGACGATGATAAAACAATCTAAAAAGTAAAGGGAAATTCCATGAACTTGTTGTATGGCCATGTCTGCATCTATTATATTCTTTATTGCATTAATAAAATTGCTTTCTCCTCGCTGACTCTTTAAAATACATGTAAGGCCAAACTAAAGAAGGTGTGTGGTTCGACTAACATGGACATTTTTTTTACGGGCGGGCGGGCGGATTTTTTTTTTTTTTAATATATTTTTTAGTACATGTAAATACACTGTATACGCGTATCGAGTAGACTCTACTACCAGCACAAGGCAGCAGTCGTACCACTCACTGCACTGCACTGCAGTACAACTACAAGTCAAGTCCAAAAGGAGCCGCCTGCGTCCGCAGACTCACGCCGCACAGCACGTAGACGTGGACGTGTTCAGTCCACGTACGTCAGTCACACGACAGCCCGCCGAAAAAAAGTTACGGTCGGGCTGAAATTGTACGGTCGGTCGGGTGAGTCGAACCACACACCTTCTTTAGTTTGGCCTAAGAAGAAAAAAGCTCAACTCGGGTGGTGAGCCAATTAAATTATGGTGAAAAGGAGAAGGACAACATGTTATGACTACAACTAAAACAATCTAAAAAGTAAAGGAAAATACATTTAAGAATAAAAACGCTCAACTCGGGTGGTGAGCCAATTAAATTATGGTGAAAAGGAGAAGGACACAATATTACGAGTTATGACTAACTGTCCACCAACGTAACCAGATCTTATGGCAGTCATCATCAGTTTTGTGCCATTTGGTCGCACTCGCTGACTGTATAAGATCTGGTTACGTTGGTGGACAGTTAGTCATAACTCGTACCATTTTGCCCTTCTCCTTTTCACCATGAAGAAAAAAGCGATCGAAAAATTGTTTTTCTTGCTGATACACACTTGCCACGCTCAGTGCTTACCAAGAGTTGATAACACCCAAGAGTGTGCAACTCCTGAGCAGTCCCTGTATGGAAGCCCGCTCGGCGGAATTCCTTCATTGTGTCATTTTTGGTGCAGTGCGATGAGTCGTGCCATGAATTCTTCTAAAACTTACTTCCTCAGGGTAAACTGCGATTCTGATGTGAGTCCCCAACACAAGAAGTAAAACATCCTAAAAAAATTTTTAGATGCCAATGCCTGCAATGGCGACTCTTCATCGCCTTTTGCTTTCGCCATACCATTGCAGTGCAGCCAGTCTCTTCAAAAACTATTTTTCCCCGGGCCCTCGGCATATTTCCGTCCTTTCCTCGAAGATAATTTCAAGTGATTGAGGGAATTGAGAATGCGTCGAAGGAGCGTTTCTCGGCTGAGTTTCACAGCTATCAGAATGGTTATCCTCGACTGCAATGCAATATTTTTTTCCCTCGCCAGTTGGCACAAGCTACACTTGCGGTCTTCATCCTCACTTCTTCCTGTGGTTGATGTTCAGGGATTCTCGGAGAAAAAGAGAAAGTATGACTTGTACGTCTGAAATGTCTTCAAAAAAGCTTCAAAATGTCGAGGATATAGCCTTGAGATAGGAGCGGTTCCGGGCATAATTTCCAAAAATCGCAAGGAACACAATTTACCTCGGATCACCAGTTGCGCATGACGTAATGTAGGAATTTCGCCGAGCGCTGGGTGATTGCCAGTTGCACACTCTTGGTGGTTAGGAACTCTTGTTCTTACTTGTACTTGTATACCCTTGTTTTCAGCACACTTTTTGTGAGAAATCACACCTCGATATTTTAGTGCTGTCATTGCATCTTCCTACCATACCTTGATTGCCATATTAGAGAGGTTCCGGGGTACGATTTTCCGTGCCAAAATCCGTGTGGGCGCTACGGATTTTTTCTAGGCGTGCTCCATACCTATTTTTCGACACGGAGAATCCGTGTGGACTGGCTTTCACACGAACCATGTTTCGTATGGAGATTTTGCGTCATCGGGTGCAGAAAGATTTTTCGCGTACAAATTTGGTACAAGAAACATGGATTTTTCGCGGGAAGTTTTGATTTCGGTACAAATTTTCAAAATATAAAGGCATAGCGCGGGAATGTGACGTGTTTGCGATCGTAACCTAGGCAATGACGGCAAACACATAAGTTCCGTACTCCGGAACATTTCACTGCTCGAAAACGACGTATAAAAAATCCGTAGCGCCTCTACGGATTTTGGCACGAAAAATCGTACTCCGGAACCTCCCTATTATTTCCTTTGTTCTTATTTTGTTCTTTAGTACAACGGTGATTCCTGAAGAGTGTGAAAACTCGTTCGAATTATCTTTTTTTCCATCGCTTTTTTCTTCTTACATGTATTTTTCTTTACCTTTTAGATTGTTTTCGTATTGTCTCCATTGCTTGACATTGTCTAATACAGTAATCCAATGTCACTTCAGCTCGTCCTCCTTATTGCGTTATTAAAATTTGAAAATACTTTAAAATAATGCAGAAACTAAATATTGAACACATCGGAAGCACTCCCAGTGCATTGCCCTAGTTAGTGCATTGGGATAGTTGAAGGGGAAGTGCATCGATTTCTCAAGTACGGTTCAGGGGAAAGACAATTTGATAATAACGATAATTATTATCGTTTCGAGTGGTACATTTTCTCTTACTTGCATACGATGAGCCAAACTCGCCAAATTGCCGATTGTATGATAGTACCGGTGGTAGTAGTAGTAGTATTTGGGAGAATTGCATTGTATTGAATTTATTTTTACTTCAGTGGCTCAACGGTACAATGTACCACTGCAAAGAGGCCCAAAAAACGATCATTTGGAGATAAAGGGAAAAAGAAGGAGCAAACCAAAAACTAGATGAAGTGAGAAAAAACAACAAAAGAATTAGTACTTCAGAAGTACTACGTAGTGGTTTGAAACTGAGATCCTTCTTTCTTTTTTAAAGAACCGCACAAACATGTGTGCTATGGCATTGTTGAGTCATCCAGTTATAACTACAATATAGCTTACTAATGCTACCATTGATGTGCTGCTGTTTTCTCAGGAGGCAACTTTGCATCTCTCAAGCCAGCTCATTGAGAATCTGGGATAAAGGGTGAGTAGTAGAGGTTGGTAGCACCGCCAGAATGATACTGGTAAGCATACAAACAATAAGAGGGCAGAGAAAGTGTTTTACAGGCTATTAAAGCGATCATCAGAAAACAGTAATTTCTCTGTCCTCGTATTGTTTGAACCAGCTCTGCCTCTCGGTATTGAGCACTCTCTTGGACAGCCTAGAACCTCTCTGTTTTAATGGTAAGCATAAATAGGTCATGATGGTTTTGTGACCTATGGACTGTAAACAATGCATACAACAAGAAAACGACGGGCAGAAAGAAAGACAATGCAGAAAGGAAAATATCGACGAAGAGAGTGGATGAGGATATGGTAGTTCACTTGCGTGGGCCTCCTTGGTTCTTCATAGCAGACGATCTCCGAAGGCGTATACACTCCGCCAGCGATGTAGACGTGGACGTTTTCCGCTGCCACCTGTGTTAGCTTCCGGCTAAATGAAGTCCCCTCACACCAGAACACAGGGGTTTTGGTATTGAGTATGGAAAGTATTTCGACAAGAGTGTAGACAAGAATGAAAAGGAGAGCAGGACAACGACAACTCAAGACAGCACTAGAGATCAACTGGAACATGCGTTCTTCTATACGAGGGCGGCTCTCATTGCCATGGGAACGAGCGGGAAATACGAATAGTGAGTATGTACAGGTCGTAGCATAAATAAACCTATTACAGTTTCATGTGAACTACAGTCCATTTCAAAACTATAGACGCGTAGGGTTTTTGAAATATTTCAAATTTGGCTGGAACTTTTTGAGAATAGTTTTCGGAATATTGCTCAGGACCGCTCCACAATTACTCTCATATAGCTTCTAAACGATTGGATAACAGACGCCCAATTTGGAAAAAATTATGCACAAAGTGATCACAGATTTTATGTGGTATAGATGCTGGCATAACGGTTTTTGCCTAGGTACGCGTCTATAGTTTTGAAATGGACTGTACATTACTCACTGAGAATGATCTGATGATCCATGTTTGGCCTCTTTAATGGGAAAACAAAAAATTCAATGTGCCATCATGAAGGATTTATCACAAAACACAAAGAGAAAAGAAGAAAAAATTATGCAAGAAAGTAATCAAGAGGGGTAAGCACTAAGTAGCAGCATTCGGCCTTGTCCAGAGTGTGGTGTGGTGGTTGATAAGAATCAAGAAAGTAATCATAATGAGGATCATAATTTTTCATAATTTTTAATATTATCAAAAAAAAAGGTGATAAGAATGAAAACCCAGTTCTCACTTGAAATGCAAGATCAATGTTATTAGAACTGGTCTACAACATTCATCCCCAGAATATGGATGGAAACTGTTCTGTAGACTAGTATCAAGGGTACATAACCCCCCAGAGTGTGCAACGCCTGATCCAGCTCTGCGTAGGGTCTTGGTCGAGCGTAATCGGATCGTTGCCTCATAATACCGTACACATCTGAGGGGAACCCGGGGAGTACTCTCTGATCAAAAACAACGGTGCCCTGCCTCGAGACCGGCCTTGCGCTGGTGTGGAGTGTACGCATGACATCAGAAGATCCGATTACACTTGACCAAGACCCTATGCAGCGTTGGATCAGACGTTGCACACTCTGGGGGGGGGGGGGGGGGGGGGGGTATGTACTCTTGCTAGTAAGTAGTATTGTCTAGTTGCCTTCTCTCACAACCGGCGCTCAGCGATTGCAAGCATTACTATAGAATGAGCTCATCACGGAGTTCATCACGTTTTCGAAAGTGAAGCTAAAATGACCGGCATCATCTGACCCATGTGAACTACGACTAAATTATGGACAGCCTGACCCATTTTGGCTTCTTGGCACCACGCGGCAAAATCCGCGCATTTTTGGAACAGTTTCATAGGTCTGATAATATTGTGTGCATTTTCCATGCGTATTCTGTGTTTTGTAGGTTGAGCAGGCAGGACGGAATGAGTATTTTCCGCAAGCACTGCTTTACGTCCTTCTTCGTGTAACCAGAGGACAATTGGACACTCTCTAAAACCTACGTTCTAAGAATGTGTCTTTATTTTGCTGTTTCTTTGATTTGAAACTCTGTTGAGCCATATGTCCATTTCCTTTCTTTGCTTTCTTTTCGTTCTCACAATAATAAATTAATAATTATTAGTATCATTGCGATAGTCGGTTGGCCGCCGAAGTCGAGCTATGACTTTTCGGGACAGTCTGTTTGCGTATCTTCAACTTTCCGTCCCTTAACCTGCCCTGAGCTCAGTTGTGGACTCCTGTCCATTCTAACCAATTAACCAATAAACTAACAACATACATGATACACCGGATGTTTATCCTTCGTTTGCTGCTCTTCCTTGGGGTTGCTGTGTCATGTGACTGTGTGTGTGTGTGTGTGTGTGTGTGTGTGTGTGTGTGTGTGTGTGTGGATATTGCAGTGCTGTGGCCTGTAGTGTGGTGTTGTGTGACGTCACGGCAACATCCGATAATCCACAGAGCAGGGCAACGACCGCACACAACACCTTGAACCTTGAACCTTGAACGCCCATTGCCGTAGCAATGATAGCGATGGCTTCCTCACGCTGAGGCTCTAAACTCGAAATCTGCAGTATTGCGCATGCCGCTTGAGGTCACCAGGACGACGGAACACTCTGTCACAGCGGTAGTTGGGGCACGGGATGTCTGGGGCTTCCTTCTTGACCCTCTGTCGACAACACTGAAACCAGGTGGATCTCTCCTGCGCTGTGTCATACCAGTCCGCTTCAGGTAAACCGATGACAGCAAAGTCCGAGGACACAACATCCCGCCAGCGCTTCTTGGGACCATGTTGCGGGCGTTTGCAGGGGGGTTCGGCGAACTGCCCTGCAAACGCCCGCAACATGGCACACAACACAGAAACATCGATACAGGAGCATGCATACGTACATCCATGTTGTTGCTGTTGTTGCTGCTGCTGCTGCTGCTGCTGCTGTTATTGTTGTTGTAGTTATTGTTTTTGTTTGTGTTGTATTATTGTAGTTTATTTTACGCGGGCTTGGATCCACAATCAATGATGCGCCTCATCAACCAGTATGTAGAATCATTCGAGTTATATGGCGCGGTTTCATACAATGTATTAGCGTTACAACGAACAGTGGAAAACGACTGTAGGAGGATCCTATCTCCCAGGCAGTTTGGCTTCCGCCGTCGACTTGGAACCAAGGAGTAGTACAATACTAGTAGGGAGGTTTAGTTCCCACGTAACGGAAACGCGGATGTGGGTGATCCACGTAAAGTGGATGAAGGGCACCCACGTTGCAATGTTGTGTTTAGTCACACGGAACAAACAGAAGCATGAAGTGAAAGGCCCAAACCTGGCAGGGCCGGAGGAAGGAGTTCGGGAGTGGTCTGGCCAACCTTTGAGGGGGGTCCGGGGGATCTCCCCCGGGGAGAAATATTTAAAATTTACGAGAAATAGAGCAAATTTGCGCATCTCTAAGGCTCCAGAAAATTATAGTAAAAGAACACAAACACAACTTTTTTTTATCCATATCAGCCATACAGTGCGGGTCACGGAGTCCTGAGCTACTTCGAAGCACATCACACGTCAACAGTCCAGTCGAGTCATGTACCTCTGGATTTTTTACACCGGTTTTACACGAATCACATGGACCATCCAGCTGGGAAAGTGGTCCGGCCATGGCCGGACCAGCCTGACCGGTTCCGCCGGCCCTGCCTGGTCAAAGACGAAGTTACCCGGGCCTAAGAAGCTCATCCAATATTTTGATTTCGTGCTTCGGAAACTTCTTCAGCTGAGCACCCTCACAGCTCGCACAATGCGCTCCATTCTGATTTTCACCCACGTTCTAGCGGAACGTGGGTGAGCCTCCATACACGGTATGTCGTGAATCAGAAAACGTCTGTACGTGGGTCACTGAGTATCACGTGGTACACACACGTAAAGTACCCACGGATTACGTGGGACTAAACCTCCCTCCACTATTGTACTACTCCCTGCTTGGAACTGCCGACCTCCTCAGTGTCCTCTATCCTGAGTGGTCCCACATAGTCGGTGGCAATGGAATCGCTCGACGTGTTGCAGTCGACATAGCTGGTGCTTTCGATACAGTTTCGCACACTGGCATACTGCATAAAGCTGAAATGTCCGGCATTGGCGGGTCAACTCTGTCTCCACTGATGAGGGTAGAGGGGACGGTTCGATACCGGAACGGCTTGATAGCCAAATTTGTATAGACCCAAACCGATCATCAGCGTGGATTGTTCACTCGAAATATGTCTGTGGAAGGAAACCGGCGTGTTGAAGTTTTCTCTGAGGCCAGAGTCAGTCGAACTAAGCCACTCCTTTGTATTGGCCTATTGCCTCCAAGTTGCCCAATTATTTGCTTAAAATCAAAGGTGGCTCCAAACCGGAGAAGTTTTAGAGTGCACGTCAAATTCTCTCTGAGTTCTAAGGTAATTGCTATCGCTCCACGACGGCCAGTACTACGAGTCGTACAGAGTAACGATAAGCCTTGTGAGTGCTCCCATTAGTTTTCATTGGATATGGTGCTTTATTGGCGAGAGACGAGCCGCTGTTTACCTGCGACAAGAAGTTGATTTTTCGAAAGACGTAAAACTCAAGTCGCAGTGCGAAGCAACACGTCAAAACTCACCTGCTTAGTATGGCGCTTCTGGTCTTCGCAGAGCCATGAAATTTCAGCTCGGAGTAAAACACATCGTAGTCTCACTGTGACATACGGTTTTCTAATCAAAATACCAAGAGAGAAAGTGAATATTGAGTCCGTTCCGGTTTGCGACATATCTCCTATTTGAAGCCGTCTCCTCTACGGGAGGAAGTGGCTATCTTGTCATCGAAGGCACTGATGGCCAATGCTCTGGAGTGTGCAGTGGCAGCGATCCTGCAGGCATGGTGGCAACTTCCTTCACCGCCGAGGTATCTGCAGCAGTAGCCGGTCTCTCTGCGGCAGGATATCTACTTACGGGTGGCCCCACCAACGCAGACGATCAACCCTCGCTGCCAGACCTCATCCTACGGACAGTCGACTGATTCTGTTGCCGGCGATCCGTACTGTATGAGCCCAGATACAATTATAGCAATAAAAACTGCTTTTAATATTATGGCAGTTTTCTAAAAAAAGTTATTGTGTTCTAGTCCATGGACTCCGTCTAAAAAGTAAGAAATTAACGAAATGTGATAGCCGAAAATTAAAATTTCACACAAAACCTCACAATAATCACACACACGATGAAAAGCGAGAAGACATTTTCCCCTCGTGGTCCTCTTTCCTATTCATGGATGTTGGCGCAGTACTCGTACAAGTCACCCGTGAAGTGTCAGACCAAGATGGACTCTTGGTCGGACTAAACAAGTGTTGAAAGCAGTATTTTTTTTAACTAAGATCCTCAAGTGTTGTGATTATTGTGAGGTTTTGTGTGAAATTTTAAAGACGGCGGAGTAATGGACTTATTGTGGTACAGTGTTGTTGCGCAGATGTCAATGGTCTCCCGTAGTGGCACGTTAGTAAATAAGCTCACCACGTCATACGAGCACATGAATCCGCTCGATTCAAAGCTTGCGTCCTTTAGCTTTTCTACAAACTCGAAAGTATCTTTGACGCAGTGGCTATTGTAGAGGTTGAGTACCGGTTGTAGCATGGCACATAGCCACTTGGATGTTTTAAATTGCGGTGACCCAGACATGCTGAGTATTGGTCGTAATGGAATGTTCTTCTTGTGAATTTTTGGGAGCCCGTACATTCGCGGTCGTGTTGATCCCGTCGGCGCCAGATGGTCGTACTCATAATCAGAAATTTGATGTGTTTTTGAAAGAGACAATAGGTATTTGCTAAGTTTAGTGTCGATGTTTTCTGTATGGTCATATACATCGCATGGTCCGAGTCTGCAGAATTTTGTCTTATCCTCTAGCAGTCCTTCCCCAGACGTGCAAAAAAAAGACCTCTCCCACTAATCCCGATATAACAGATTCTTGACTGATTTTTGCCGCGAAAGCGAAAAAATGTTCTCAAATTTGAGAACTGTCCTAAATTGGTTCTGAGAGATGGAAGCCGTTTTACATGGCCTACGTCGTTTTACTTTGCACCACCTCGTTTTATTTCACACCATGTATTCTTTACGGGACGCTCTTTCGGCAGATATATTTTTAGTGAAGTTTCGTAGAGGAGACGTATATCGAAAATGTTGTGAACGAAGCTGAAATTGGCATTTTTATGCACCTAATTTCAAGCCGGATTATCGCCAGAGCATGCAGCGTTTTCGGCCAGCACGGAGGCGGCAACATGTAGAGGTAAGCAATACCTATCACTTACAAGACAAATCTGATCTGTTCACGACCTCCAAATACCTAAAATTCAGAACTTGCTGTGCTTGCTTGGCCCTATGTACATGTATGTTACATAGAGGATCACACACATTTGGCAAGTAGATCTACAATGCACAACATTATAATACCGTCTTCTAAGCTGTAGTCTTCACTGGTTTGCAGTTTTGGATCTGTAGAGTAAAGCTTCATTCACACTTCGCTTTGCGTAAGGGAAACACGTCACAACGGCCGTTTGCGGCGAGAAAGTTGACTTGATCTTGAGTTGAGTTACTTGTTTGGTCCATCGCGCGACCTTCGCCTGTGCGCATTGCGTTCATGAAATGAAGTATGAATCAGTCTTGAATGTGCCAGTCCATTGCTCAGTTTTACCATGTTCTTGCCTAAGTCTGTTGTGAGTTATCTTGAATCCGTAGACATTTCGCCGTATTAGTACCATCCGTTCCATAAAAATGCTGGTTCTTGTAATGGCATGCACCATAAAATGACATCTGTTCTATGACTGTAATCATTTGCCCACCATATCTTCTACATTTAGTGAGATGTTGCCTAGGGCTGCTGCACTGTATGCATGCAGTTGTAGTTCCCACCGCCTTGATGCTGGCGGCATATTCAACATGACATGTATGCATTGTATGCACGCCTATGGATTCATCAGCGGCCGTTCTAAGCGGGATATATTCAGCGATATACCCCGCTCGGTTCACATGGGTCACTTCGAGAATAAGGAAACTTTAAGCCTAGTTCGCATTCGACGTAACGCTGACGGTATGGAATGTAAGGGCCTGTTGGGACGGCCGGGGCGAGCTGTAAAATCTTGTACGATTCGTAAGACATAACATGTAGTTTGACACGACATGCAGCAGCTATTGCGATTTTCAAGAAGTGACACGAAATTGGATTATACCATTCGTACTCTGTGTATACCGAGTCCCCCAATTGTCCCTCGTCCTAACGCACTCTCGAAAGTAATCGCGGTATACCCCTCATACTCATGGTATAATCCATACTTAATATATATAATCAGTATCATCTGCTGTTTGTTTTCCATTGCAGGTTAACGTCTCAATCAAGCATCGTCATCAAAACTTTGCACAGAAGAGTGTCAGCGGTGTCGGTCATCCTCTGGGATCCTCTTTCTGTTATTACTGAAGCTCAATTCCCAACACATGAACTGCTTTCCACGATGCGCAACATGCAACACCTGCGATGAGCTGCAACCGCGACAGATGATTCACAATCTGTTTTGCTTCTGCAACATCTAAGTGCAGGGCGTAGTACCCTCACGTGCACCCAGCCTAGTGAACTGCACTCCATTCGTGTACAACGCGCTTGGCAAGAGTTATGCTTTTGCCAACTTCTGGGACAGTGGCCCTACAACTGCTTGCGACAGTGCGCGTCTGCGCGACAGGCATTTTCTCGCCGCAAGTGTTACATCACAGAAAGTGATACATGTACATGTAATTGTGAATTGTAAATACTTTTCATCCAATTCAACTTTTAGTATGTGCTTCTCTTTGTTGAACAGCAATGGGTAGCCAACTCTTCTCCTATCCATTCATTCTCCTGCTCGTGTTTGTATGGTGGTTGTATACTGTATACCCATTGAATGATTAATGTAGTGCAGTATCAGGTTTTGTCTGGTGATATATTCACGTCCAAATATGTTCAATTTTCACTTGAGCACACAAGGGTTGGAAGCTTAGAAACACTATTCTAGTACATCTATTCTTAAGGGTGTTCTCCATTGATATTTTGATTGATCTCACCTGTTCAAGACGTCCATGTCGACTTTGAGGCCGACTTTCGCATCGATGTCGGCTATTTTATAGCACTTAGAAAAATCATCCCTTCCACCCGGGACGCATTCTATCGCGTTGTTTGCATTCTCCTGGCGGTAGGGCATTGCCAAACTGATTCCCGTTTGTCTCTTTCCCTCAAACCAGTTGATTACCTTTCATATGAAATAATTCAAGGGATGTGGAAGAAGCCTTCACTGCTCGACCAGGCCGATAACCCTGTTTCATACATACCCCAAAACTAGACAAATTCGAAATTTCAAGCTTGAGAACGTTTCCCGGCAAAAAAAACCCTCGAAATCTGTTATATCGGGATTGGTCGTTTGGGAAAGGACTATAGTAGGACCATCATCTTGGTTTGGTAGTCCTCCCTTGACATAATAACCGTTGCCCGACCCTTGTCCGGGCGGGAGATAATGATATCCGGATTTGTTCGGAGCTCCCTCATGACTTTGAGGTGCTCTCGTGTGAGTGAAAAAGACCGGGTGTCAGGAGAGGACTGCGCAAACCTGTGTGCCTCGGCAGCCAGAGACGCCCGGCAAGCCGCTGCTGTTTCGTCAGATTTTGCTGGTACCTTGGACAATTGCTGCTGGAGCAGCTCAAATTCCGCCAACATCTCCAATCGGTGGAGTTTAACCCTTTAGAGTTTCACACATACATGAACCGGTCGAAAACGACCGGTTCGACTGACGTACTTAGAACTATGCGGGATGCGTACTCGCTGGTGCTACGAAGCTGCCGCTATGGCCAAGTCTGCCTGACACCTCCGCGTTCCGCTTGAGTGCACACATGGCATGGGTTTACATTTGATTTTTTTTGTACTGGGCCACAGGAAGTGTTCGAAAGCTTCCGCCATGGCGCACAAGAATTTATCTGTTGACGAAGCGCTTGCCGCTGTGTTTTCTCATTCTGGATCCGCCGCGCACGATGAAGACTCTGATGGCGAGTCGTCAGGTGGCCTGCCATCAAGCGAAGAGTCAGAGCTAGACGATGCTCTCATCTACGACCATCCAGTTGAAGATTTGGTCTCTGACGGCAGCGCTGATGATGGCGAAGAAGAAGCTTCAGAAGAACCGCTTTCAGCTGGCTTGTCACGCTCCTCAGCTGACTCGAGTGACACATCAGCTGATTCCAGTGAAGAGGACGAGGCGCGCCCGCGACGCGAGAGCAGAGCTCCCACACGGCAGAGAGGACAAACTCGAGCTCCGCGTGCTCCTCGTGGCGGAGTTCGCGGAGTTCGCGCTGCAGGCGGCGGACGTGGAAGAGTTGTGCGCGGAGGTGCCGCAACCGCTCCTGTGCAGGGCGAAGACAATGTCGGCGACTGGGATAGTGATGATGAGTGTCCTGACCAGCCTGAGTTTCGTCCTGCCCGTGAACCTGGCTGCCATTTCTCAGCTGATTTTGCGCCTGTGAAGGAGTTGGATTTCTTTCAACTTTTTTTCACACTTGGCATCGTTCAAGCTATTGTGGAGTTTACTAATGATAATGCTGGTATCCACATCCTGGAAAAACCATCCTATCAAGATGACCATGGCGCTTGGAAGCCCACGGACACAGCGGAAATTTATGCTCTACTTGGCCTGACAATTTACATGGGTATTGCTCGACTGCCACATCTATCTCACTACTGGAGCACATCTACTCTCTTTCATGGGCTGTGGGCACGGCATATGATCCCGACCTTTATTCGCTACAAAGCTCTGCTGTGTTTCCTCCACATTGTCGACCCCACTACTGAGGATGCAGCTGACAAGCTACGGAAAGTCCGCTTGGTGAATGATCATTTCCAGCAGAAGTGCCGGGAACTTTTTCAGCCTTTCCAAAGTATTGCGATCGATGAACGGATGGTCAAGTCAAAAGCACGCTTCGCATTCAAGCAGTACATCTCAAACAAGCCTGTTCGCTTTGGTTTCAAAGTGTTTGCCCTTTGCGACAGTGCCCTGTACTATCTTTATAACTTCAAAATCTACACTGGCCGTGAACATGCCGGCCAAGTGGAGCATGGCTTGGCACATAATATTGTTACAGAACTCCTTCAACCTCTGTCCGGCCAGGGATATAAGTTATACACTGACAATTTCTACACTTCTCCTCACCTGTTCTCTGACCTCTTTGAAAATCACAAAACTGCTGCTGCTGGAACCTGTCAGGTCAATCGACGGGGCTTCCCTGCTGTCCTCAAAAATACGAAAACGTTTCAGCGTAGAGCTGAAAGAGGGAAAATGCGGTTTGTACGCGGTGGAGACCTCCTTCACCTACAATGGATGGACAAACGTCCGGTGACAGTCATATCCACTATGCACAGCACTGCTGACTATGTCAATGTTACAAGGAAGGTGAAAGAAAATAACATCTTGCGTGACCTGGAATTGAAGAAGCCAAAATTGATACATGACTACAATTTCGCTATGGGTGGAGTGGACCTGTTCGACCAGCACGTAGCGACGTACAGGGTGCTGCGGAAAACACGCAAGTACTGGAAGACTCTGTTTTTTGACTTTGTGGATGTAGCTGTGGTGAATTCATGGGTTCTCTTTCAGCAGTGGGTGGCTAAAAACCCAGGCGTCATCAAAATGCCGAAGGATTACAGTCAGCTTGACTATCGTCTTGCAGTTATCCGGCAGCTTGTGAACATCACTGACAAGACCAAGGTGCCCCTTCGAAAGCCTGGACCATCGACCAGCACGGCCAAGTCTCCGAAGAAGCACCATGGCATTGTCAGCACTGGTAAAAGGCGGGATTGCTCATACTGCCGAGATGCTGGAAGGAAAAGCGTGAAGAGTGTTTATGCCTGTTCCGTCTGCACAAATCGGAAAGGCAATCCGAAGCACTACTGCATCAAGAAGAAGCAGAATTGCTTCCAGGCCCACCTGGACGACCTGTAGATTGTGCAGAGTGCATCAGAGAGTAGAACAAACGGATTATCCCCATCAGGCTAACCAGTAGTTGACTGAGATGTTCAGAATACCGCATTTTTTGCTATCATCAAAATTCATTTGATTGGCATTCCATACATAATCGCTCTTTTTCAGTGCAGTTTTTTTTATCTGATGCAGTGTTCTTATAGCTTTCGGAAAAACAAAACTTGTATATACATGATATCAACAGGTAACGCGGTGTGTTATATCTCCCGTGCCATATGCATTCCGTATACTAAAAAGTCAAAACCTTAAAGGGTTAAGAGGAATGCCAAAATCTAGAAAAGAGATCCTGTCAGCTTTTCCATTATTTATTGCATTCCGCCCAAAATCAGCACACTTTTCGTAAATGAAAGAGTCAACACAAGCAAATGAATCAAAGGGAACTGGTCAACTCACCTGTCATTGAGTAATATTCCGCGAAAGGAGGTCTCAGCAGCGCCGAAACGAAATAAGCCAGGCCAGGAGACGAAATATACGAAACTGCTCATACAAGAAGCAGTTCCAAAGAAGGAAGTTCCTCGCGCATGCACATCCGAACACGGACTGCACTGCATGCAACCAAGAGTACATAACCCCCCGGGTTATGTACTCTTGATGCAACACAATGTCTGCCGGCTGCCGTGCACGTGCACAGCACGCGGCTACCACCAGACCACCGAGCACCTTACTTTTTTTGAGTGGCATGCAGTGTTTTGTACGAGTCGTAGTTTTTGGAGCTCTGCGTCGTGAAGTTTTTTGTACCTCTGCGGGCGACTCTATCGCACAATGCTTTGACGGAATGGCGGACAGCATAGAGGGACCACCAGGGGGTCGTCATCTGGAAACCAAGGGCCAATGTTGCCGGTGCAACGGCAATAGGGAGGTTCTGCTATACGTGAAACGTAGAGAAATCACGTAGAGAGCAGGTGTCTGGGTTAGAGTCTACGGCTTCGCGTGTTTTGGCTTCAGATTTCTACGCGGAGATGGGGTTCTCTACGCTGTGGCACACGCAGAGAAAATGCGTACGGATTTGCTGGGTATCGATCAACTGCATGCAGAAAACTGCCAAATATGGAAGGGGAAATTCCCATTACACATTCCACGTGACTTCTCTAGGTGAAACATAGAGCAGAACAGCATTTCTTTACGTTACGGGAACGTGAAGAAAGTTCGCGTGATTCTTTGCGTCGCGTTCCCAAAACGTAGAGCAGAACCTCCCTAGTGGCACCTGCTACAAATGCAAATGTGCTAAAGAGAATCGTAAGTGCACGAGCTGCGCGCCAGGACGGAAGTCGAACTGTAAGAACACCGTAACCGTACGAAAAGAGCCAGCCGTTTGTACCGTACCCAAGCCAGGGGCAGCTCCACCTGAGCAACTCGGATTTGCGTCGCCCAACCGAAGATCGACAACCAACACACACACCACTCAGAGAACGCTTGTGTCCGGTGCAACCACAGCGGATGACATAGCCTCCGCCGCACTCGCCGCTGCTATGTCGAATGTGTCAAGCTCTCAACAGCTAGCATGGAACTTACTGGAATCCGCGGAGTCTGCGGAGTCAACAAGCACCAGTTCAGAAGTGTCAACTTGCAAGCATGCTGACGATGTCAGACCTACACAGCGTGACATGACAATGAGGCCGACTACCACAGCTGAGACCCCAGAGTCACTCACGTCTGCTCTGCTTGCGGAGTGCCGACAAGAGACTGTTTCAAATTCTCAACAGCAGGCGTGGGACATATTACAAAAAAATTGTAGACCAACAGCATGACACTGACCCACGCGAAATCCACACACATGCCCAAGCTGCAGAGTGTCGCGACCCGGGTGCTGCCCATGCGGGTAGTAGTAGTAGTAGTAGTAGTAGTAGTAGTAGTAGTAGTAGTAGTAGTAGTAGTAGTAGTAGTAGTAGTAGTAGTAGTAGTAGTAGTAGTAGTAGTAGTAGTTTCATTTCTGGCGGTGTTCAAGCAGTTCTGGTTTGGATGTCTTTCTTTCCTTTTCCTTCCCCTTTTTCATGTATAAACATTGCTGTTGCCATTAATATTTGTTATCTTTCTATTTTGTTACAATTTTGCTGTTCGCCTTTTGAATTCATTGCCCTCCTTGCATTCACATCTTCATTGCTTTGTGCTTTCAATAAAAACACATTTCAGTAGTAGTAGTAGTAGTAGTAGTAGTAGTAGTAGTAGTAGCAGTAGCAGTAGCAGTAGCAGTAGCAGTAGCAGTAGCAGTAGCAGTAGCAGTAGCAGTAGCAGTAGCAGTAGCAGTAGCAGCAGCAGCAGCAGCAGGAGCAGCAGCAGCAGCAGCAGCAGCAGCAGGAGCAGCAGCAGCAGGAGCAGGAGCAGCAGCAGCAGCAGCAGCAGCAGCAGCAGGAGCAGCAGCAGCAGGAGCAGCAGCAGCAGGAGCAGCAGCAGCAGGAGCAGCAGCAGCAGGAGCAGCAGCAGCAGCAGCAGCAGCAGTAGTAGTTCTAGTTTTGCGGGCGGCCGAGCGGAGCAGGCGGCTAGAACACCGGCCGGCGGCACGAGCCAGCTTCGACTCGATGCGGATGAACCAGGTGCGGATTCGGCAGAAACGGGGCAAGTATTACTGGACAGTGCTAGAGCCGATCCAGATGACTCTCTCGCGGAAGCCGCACATCTGCTTGCAGGTCTAGATAGTAGTCAAGCAACACAGATTCATGCAACCTTGCCCTTGGACGAGACCCTCCATCAAGATGCAAACAGGCAGGACAACAATACGCTGCCACACCATTCGCCTGCAGCGACTGGTGCATTCACCCTGGGAACTATGGACAGCCAAACTACGGCAGCCACCATCAATGCCGCATATGAGGAGGCAGTACATTTCAGGCCAAATACCTTCAATGTGCCACATGGATCTTCTGGAAAGGCATTTGTAGCACAACTGAGTGTCTATCTGCAGGGCTTTGGAGATTCAGGACCCTTTGAGGGTCAAGCCCTCAGAATTGCCATGGTGTTCCAGCAACTACTCCTTCAGAAAACAAGACCACCATCACAGTCACTCGCAAAGTGTCTCCAAACCCGCTTGCACCAGTGGAATAACGGCGAGATAGATCAACTACGCCATGAATGTCGCACGATCCAACAGCTTCTTCAACGTCAGTCATCCACAACTGCTCAGTCCACAGACGCTCGGCACTTTGCCAACCTTGTGACGGGTGGAAAGTTAACCTCCGCCATCCACATGTCGCAGGAGGGTGGTCGTGGCGGTGTATTGGAACTGGACGACAGAGTGGGTGACAGCACTGTTCGTGACGTGCTCAAGAGCAAGCACCCTATCGGCCAGCCAGCAAACCCAGATGCACTGATTCCCGGGCAAGCGCCCATACCACCTCATCCTGTGCAGTTCGAAGCTCTTAATAGAGCCTCCATCCGACGTGCCGCACTACACACGCAGGGAGGTGCTGGCCCATCGGGAGTGAACGCGGACACGTGGCGCCATATGTGCACCGGCTTTTCCGATGCATCTGACCAGCTATGCGATGCTATGGCTCAATGTGCGCGCCGCCTCGCAACTACGTATGTCGATCCTACCGCACTGGAAGCTTACACGTCCTGCAGATTAATTCCTCTGGACAAGAGCCCAGGTGTCAGACCGATCGGCATTGGGGAGGTTCTCCGCCGAATCCTGGGCAAGGCCATCCTCTCTGTCATCCGCCCTGAAATCATGGAGGCTGCAGGAAGCCTTCAGTTATGTGCAGGCCAGGACGGAGGTATCGAAGCTGCCATCCATGCGATGGGGAGTGTGTTTGATGATCCGTCCACAGAGTGTCTTTTGCTTGCCGACGCATCCAATGCGTTCAATCGCCTGAACCGCGAAGTTTGCCTTAGGAATGTGCAGCACGCGTGTCCGTCTCTCGCCCATCTGGTTGTCAACACATACCGTCGGCCGGCAAAACTATTTGTTGGTGGTGAAACGATCCCATCGGAGGAAGGTACAACTCAAGGCGACCCTGTGGCAATGGCCATGTATGCTATTGGCATCGCCCCGCTGATGAAGTCTGTGGCAACTGAAGGTGCGGTACAGTCCTGGTATGCTGACGACGCTGGGTCGGGTGGCAAGCTGCTGCGGGTGCGCAAGTGGTGGGATCGGCTAGTCGGAAAGGGCCCCCAGTACGGATACTTTCCCAACCCGTCCAAATCCATCCTGGTTGTGAAACCTCAGTTCCTCGATGAGGCTGTCCGTATTTTCGACGGCACAGGTGTCACCATCCAACCCGATGGTGCAAGATACCTCGGCGCTGCAATCGGCACGCCAGCCTTTGTCACCAGCTACCTGCAGCAGAAGGTTGAGGAGTGGAGCACACAAGTTCACCGCCTTAGCCAGTATGCTATCACTGAGCCGCAAGCAGCCTACTCAGCGTATGTGTACGGCCTGCAGAGCAAATGGACTTTTCTCTGTAGGGCACAACCTGGTATGGCTGAGCACCTAGCTCCGCTTGATGCTGCTATCACCAACACCTTCATTCCTGCTCTCCTAGGTCGCCCCGTCAATGCTGAGGAGCGCACCCTGATAGCATTGCCATGTCGCTTTGGAGGCCTTGGCATACCTCATCCGTCGTCCCGGGCCGAACAGCACCAGTCCTCCCTTGACATCACTGCCTCCCTCACCTGCCGTGTTCTCGCCCAAGATCCAGTTCTTGGCACGGCCATCCATGATGTTCGCGCTGCCAAGAAGCGCGTGATGGCGACAGCCGGGGAGTCAATTCGCGCAGCAGCCCAGGCCTTCTCTTCCTCCGCCAGTTCAGAGCTGCAGCGAGTGATCGCTCTGGCTTCGGAACCGGGTGCCTCAAGCTGGCTCACGTGCCGACCCCTTCAACGCCATGGCTTCACCCTGACGAAGTCGGAGTTTCGGGATGCTGTTTGCCTTCGCTTCAACTGGCTGCCGGTCCGGCTACCATCACTGTGTGCGTGTGGGCAGCAGTTCACTGTGTCTCACTCCCTCTCGTGTCCGACGGGTGGATTTCCGTCCATTCGTCACAACGAGGTGAGGGACCTCACTGCTCGTCTGCTCAGGCGGGTGGCCCATCAGGTAGCAGTTGAGCCACACCTC
This sequence comes from Sycon ciliatum, assembly GCF_964019385.1. Classification (NCBI taxonomy): domain Eukaryota; kingdom Metazoa; phylum Porifera; class Calcarea; order Leucosolenida; family Sycettidae; genus Sycon; species Sycon ciliatum. The sequence goes on along the minus strand of NC_088654.1, from coordinate 11,832,915 downwards.
CAGCCACTCTCCGGAGAGCAACTCCGTTATCGCACTGCTATTGCTGACGACCAGGCACGCCTAGACGTCGTGGCTAGTGGCATTTGGGGAGGACGGTTCGAACGCACCTACATTGATGTACGGGTATTCAACCCCCATGCGTCTTCGAACCGTTCCCACTCACTTGCTGCTACCTATGTCCGTCATGAAAAGGCTAAGCGTCGTGCGTATGAGCAGCGCCTGAGGGAGGTGGAGCATTCCAGCTTTGTCCCCGCCATCTTCTCTACCACCGGAGGCATGGGAAAGCACGGTGCTTCGCTCTACAAACACGTCGCCTCTCTCCTCGCTGCCAAGACTGGGGAGCCATACAGCATCACCCTAGCTGCCATCCGCTGCCAGATTGGCTTTGCACTGGTCCGTTCAGCGCTGATGTGCTTGCGTGGTGCACGCAAGGCATTCTTACCAGCAATGGCCTCAGACTCGGCAGCGCTTGTTGTTGCTGAAGCAAGAATCTCAGCTTGAGGCTTGCATTATTATTATTATTATCTGTCAAGTGTCATTAATGACATTGTACATGATCATCACCGCATGCGCTCGATCTAATCATTGATTGTCTTTATTTTATGTTTTGCCCGTACAAGAGGCATGGTAAAAAAAAGAGAAAAAAGCACCTTATGTAGAAACTTACGTAGCATAGCGATGTCGTTTTTCTTGACATGTGAACACAATAATAGAAAAGCTGACAGGATCGCTTTTCTAAATCATTCCCATTTTTTGACACAACTGGCATGAAGGATTATCGATAGCACTTCCAATTCCACTTGCAACAATTTATTTGGACATAGCTTGCCTGATAACCGTAGGTCTACGTACTATTCCCACCCAAACGCAGCCCAGCCAAGCCACAATTGTGCCAGGAGCATGGCATGCCGTGTGCACATCCCGCCTGCATGCGCAGTACAGGTGCACTGCAGCGCAGGGCGCGCAGACTCGCCGCAGAGCGCTGCATGGTGTCATGGGTTCACTGCTGGGCGCGCATGGCGCATGACGCTCGTCAGCTCGTCAGGCTAGGCGCAGGCGGGGCCTAGCCTGCTGCACTGTGTACGGAAATGTGTACACGGCACCACTCAACTTGCAGTCGGGTCAAAGACCGCTGGGCTAGGGCACAACACGATGCTGCGTTTACATGTGCAGACAAACATGGAAGAGTGTGGGACATGTGGGCGGGGGGGGGGGGGGGGAGGAGGGAGGGGGCGACGATTGCGTTTAGCACATGACTGGATTTATAGTCGACTGCTGATCAACAAGACCTGTCGTTTCTCCTGGTCACTCTCCAATTGCGTTGTGGTGGTTAGCCAAACGCGCATTTGCTTCTCAAAGCATCACCTACCGGGAACGGAATAGGTTGGAAGAGAGAGAGAGAGAAAGAGAAGCTCTGCGAGAAGAAGAAAGTCGGAGGTAAGCCGGAAGGCCGGATTGTAACGTGTATCATACAACATTCATACATAAGATCAGTGCATGTATGCATGCATGCAGTAATCGTGTGTTGACCTTGGCACCTTTGTTTCACCCCTAATTCGTTTCACACCGTATTTGCCAAAGAGGTATCACACGCCAGGCCACCGAATAAGGGAAGCAAACTTGGCCACATATCCAAACGCCGTATCCTTAGGCTAACAACGGTTGTGGTTGGGCGCTGCTTGACAATTGGCAATGTGAAACTTGGATAATGTTAGGTTACAGTAACTGTTGTAGTGGGACAAAAATGCAGGATCCCAACCTGACTCTCAGAGTATCTCCGTTGAAGATATGCAAAAAATCCACAAGGTTAATGATCATTGTTCCACATGGATATTCTTCAGAAAGTCAGCAAGTGTGTTGAAAGTGCATTCGTCAACCGTTTTGGATGCCCTCCGAGGCGTGACCGATCCAGTTGCCAAACCTTTCCATCGATTCTGGAGTGGCTGCGAGAGGTAGATCCTCGTCCACGCCAAAACTATGAAGGCATGCAGCAGAACCATAATCCAATGACGAATCTAAGCTGACTTCCAGTTACAGATGTCTCCAGCAAAAGCAGCTGGTCTCACGCCATACCGAAGCAGGAGCCTCACGAAAATGGCACGATCTGGGTCCCTGAGCTAACTGGGCAGCTGCAGAATGCGCTATGAATTGTTTTTTGGACTTGCAGCAAAAGCCACCTTGCTTACTGTAGGTCTGGGTGCATAGGTTCTTCAATGTTACATTTAATAAATTTTTTTAAAATGTAAATGTACGGGTTTTTAAATATATTGAAAACCACAAACCTTCAGACGTGTGAATGTGCATATACATGTACATGTATACAGTGTGCATGCGTATGTATCTCTTAATTTGCTAAATCCTATTTATAGGATTTTGGTCATATTTTTCAACTCAAAATGGGTGTGGCACGAGCATAGAGAAAAGTATGTGACCAATTCTTCCTTGCTAGGTCTTAGTAGATATCGAGAGTTGAATAAGATAATTTTTTCAAACACTAACATCTCAGGCTCATCTCCTTGCCCAATATTACTAAGGCCTGTGCCCTATTTTTCGAATCCTATATATAGGATTTGAGATTTTATTGGACCTTGTTTTATCCTTAAAACTGGTAGTTTCATGACGGCATGTGCGATATGTCGTCATGAAACCACACCTGCAATGTTCTTCTGCACATTCACTGCTTCAGTCCTTTCCATGACAGCAGCTGAACAAATATGCTCAAATTTCCAATTTTTGCTGAAAATGGGTATTCATCAGAAATATTATCGCCCTATGAATCTAAAATGTGAACATTCATGCCTCAAACATATTTACAACTTCCATGAAAACCATTATGCCGTTATTACTGGTCGTGATGACCAACAACAACGGCATAAAAGGCACACATTTTCAAATCCTATGTAAAGGATTTTGGGCCAGCAAATTAAGAGATAGAGAAGGCAGCTTAAGGTCCCCTAAGGCGTGCAGTGACATTTAATACCAGCTTGTGTGCATGTTCTGTTGGTTCTGGTGGCTACAGATGGCGTATGCTGCTATGTCTTCACGCTTCTGGACGGCGTCGTTCGCTTTCGCAACTCTAGCCGTGATCTGCACACAGCACGCGACAGCAGATTCCGACAAGCTGGTCACATTCCTTCCAAGTGAGTACTTCGAAGTGCTACATGTACTGATGTAGTATCAAGAGTGCACGTTTGCTAGTATCCATGTAACAGTAAAAACTTACCAACAACTTGTAAAAAGTAAATTATCATGTCCGTTCCCGCAGGGAACGACCGCTAACACCCCTCGTAAACCCTAGTGGCAGATGGGTACATGTAACTCAACTGGAGCGCTGGAGAAAAAACACTGAGTTAAAGGATACACTGAAATGTTGTTGAAGAGCCTGATGTGTACCCTTCTTCTCAGTGTTGTTGCTTTCTTGTATCCAAGGAAACTGGTCACATTGTTGAAAATTTGAAACTCGGATGTTGAGCCAATAATAACATTTTTATTGTAGAAAGGAAAAGGACATATGGATACTTTCTGACTGTATTATAGTATCTGGTTACAGTGATGGATGGTTACCGTCAGGCTTTTAACTCTTATCCATATCATGTCCTTTTCCTTTCTACAGCTGTTGAAAATGTTTGGATAAAGAGATCCGATAGGAGAGGAGGATGAAATAGAGAGCAAACTGGAAAGGCTGTTAGCAGAATGGCCGAAAGTCTTCGCCCTCTATCTCTGTATTCCATTGTGAGCGAATGCTATTGTTATCCCTCCTTTATTCACTTCTTTCGAAGGCGATAAGCCAGACCCACCGGGAAATATTTCCATCGGTGGGACAGCAAAAAGAAAGTGAAAAAAATAAAAAATAAAAAAAATAAATAAATAAATAAAACCTAAAAACCAAAGGGACAAGAAATAGTTGAAAGAAGAGGAAGAAAGGAAAGAAACTCAATCCGAACTCCAACATCAAAACAATAATACAGAATTTGCAGCGACACGCAAAATACATCAACCGATGAAGGGAGTAACAAAGGAAATATCAGTCTTTATCAGTCGTTATTTAAGTCTCTTAGCTATTGAACGTGCAAACGCAGCAGAGGTGCATCTACATGTTAAGGATAGTTCTTAGCATTTTAATCGAACCTTATTATTATTATTATTATTATTAATGGCAATAAATAAGATAAATTGTGCACTCATAACAACAGCAAAAATGAAGAAAGTCAAGTTCCATAACGTTTTCTTGTGACTGTCATCAGTGGAACGCCGTCACATAAATATGTAATAACTAAAACACACACTTATATACATTATTATTATTAGAAAGGAAAAGGACATATGGAAACGAGTTAAGAGTAACTCTCCACCACTGTAACTAGATACTATATACAGTCAGAAAGTGCAACAACTAGGCACAAAACTGACAGAGTACTGAGACATTCGACGTCCTGACACTTCAACACATCTCCGTAGCGCTAACCGACAGCCTTCCAACTTGGAAGGTTCAAGGTTATGGAAAGACCAAAGAGGGGAAGGCAAGCGCAACGAAAACGAGCACAAGCTACAGTCCCAACGAAACAAAGAATGTTTAGATTTCGGTTTGTACAATTCGTTCTCGCAAAGCTTCCCCCTTCTTAACTTATCTTTGATATTTTTGCCCCACCCAAGTTGGGTGGTGTGCTGCTTTGCTGCTTCGAATTGTAGTTAGACCGCTTTGTCAAATCGCCTACTGGTCTCGTCATCGTCCAGTGACAATCGACATTCTTTGTTCCGTTGGGACTGTAGCTTGTGCTCGTTTTTGTTGCGCTTGCCTTCCCCTCTTTGGTCTTTCCATAACCTTGAACCTTCCAAGTTGGAAGGCTGTCGGCTAGCGCTACGGAGATGTGTTGAAGCTAGGTGTCAGGACGTCGAATGTCTCAGTACTCTGTCAGTTTTGTGCCTAGTTGTTGCACTTTCTGACTGTATATAGTATCTAGTTACAGTGGTGGAGAGTTACTCTTAACTCGTTTCCATAATTATGTCCTTTTCCTTTCTACTTTTATTATTGGCTCAATACCCGAGTTTCAAATTATTATTATCATTATTATTGTGTGGGTACAGTGAGGGCTGCGTCCCACCCGCCTGTGTGGATTCACAGGAAGTGTGAGTTACGAAGTCTGAAGAGAATGTTGAACAGTCTCTGCTGGGATGACGACTACACCATAGCTCAGTGGTTAGAGCATTGCTAGCTACAAGCGAGGGTCCCTGGTTCGAGTCCTGGTGGTGACAGTCAATTTTTTCTTCAGAGTTTTCCCGTTTGTCTCTTTCCCTCAAACTAGTGAAGATTATTATTTTAAAATTTATTATTATTATTATTATTATTATTCTCAATTCATGGATGACATTGTGTCAATCAATATAATGGATCCCATGAATCTACATCCGATCTCAGCCTATCTGACAGGCTCAAAGTTTATGCACCCAACACATTGGTGTCAAACGTGAACTATAAGTTTGTATAGGTCTGCTTACCCCTAGACTTGTACATGTATTAAGACAATTTAAAGCGTAGAAAAGTTCTCACGTTCCCGTTAGGGGACGGTCACTCTGAGGGAAATTAAAAAAAAATCCGTGGTTACCATGGATATTTGCCGTTGAGCGGGATATTTGAGAGATTTAATCCACGTGACGAAAATCAGCTCGAGGTCCCACTTTTCCGCTTAAGATTAGAATCATCCGCATCTTCCACTGGATTTCTTTGAGTTTCCTTGTTTTTTCATTGCGCTGTGAAGTGGAGCAATACTGTAAAACGGGTAACTATTGCGACGTAAAACTGTTTGCGAATTTCGCGAGAGGCCCCGAAGGTTTACCGACCATTCACCGAATGACAATTCACCGAAAGACACTTCACCGAAAGACACTTCACCGAAAGACAAATCATCGAATGGACAATCCACCGACTGGACAATTCACCGAAAGACACTTCACAGAAAGACATTTCACCGAATGGCTATATCACCGACAAGACAGCTCACCGAAATTCTACTCTCAATTGTAATGACTGGTTCGTAGTCAGGCTAACTGTTTAATACTTCACCGGCGCTGAGTTTCGCAGGGCTGAAATGCTGACGTACTGCCACTACTGGCGCTGGTTGCACGTTATTTAGAAAAGCGATCCTGTCAGCTTTTCTATTATTGTGTTCACATGGCAAGAAAAACGACACCGCTATGCTACGTGAGTTTCTACGTAAGGTGCTCGGTATTTCACTCAGGCTACGTAAGTTTCTACGTAAGGTACTCGGTATTAGATCTACCAACGCGTGGTAGCCGCATGCTGTGCACGTGTACGGCAGACATTGTGTTGCATGCATGCAGTCCGTTTTCGGATGTGCATGCGCGAGGAACTTCCTTCTTTGGAACTGCTTCTTGCATGAGCTGTTACGGATATTTCGTGTCCTGGCTTACATGTATTTCGCTTCGGCTCTGCTGAGACCTCCTTTCACGGAATATTACTCAATGACAGGTGAGTTGACCAGTTCCCTTTGATTCATTTGTGTGTGTTGACTCTTTCATTTACGAAAAGTGTGCTGATTTTAGATAAAATAAATAAAATAATGGAAAAGCTCACAGGATCTCTTTTCTAAATTTAGCTTTTCTGCTGTCGAGGCCTCCTTTTACGGAATACTCAGTGACAGGTGATCTCTGATTTGACCAGTTTCCTTCGATTCATTTGCTTATGCTCACCCTTTCATTTACGGAAACGTGTGCTGATTTTATTCGGATTTAGATCCATTCGTATCTCTTTGCCCTTGCCAACAGTGTGCGAAGAACGCGAGTTCACCTTCTTGACGGTAAGGCTTATGTTATATGTTGCTGCTGAGACTTAGATGTGTTGTCGAAATACTCATGTTCATTGTACATTGGTACGTTACAAGTAAGGCACTGGCCATGATTGCTTCAGGCATTCCGTGCTCCGATCATAGGGTAGAATCTGAATTTTGCAGTGACATAGCATCGTTGGCAGTTCCCAATCTGGAGGGAAAGGTTCAAGGACGCATTGGCCGAGTATGCAAAATAAATTAGCATATCTGACAGGGAAAATCTCCATTATGGAGCTCATGCATTCAGTGACTTGTTTGCTTCATGCGAAACAAGCCAATGGGTGCAGTCTCGTCTCGTGAAAATCTCTTACGATTGGATTTGTTTACTCGAGTCTGGGCTGTTTGATTTGAGGGTAGCGCCGAGATTGCACTGCCCCAAATAAAGTTGCGTGCCGGCAGAGCAAGAATTACGATCTACAATCTGTTTGTTACTTTGTAGTACCTGCAAGAATGTGCTGTACATGTATCGTATTTTCTCTGTTGTTGTTTCAGTTGCCATCATGTTGCTAAAGAAAGGTTCAGTGACTCATTTGTTTCATACAAGACGAGTCAATGGTTTGGTTTGGCTTAGAATCTTTCGCTGTAGAAGAAATCTATTCGTGTCTCTATTGGAGAAGTAATTGTATTCACTCGTTATAAAATAGGGTTAAGACAAACTCACGCAACAAATACCAGCGGTCCCTTGATGCTCGTCCTAAAGAGGTTTGACTGGATATCATTCATACTCCCCCAAAGTCGTGTAACATTTTATTATTATAGAGTGCCTTGTTTATCTCTCAGTACCTCCAACTATATCCTTGCCCCTTATATCCTCAGGATCAGTGTAGTTGTTGGAACGACGTGTCGGACTCGACAATGTATTTGTTTACATTTTAATACATGTTTATTGTTCCTACTTTGCTGTGTTGTTTTAGACAATCGTGGACTTGTAACACTTTGAAGTCATTGAACTACTTCCAAACGTTTATTGACATCAACAGGATTACGATTTGAGTACAATATGATGCCGGATGACCTTTATCACGACAACCCATGACTACAATTATAAACACATAATCAACGAAAACATCTGCGGCACGCACCTAGTTACAATTCTCAAGTAAATGTGATTTTGGGGTGTGGACATCTGAATTTTCTGAAAGACAAGACAATTTTATGACAGAGTCATGGAATTCTGCAACAGCAACATCCACAGAATGACCTGCGTATAAAAAAGTATCACCGCCACTACCCATATGATTCCCCTGCAGAAGAACAGGAATATGCAAGACTACACTCCATTTCAAAACTATAGACGCGTGCGTACCTAGGCAAAAACCGTTATGCCAGCATCTATACCACATAAAATCTGTGATCACTTTGTGCATAAATTTTTCCAAATTGGGCGTCTGTTATCCAATCCTTTAGAAACTATGGGTGCGTTCTTAAATCCTCTCGGAAAAGTTGGAGACTCTCCGAAAAGTTCGAGAGCTGTTCTTATATCCTCTCCGAATTTTAGGAGGCTCTCCAAAGCTCTCCAAGCTCTCCAAGCTTCAGAGGTGGTTGAAACTTGGAGATTCCCGCGGTTTGGGATCAGCGCATGCGAACTAGGCTAAAAGCCACGTGTTGATCATGAGTGTACGCGTTTCCCTTTTCGCATACGCACAGCGCATACTATTTTCGTGGCACTCAAGATCGCGGCCCCTTTGGCGCTTCATTTTGCTTGACATCTGCAAAATATCTCCGAATTCTTCGAGACCCGTTCTTGAAGAATCCCAGTTTCTTCGACTTCTCTTTTCTTCTTCTCCTAGAAGCTAGAGAATTTAAGAACGCACCCTATATGAGAGTAATTGTGAAGCGATCCTGAGCAATATTCCGAAAACTATTCTCAAAAAGTTCTAGCCAAATTTGAAATATTTCAAAAACCCTACGCGTCTATAGTTTTGAAATGCACTGTAGTGCCATTTTCTGCAAGAAAAGGCTTGCACATCAATGCGTATAATACGGTATTGAATTTGATATGATGCACATGTAGAGGCACTACATGTAGACCATCATTTAGGGCATTCCATTGGTGACACAATTATAATAATAATATCCTTAGCTAAAAAAACAAAAGAAATTATAGCAATAAAAACTGCTTTATGGCAGTTTTCTAAAAAAAAGTTATTGTGTTCTAGTCCATGGACCCCGTCTAAAAAGTAAGAAATTAACGAAAATTAATGTGATAGCCGAAAATTAAAATTTCACACAAAACCTCACAATAATCACAACACTTGAGGATCTTAGTTTAAAAAAAATACTGCTTTCAACACTTCTTTGGTCTGACACTTCACGGGTGACTTGTACGAGTACTGCGCCAACATGCATGAATAGGAAAGAGGACCACGAGGGGAAAAGGTCTTCTCGCTTTTCATCCTGTGTGTGATTATTGTGAGGTTTTGTGTGAAATTTTAATTTTCGGCTATCACATTAATTTTCGTTAATTTCTTACTTTTTAGACGGGGTCCATGGACTAGAACACAATAACTTTTTTTAGAAAACTGCCATAAAGCAGTTTTTATTGCTATAATGTTGCAAATGTAGTACATGGACAGTCAGACGTCGCATAACCACTAGTGCACTGAGTGCATGTGTCGGGTTTGCGTGCAAAAATTACTACATTTCCACGGTTGTGACCAAAATGACCGAACTGGCAAGCACAAAAATTACAAATATGGAAGAATAGCTCTGAAAAGCAGCGAGTTTTTACTGAATTAATCCCTTATTCCAATCATCACCACTGGTAAGAGTAAAACACTGTGTTAGCTGGTTGAAACATCAACAGTAAGGGTTCATTTTAGTACGTTTTGGGTGAAAAATATGAGACAATCAAAACCGTAATGATTAGCTAGATCCATCGCTTTTTGGTATAATCGTTTCAACCCTAGTAAACATTACACAAACGTGTAAACATTACATGGTCAATGAAATCCGATAAAATCTCTGTAGTAGCGAGGTCTGACTGTATATCAACCAGCCTTCTATTGTCAAAAATTCAAAATTCTTCAACGTTGTGGAGTGATTGCTAGGCCTTGACGGATTATGCTAATATTTTCGTTAAATTATGCTTTTCGCATTGCTGAAAAAATTGCAGAATTATGCTATTTTTATGCTAAAAGTTATCATATTATGCCGCATTATACTCACATTATATGCTGCTAATGTACATGTATATGATGGTTCTGTGCAAAATAACAGGGGATTTTTTTATAGGGCGTTGTACTGTAGTACTAGTAGCAAACGTTCAACGGGGTCAACGCACCGTCCGACCTACACTTGTAGCTACGACCATCACCAAGAGTACATAAACCAAGAGTACATAAACAAGAGTACATAAACCAAGAGTACATAAAATGTACTCTTGCCATCACTGATTGTAATGGACTGGACATGTTATCAAGGGAGTCGTAAACCTACGACTTCCTGGTGTATCTACTTGTACGGTACTTGTAGAACATGTACAACTCTATGGAATTTGGTGCGAACAGGCGGATTATTCCATTATTTGTGCGATTCGTATGCAATTTGCCTCGAATTATGCGATTATTCGATTTTGGTAGGAATTATGCGAAACATTATGCTAGCATAATCCGTCAAGGCCTAGTGATTGCAACATTTTCGCTGCTTGTCTATTGTTCTTCATTGATCTGCTCACCTCTGTAGACAAATGGAGACCTCCTCGATAGGCTTAGTGGCCTCTGGGGAATCCTTGAAATATATATAAAAATCCAAAATTCTCTCCGTCCTTCTTTGTTTTTTCTTTCTTTCGGTGAAATGTCTGTTCGGCGAATTGGCCGCTCGGTGAACTGTCATTCTGTGAGTTGTGCATTCGGTGAAATGGGCATTCTGTGAACTGGGTATTCGGTGAGCTGTCGTTCGGTGAGCTGTCGGTCGGTGAACTGTCGCTCGGTGAACTGTCGTTCGGTGATATGTCGGGATACCGAATCGCAAACTTTGAAGAACGCAAACTCGCGCCACGTAAAGTTCAGTGCAAGACTGACTCGACTGTGTAGCACGACTCGCAAACATTAAACAGCGCAAACCAGTCTCAATTTGTAAAACGCAAACATTTATTGTCGCAAACGTTACCCCGTTTCGCAGTACTCTAGAGGCTGTGCTGATGCAGCTCTGGCCCAGGAGTGGAGCTGACAGACTACCAGAAGCGAGTGGTGACAAAAACAATAGCTCGTGTGGGTGAGATTTTTTTCATCATGCGTATCCTGTGTGGCCGTAACAAAAAGTAGGAAAAATTATCGCCGGTTTATAATCTGACGATTGTTCCCTCAATGTGACCGGCCACTTACCAACAGCTGTTGAAAAACACACCATTCGTACAGTTAGGATGAATAGTTGGTCAGGAATCAGATCATTTCGTTCAGTGGCCTGTACACATCCTTGCTGTCCAATTTCGTGTTTCCTCCCTCTGCACGCAGATTTTGTGACAAACTGTAACAACACCGCTGGAACTCAATCCACCTGGTTTGCAATATTTAGTACAAGCCTCTACACCGGGGAGTTCAATACGATCAGTCCTGAATCAGCCGTTGATACGTGCCAAAGATATGGGTTTGATGTGATGGACTATGACCAGTACAAGAACCCGGAGTCCGGCGTGGAATCCTGCGTTTCCAGCCTCCTGGACAAGTTGTTTAGCGTAAGGAGGGATCTAGTGTCACCAGTGTATTGGGCCCGGCGATCTGGGAATGTGTTGATGCGTCAGGATTACTCACAAGAAAGCAGTGGCGTAGCCTACACTGGAGACATTCCTCCCACTATAATCTGCTCAGGTAAGCCTTTGAATAATCAGTGCTTGCATTTTATGTACCGTGAACACTCGTTTCATACACCATCCCTTCTCAAAATGTTCCACTCTCAGTCAGAACCAACCAGCCATGTATTTTTTCTCTCAGTCAGAACCAACCAGCCATGTATTTTTTCACTCTTTTTCTCTCCATATCCTAAATTGAATACTGATGCCAGATACATTTGGTGGGAAGCGGAAAGGAAAATCAGCTCGGGTGCCAGTGGAGTTTGGGACAAATTTGCTTCAATTCAATTGTATCATCGACTTATTCTATGTTCCTCTCTCACAATGCAGGCAGTTGGACAACGGTGCCCTATCAAAAGTATTACCTATCAACACTTCAGAATGGACTGCGTGTGAAGTACAATGCAGCAAGGCGAGCCTGCACTTTTTACGGCAAACGTCTCATGTCCGAGAATGACATCCCCGCGTCACAATTGACTAACCTTCGACAGAATGTGTTTGCACATCTTCAAGTTAAATCTGGTGCATATTTCCTTGAAGGCGGCGCGAAGATCTTGGCACAGAACTACCGGGGGCAAACTAGTGAATTGATCATGCAGATTTTCAATCTCTACCCTGAGTCCGAGAAGCAAATATTATGCATTCGTAAGTTTGACAACTTGATTATCGACTTCAAAATCTCACTGCTTCCTGGATAACTATTGATAATCGTAATCTACTTCTTGATTTGCAGAAGATCCACTGCCGTCATGGCGTCACTACATAACACTGGAGACCCTAACACCAGCAAACTCTATCACACCTACATGTACCGTCAAGCCTTGTTTAAAAGCCGCACTTTAATACAAGCCGCCCTCGAATACAAGCCGCACTTTTGGAAGCGTACAATCGCACATAAGCCGCCTTGAAATAGTAGCAGCGGCTTCAACATGCAACACTATGCTCACTCGCAGCTAGTTTAGTAGATTGTAAGCCTGTCTGCTATAGAAGCCTGCGGAATTTCCCCCAAAAAGTCGTATTAGCCTTTAGTTTATACAAAGAGTAGATGCGCTCTTTAACCTTGAAATACGTGTAAACTTTGGATGCCCTCTATGTGGAGGTTTTTTTATTTTATGAAAGTGCAGTCTGCTGACATTGTGTAGTGTTCAAGTTTTACGTTCGCAGTCTGTGTTAACTTAACTGTTAAGTGACCAGAAGAGTAGTAAAAAAGCACTCCCTGACAGAAAGCCACTAGGCGTTTGTGGTCACAACCAGGAGTTTAGCAGTTATCCGGAATACAGACTCTTGAGAGGTTATTTACTCTTGCGTTTACATGTTGTTGTTGTTGTTGTTGTAGACCGAATGTTTCTCCTCTACTCTCCCTACAGAGATCTGCGATCATGGGCAACTTGTGAAGGGGCGCTGCATCTGCCAAAAAGGGTACATTGGCGAAACGTGTGAAAAAGACATCACACCAGGTAAGACCTGAAAATAGGCTACGCAGACTGAAAATGCCCCATTTTAGATTGCGAATACTGGCAGTAATGGATGAGATTGAGTGGAATGATGACCAGCAAAGCTATGATTGCACACCCATTGCAACGCACCCGCCAACACCCATATGATTTAACAGGGAGATTGTTATATCAAGCAGCAAGGCTCTATTCCCCTGTTGATCTCCAGTACCATGGCTGTCAGAGCAGAACAATAAACAGAAAAGGACCTATGTGGTACGAGTTATGACTAACAATCCACGAACTTAAGGTAACGAGATATTATACAGTCAGATAGTGCGACAATAAGGCACAACATTGACAGGGATATTGAGACATTAGACACCCTTAGCAAACAACGGTAACGCTATTTTTACGGTACTCGTACCTTGATCACCCAAATAGCGTTGAAGCTGCAGCGTATAAACGTTATGGGGGCTGATTTATCGTTGTGACCAACGGTACGTGTTTTGGCCAAATATTGCATAGTCCGTACGCATTTCACCTTGTATCGCGTATATGGTGACAAAAATGGTTGTACCGCGCGAAATCAAATCTCGTGGCAACAGCGTACTAAAAATAGCGTGCATCTTGCTAAAGGTCGAACCCAAATCACGGTATTTTCCCACTTACGATAATACCGTTACAACATAACGTTTTTTGCTAAGGGTGTCTATTAGTAATTTGGTACTGGAAGCATCCCTCGTTTTTATCTCCCTGACTCGAATTTTACCAGCACGAGATTCAGCCATCCTCAAATTGTTGTACGACTGCGTCTTGCATGGATGTCTGGGGTGATTACTACAATGGTGGTCATCAGGGAGTACTAAGGCTGCGTTCACTCGGACACGAAACGGAATGGAACGAAACCAAAACACGCTGCCCTCGACAACCATTTACACGAGAACGGTAAATCGTTTTGAACCGTTTCCACGGAAACGTAAACTTGAACGGGGACACGCTAGTTGGAGCTGGCTAGCTCATGAACGCTATTTCTGCACGTGGCTAGAATATTTCTCGTACGATATATTCCCATCGCGCATAATGGTTGCCATGACCGTGCTCTGTTTCCAATCGTTTTTACTGCTCACACAAGCGCGAAAATATGTTGAAAACATTTCAAAGCACTTCCAAGTGCGTTTTCATTTCATTCCGTTTTGGGGTGCGTTTTCGTGCGTTGTCCTGTAAATGATAGTAGTAAACGAAACGATTTCGTTCCGTTTCGGTCGTACTTCGTTGTCGTATAAACGCAGCCTAAAACATCGTTTTTAGCACTGCCTGGTGGTCACTGGTCATGGTCGGTTCTTCACCCATGTAGGCCTGGATTGCGGAGTGCTACGATTCCAGTACAAATCACAACGCTCCCAACACCCGTTGCCACCGAAACAAGTTTAAAAACTGGAGCTCTACTTGTTTGGACTATTGCTGCCCCTCCCCCCCCCCCCCCCCCCTCTTTGGGTATCGGGTTTTGGTAGTTCGACGGGTAGCGCGGATGCCCTATCGGAGTAATGTTTCCATGGTAACAGCACAATGCACGCCTTCCCTTTATTCACACTGAGTAGACATGTGGCAAATTGCGTGAGTTTGTACACGTGCACTGTACGTGATGGCATCTGCGACCTCGGGTTTCCGGGTACTATTCTGTACCCGTCTACCCGAGGTCCCCCGCGGGTAGCACGGGTACCCCGACTACCCATACGCACCACTACACTTCACGTATTCTTTTCATTCTCTCCCGTCTACATGTATATGCAACTATGGGCATGTTCGATTGGTAAGGATCGGGATCCAGATCTCAGATCCCTCGGATCCTTCAGATTCAACTGAACACTTTATTTTGGACCTTGACTGTTGCCATGCCTTTGTTGTTGATAATGGCGCTCACAAGGCACCCTAAAGGGTGAACGTCGTACTCATCGCGTGCGTCGTACAAAAAGTTAACAAGCTCTATCTCCATCCACGTGTGCGTACCACAATGTGTACAAAAATGATTTTTACCCGCCATATACGCACAAAGGTCACATTTGGATCCGTTGGATCCGATCAACCCTGCTCCCCGAGGAGGGTTGACCGGATCCAAATCCGAAGGATCCGGATCCGGATTCGACCAATCGAAAGGGTGCGAATCCAGTGGATCCGGTGGATCGGGATCCCGATCCTACCAATCGAACATGCCCTATGCGTCATCCATGTTTTATTTGCTAATATGAAGACACATTTGAAATAAGCAAAAATTGCAAATGACAAACTGCGCGATCGTCTCCGAACGCCATGCAAAGTGCCAGCCCCTGCCCTGCCCACGAATTGAAGTACTGGTTAATCATGTATCAATCAGGGTTTTACATTCTAGAGTAGAGTGCAAGACATTTTACCGGACTGCAACCTTTTCTGTCCTTTTTTTTTCTTTTTTCGAATGTTTTCTTGCAGAACTCATCTCATTTTGTGCAAGAACTGAGGAGAGCCCGAAGTTAAGGTTTCCGCTGATGGGCTCAGCTGCTACCCTTTCTCGACAAGTGAGTTCCCTTGAAGGTGCCCAACACCTGTGTCGTCAGAGGGGATTTGGAGTGCTTGATTTCGGGGACATCGGCATTGGCACGGAAAAAGAGATCAGTTGCAAGCAACGTCCTTTCCAAATTATCCAGGGTCAACTTAATCTTAACGCTCAGCGAGAAACGACATCTTCCATCAGTTTCTGGTCAGCCTATGTCCGAAAGATCTACGCCATGGCTGCTTTCCAGAGTCCCGTTCTGAGGACCTATGAATCTGGCCACGAATATTCCGTGGCTTGTGAAGGTAAGGTTCTGTCGCATGACATCACGCGATCAAATTTGGTATAGCAGTGTGCCCATCGGCTTGGAGAATGCCTACCCATCTTGTTGTCGGGGCGTTGCTGTCAGGGTGGTGTATATTAATAATTGTCAGTCAATGTATTTTGCAAATGCCCGTTCTCATGCACACTACATGGAATGGTCAGAGACAGAGAGCGGCAGGACGTGGCGCAGTTTTTTTTTTTTTTTTTTTTTACTAGAGCCACGTAAACCCGTCATGTGTGAGCCATGAATAAGGAGAGTGGTGGCGTGATCTGGGACGCTCTGCCGACCTTGGTTCTCAGTTAGCCCAAACCAAGCTGAGTGAGGTCTAATAGTAGATTTCGTACTGATGGGGATCCTGTGTGAATGTACTACATTGCTCAAAATAATGATGTCATTCAGAAATGTCCCCCTGACAGCTTCCCTTTTGTTTTCGCACTGCAGATTTTGTGTGTTTCATGAGCTCTTATGTGCATGCGGTGACTGACATACCCAGACAACATGACTGTCTTGATCCGACCATACAACGGATATGTATACATTTATCTTACTTTCTGTCTAGGACACTGGAAGCGGAAAACCGTACAATCTGGCACCTTCTCGCTCGCCACGTTGGGTAAGCAAGCGCCAGTCTCCTACGAGTTTGCAGGCGACGCCTGCGCATACATCAACCACACCCTTCTGACCCCGCAGGAGCTTGCCGCCGCTTTCGAGTACGACGCAACCCTCCGAGCAGACCTCGATGATCTCCTGGAGCCTGGTGTTGGTCCAGACTATATCCTCGCCGGAGGGCGGGTCAAAGCTCATTATACCAAGTTGCATGGACCATCGTTTGTGGTGTTTCTGGCCACCGATGGAGCAGAAGGGTATGCGGTCCTTTGTGGAAGTAAGTACTATACTTCTAAGGTTTGTTTGGTTCTTTTTCACAAAAAAAACTTGTGGTCCATGACAAATTGGCACACGAAGCGCGAGAGAGGGGTGATAGCCACTGAACCACGGCACGAAAATAAAAGAAAGAATGGAAACGTGGCAATGCGTGCGCGTTCTTGATTGCTTAATTTCCCCGCAATATTCGGCGAGGAGACAACAATTATAATAACGCAATATGAAGGACGAGCTGACGTGACATTGGATTACTTTATTACACAATGCCAATCCATGGAGACGATGATAAAACAATCTAAAAAGTAAAGGAAAATTCCATGAACTTGTTGTATGGCCATGTCTGCATCTATTATATTCTTTATTGCATTAATAAAATTGCTTTCTCCTCGCCGACTCTTTAAAATACATGTAAGAAGAAAAAAGCTCAACTCGGGTGGTGAGCCAATTAAATTATGGTGAAAAGGAGAAGGACAACATGTTATTACTACAACTAAAACAATCTAAAAAGTAAAGGAAAATACATTTAAGAATAAAAACGCTCAACTCGGGTGGTGAGCCAATTAAATTATGGTGAAAAGGAGAAGGACACAATATTACGAGTTATGACTAACTGTCCACCAACGTAACCAGATCTTATGCAGTCATCATCAGTTTTGTGCCATTTGGTCGCACTCGCTGACTGTATAAGATCTGGTTACGTTGGTGGACAGTTAGTCATAACTCGTAACATTTTGCCCTCCTCCTTTTCACCATGAAGAAAAAAGCGATCGAAAAATTGTTTTTCTTGCTGATACACACTTGCCACGCTCAGTGCTTACCAAGAGTTGATAACACCCAAGAGTGTGCAACTCCTGAGCAGTCCCTGTATGGAAGCCCGCTCGGCGGAATTCCTTCATTGTGTCATTTTTGGTGCAGTGCGATGAGTCGTGCCATGAATTCTTCTAAAACTTACTTCCTCAGGGTAAACTGCGATTCTGATGTGAGTCCCCAACACAAGAAGTAAAACATCCTAAAAAAATTTTTTAGATGCCAATGCCTGCAATGGCGACTCTTCATCGCCTTTTGCTTTCGCCATACCATTGCAGTGCAGCCAGTCTCTTCAAAAACTATTTTTCCCCGGGCCCTCGGCATATTTCCGTCCTTTCCTCGAAGATAATTTCAAGTGATTGAGGGAATTGAGAATGCGTCGAAGGAGCGTTTTTCGGCTGAGTTTCACAGCTATCAGAATGGTTATCCTCGACTGCAATGCAATATTTTTTTCCCTCGCCAGTTGGCACAAGCTACACTTGCGGTCTTCATCCTCACTTCTTCCTGTGGTTGATGTTCAGGGATTCTCGGAGAAAAAGAGAAAGTATGACTTGTACGTCTGAAATGTCTTCAAAAAAGCTTCAAAATGTCGAGGATATAGCCTTGAGATAGGAGCGGTTCCGGGCATAATTTCCAAAAATCGCAAGGAACACAATTTACCTCGGATCACCAGTTGCGCATGACGTAATGTAGGAATTTCGCCGAGCGCTGGGTGATTGCCAGTTGCACACTATTGGTGGTTAGGAACTCTTGTTCTTACTTGTACTTGTATACCCTTGTTTTCAGCACACTTTTTGTGAGAAATCACACCTCGATATTTTAGTGCTGTCGTTGCATCTTGCTACCATACCTTGATTGCCATATTATTTCCTTTGTTCTTATTTTGTTCTTTAGTACAACGGTGATTCCTGAAGAGTGTTAAAACTCGTTCGAATTATCTTTTTTTCCATCGCTTTTTTCTTCTTACATGTATTTTTCTTTACCTTTTAGATTTTTTTCGTATTGTCTCCATTGCTTGACATTGTCTAATACAGTAATCCAATGTCACTTCAGCTCGTCCTCCTTATTGCGTTATTAAAATTTGAAAATACTTAATAATGCAGAAACTAAATATTGAACACATCGGAAGCACTCCCAGTGCATTGCCCTAGTTAGTGCATTGGGATAGTTGAAGGGGAAGTGCATCGATTTCTCAAGTACGGTTCAGGGGAAAGACAATTTGATAATAACGATAATTATTATCGTTTCGAGTGGTACATTTTCTCTTACTTGCATACGATGAGCCAAACTCGCCAAATTGCCGATTGTATGATAGTACCGGTAGTAGTAGTAGTATTTGGGAGAATTGCATTGTATTGAATTTATTTTACTTCAGTGGCTCAACAGTACAATGTACCACTGCAAAGAGGCCCAAAAAACGATCATTTGGAGATAAAGGGAAAAAGAAGGAGCAAACCAAAAACTAGATGAAGTGAGAAAAAACAACAAGAGAATTAGTACTTCAGAAGTACTACGTAGTGGTCTGAAACTGAGATCCTTCTTTGTTTTTTAAAGAACCGCACAAACATTTGTGCTATGGTATTGTTGAGTCATCCAGTTATAACTACAATAATTATAGCTTACTAATGCTACCATTGATGTGCTGCTGTTTTCTCAGGAGGCAACTTTGCATCTCTCAAGCCAGCTCATTGAGAATCTGGGATAAAGGGTGAGTAGTAGAGGTTGGTAGCACCGCCAGAATGATACTGGTAAGCATACAAACAATAAGAGGGCAGAGAAAGTGTTTTACAGACTAGTAAAGCGATCATCAGAAAACAGTAATTTCTCTGTCCTCGTATTGTTTGAACCAGCTCTGCCTCTCGGTATTGAGCACTCTCTTGGACAGCCTAGAACCTCTCTGTTTTAATGGTAAGCATAAATAGGTCATGATGGTTTTGTGACCTATGGACTGTAAACAATGCATACAACAAGAAAACGACGGGCAGAAAGAAAGACAATGCAGAAAGGAAAATATCGACGAAGAGAGTGGATGAGGATATGGTAGTTCTCCTTGGTTCTTCATAGCAGACGATCTCCGAAGGCGTATACACTCCGCCAGCGATGTAGACGTGGACGTTTTCCGCTGCCACCAGTGTTAGCTTCCGGCTAAATGAAGTCCCCTCACACCAGAACACAGGGGTTTTGGTATTGAGTATGGAAAGTATTTCGACAAGAGTGTAGACAAGAATGAAAAGGAGAGCAGGACAACGACAACTCAAGACAGCACTAGAGGTCCAATGGAACATGCGTTCTTCTATACGCGGGCGGCTCTCATTGCCAAGGGAACGAGCGGGAAATACGAATAGTGAGTATGTACAGGTCGTAGCATAAATACACCTATTACAGTTTCATGTGAACCACAGTCCATTTCAAAACTATAGACGCGTAGGGGTTTTGAAATATTTCAAATTTGGCTGGAACTTTTTGAGAATAGTTTTCGGAATATTGCTCAGGACCGCTCCACAATTATTACTCTCATATAGTTTCTAAACGATTGGATAACAGACGCCCAATTTGGAAAAATTTATGCACAAAGTGATCACAGATTTTATGTGGTATAGATGCTGGCATAACGGTTTTTGCCTAGGTACGCCGCGTCTATAGTTTTGAAATGCCGGACTGTACATTACTCACTGAGAATGATCTGATGATCCATGTTTGGCCTCTTTAATGGGAGAACAAAAAATTCAATGTGCCATCATGAAGGATTTATCACAAAACACAAAGAGAAACTGAGAAAAAAATTATGCAAGAAAGTAATCAAGAGGGGTAAGCACTAAGTAGCAGCATTCCGCCTTGTCCAGAGTGTGGTGTGGTGGTTGATAAGAATCAAGAAAGTAATCATAATGAGGATCATAATTTTTCATAATTTTTAATATTAAAAAAAAAGGGGTGATAAGAATGCAAACCCAGCTCTGACTTGAAATGCAAGATCAATGTTATTAGAACTGGTACAACATTCATCCCCAGAATATGGATGGAAACTGTTCTGTAGACTAATACATGTATCAAGGGTACATAACCCCCCAGAGTGTGCAACGCCTGATCCAGCTCTGCATAGGGTCTTGGTCGAGCGTAATCGGATCTTTGCCTCATAATACCGTACACATCTGAGGGGAACCCGGGGAGTACTCTCTGATCAACAACAACGGTGCCCTGCCTCGAGACCGGCCTTGCGCTGGTGTGGAGTGTACGCATGACATCAGAAGATCCGATTACACTTGACCAAGACCCTATGCAGCGTTGGATCAGACGTTGCACACTCTGGGGGGGGGGGGGGGGTATGTACTCTTGCTAGTAAGTAGTATTGTCTAGTTGCCTTCTCTCACAACCGGCGCTCAGCGATTGCAAGCATTACTATAGAATGAGCTCATCACGTTTTCGAAAGTGAAGCTAAAATGACCGGCATCATCTGACCCATGTGAACTACGACTAAATTATGGACAGCCTGACCCATTTTGGCTTTTTGGCACCATGCGGCAAAATCCGCGCATTTTTGGAACAGTTTCATAGGTCTGATAATATTGTGTGCATTTTCCATGCGTATTCTGTGTTTTGTAGGTTGAGCAGGCAGGACGGAATGAGTATTTTCCGCAAGCACTGCTTTACGTCCTTCTTCGCGTGACCAGAGGACAATTGGACACTCTCTAAAACCTACGTTCTAAGAATGTGTCTATATTTTTGCTGTTTCTTTGATTTGAAACTCAGATGTTGAGCCATATGTCCATTTCCTTTCTTTGCTTTCTTTTCGTTCTCACAATAATAAATTAATAATTATTAGTATCATTGCGATAGTCGGTTGACCGCCGAAGTCGAGCTATGACTTTTCGGGACAGTCTGTTTGCGTATCTTCAACTTTCCGTCCCTTTACCTGCCCTGAGCTCAGTTGTGGACTCCTGTCCATTCTAACCAATTAACCAATAAACTAACAACATAGTTGGGGTTGCTGTGTCACGTGACTGTGTGTGTGTGTGTGTGTGTGTGTGTGTGTGTGTGTGTGTGTGTGTGTGTGTGTGTGTGTGTGTGTGTGTGTGTGTGTGTGTGTCTCTCTGCTGCACCATGCGTGACAATGGTGTGGGATCACCCCACTGTGCTCGCAGTTCCTGTGAAGAGATGCGCTGTTCCCACTGTCGGCCTCGCGATACGCCAAGGATGGAGCGAATGTTGGGACACCATTGTCACGCATGGTGCAGCAGAGACGGTTGGAGTGGCTTGGGCACCTGGCTCGTCTTGATGACACCAGAGTACCGAAGCAGTTGCTGTTTGCCTGTCTCCCTCAGTCTCGGCCATTCTGTGGACCTCGTCGTCGCTGGAAGGACACCATTCACACGGACCTATCCGTGGCTGGAGTGCGTAACTGGTTTGAGTTGGCAAGCGATCGTGGAGAGTGGCGTGGAGTGGTGACAGCAGCAGGTGAGGACAAGGAACCCGCCCCGAAGAGCATCGAGTGCTCAACCTGCACCCGTCTGTTCCGCCGTAGTTCCGACATGGTCCGGCACAAGTGTTCAGCAATCCGTCAGCTCCCGGTATCGGAGCAGCCTGGATCAGTACAGTGTCCAACATGCAACCGATGGCTACGTAGCAGAGGAGGCTTTGCGGTGCATAAGTGTCGGCTAGGCGATGTCGACCAGCCGCCGGCCCCTGCCCCTGCTCCTCTTGTTGTTCCTGGTGTAACTTGCACCAACTGTCAGCGTTCATTTAAATCGGCTGCGGGTCTCAAGCGTCACCGTTGTGGAACCTGTCCAAAGCGCCCTACTGTGGCTGAACGCCAACAATTCAAGTTTCACTGCCAAGTTTGCCACAACCGACGGTTCCGGAGGCGGCAAGATCTGGAACGCCACTTGGAGCATTGCCTTCCTCCCCCCTAACCTCTCTGACAGTACCTCCCTTTGGGGAGCGGCGTGGCCATTTCTGGCAGCTGTCAATAGTAGTAGTAGTAGTAGTAGTAGTGTGTTTGTGTGTGTGTGTGTGTGTGTGTGTGTGTGTGTGTGTGTGTGGATATTGCAGTGCTGTGGCCTGTAGTGTGGTGTTGTGCTGTGTGACGTCACGGCAACATCCGATAATCCACAGAGCAGGGCAACGACCGCACACAACACCTTGAACCTTGAACGCCCATTGCCGTAGCAATGATAGCGATGGCTTCCTCACGCTGAGGCTCTAAACTCGAAATCTGCAGTATGGCGCATGCCGCTTGAGGTCACCAGGACGACGGAACACTCTGTCACAGCGGTAGTTGGGGCACGGGATGTCTGGGGCTTCCTTCTTGACCCTCTGTCGACAACACTGAAACCAGGTGGATCTCTCCTGCGCTGTGTCATACCAGTCCGCTTCAGGTAAACCGATGACAGCAAAGTCCTAGGACACAACATCCCGCCAGCGCTTCTTGGGACCATGTTGCGGGCGTTTGCAGGGGGGTTCGGCGAACTGCCCTGCAAACGCCCGCAACATGGCACACAACACAGAAACATCGATACAGGAGCATGCATACGTACATCCATGTTGTTGCTGTTGTTGCTGCTGCTGCTGCTGCTGTTGTTGTAGTTATTGTTTTTGTTTGTGTTGTATTATTGTAGTTTATTTTACGCGGGCTTGGATCCACAATCAATGATGCGCCTCATCAACCAGTATGTAGAATCATTCGAGTTATATGGCGCGGCTGCATACAATGTATTAGCGTTACAACGAACAGTGGAAAACGACTGTAGGAGGATCCTATCTCCCAGGCAGTTTGGCTTCCGCCGTCGACTTGGAACCAGGGAGTAGTACAATACTGGTAGGGAGGTTTAGTTCCCACGTAACGGAAACGCGTACGTGGGTGATCCACGTAAAGTGGATGAAGGGCACCCACGTTGCAATGTTGTGTTTAGTCACACGGAACAAACAAAAGCATGAAGTGAAAGGCCCAAACCTGGTCAAAGACGAAGTTACCCGGGCCTAAGAAGCTCATCCAATATTTTGATTTCGTGCTTCGGAAACTTCTTCAGCTGAGCACCCTCACAGCTCGCACAATGCGCTCCATTCTGATTTTCACCCACGTTCTAGCGGAACGTGGGTGAGCCTCCATACACGGTATGTCGTGAATCAGAAAACGTCTGTACGTGGGTCACTGAGTATCACGTGGTACACACACGGAAAGTACCCACGGATTACGTGGGACTAAACCTCCCTCCACTATTGTACTACTCCCTGCTTGGAACTGCCGACCTCCTCAGTGTCCTCCATCCTGAGTGGTCCCACATAGTCGGTGGCAATGGAATCGCTCGACGTGTTGCAGTCGACATAGCTGGTGCTTTCGATACAGTTTCGCACACTGGCATACTGCATAAAGCTGACATGTCCGGCATTGGCGGGTCAACTCTGTCTCCACTGATGAGGGTAGAGGGGACGGTTCGATACCGGAACGGCTTGATAGCCAAATTTGTATAGACCCAAACCGATCATCAGCGTGGATTTTTCACTCGAAATATTATGTCTGTGGAAGGAAACCGGCATGTTGAAGTTTTCTCTGAGGCCAGAGTCAATCGAACTAAGCCACTCCTTCGTATTGGCCTATTGCCTCCAAGTTGCCCAATTATTTGCTTCAAATCAAAGGTGGCTCCAAACCGGAAAAGTTTTAGAGTGCACGTCAAATTCTCTCTGAGTTCTAAGGTAATTGCTATCGCTCCACGACGGCCAGTACTACGAGTCGTACAGAGTAACAATAAGCCTTGTGAGTGCTCCCATTAGTTTTCATTGGATATGGTGCTTTATTGGCGAGAGACGAGCCGCTGTTTACCTGCGACAAGAAGTTGATTTTTCGAAAGACGTAAAACTCAAGTCGCAGTGCGAAGCAACACGTCAAAACTCACCTGCTTAGTATGGCGCTTCTGGTCTTCGCAGAGCCATGAAATTTCAGCTCGGAGTAAAACACATCGTAGTCTCACTGTGACATACGTTTTCTAATCAAAATACCAAGAGAGAAAGTGAATATTGAGTCCGTTCCGGTTTGCGACATAACTATTTCCTATTTGAAACCGTCTCCTCTACGGGAGGAAGTGGCTATCTTGTCATCGAAGGCACTGATGGCCAACGCTCTGGAGTGTGCAGTGGCAGCGATCCTGCAGGCATAGTAGCAACTTCCTTCACCGCCGAGGTATCTGCAGCAGTAGCCGGTCTCTCTGCGGCAGGATATCTACTTACGGGTGGCCCCACCAACGCAGACGATCAACCCTCGCTGCCAGACCTCATCCTACGGACAGTCGACTGATTCTGTTGCCGGCGATCCGTACTGTATGAGCCCAGATACAATCATAGCAATAAAAACTGCTTTATGGCAGTTTTCAAAAAAAGTTATTGTGTTCTAGTCCATGGACCCCGTCTAAAAAGTAAGAAATTAACGAAATGTGATAGCCGAAAATTAAAATTTCACACAAAACCTCACAATAATCACACACAGGATGAAAAGCGAGAAGAAGGTCCTGGACAAGCACTGTCCAATGACAACCGTCAAACTACGTGGCAAATACAAACCTGCCCCTTGGGTAGATGACGAGCTCCGGAAATTGTTGTTCAGGAGGAAGCGTTCGCACAGGAAAATGAGAAAGAACCCAGCTGACCCGCAACTAGTCCAGAACTTCCGGACACTGCGGCGGCAATGCAAACTTCTCACGCGTCGCAAGCAAGCCGCATTCTTTCAGAACGAATTTATTTACAATAGGAAGAACCCCAGAGGCCAATGGAATGTTCTAAACACTCTGCTTGGTCGAATCAAGATCCACCGTGAACCAGGTGCAGAGGTCAAAGACATCACAGCTACATTCTCCGAAATAGTATCACCGGGTTCGCCAACTACACCAACCGCTACAACGCACACTACACTGCCACTAGGTCCGATGCCTGAACACAACTTTTGCACTTTCGACCGCATCCCGACAAGCCTCGTAGAATTCTACCTAAAGCGGTTGGACTGCCGTAAAGCGTGCGGCCCCGACAACGTACCCGCAGCAATCTACAAGTCTGCAGCTGACGGGATTGCCCCTGTTCTCGCTCCGCTATTTTCAGACTCACTACAATCTGGAACTTTCCCAACTCCGTACAAACAGGCTAACGTTCGGCCAATACATAAGCGAGGTGATCACAGCGATCCTACTAATTACAGGCCAATATCGCTCCTTCCGCAAATGTCAAAGCTGTTAGAACGCTGCGCCCTTGACCAGCTAATGGAATTCGTGCGTGACGCTCCACAAGCAAACCAAGCACTGCCGCCTGAACAGTTCGCCTACAGAAGACAACACTCCTGCGATGACTTGCTAGCCTTGGTGGCGAATGACTGGCAGCAAAGTCTGGATGCCGGTAAATTTGTGGTGGCAGCGTTTCTTGATATGTCGAAAGCATTTGACACGGTCAATCACAACATGCTCCTGCAGGAGCTTTTCGAGATTGGCGTCGGAGATAGCGCCCTGCAATGGTTTGCGAGCTACCTACGAGGCAGGCGGCAGCGAGTGGTAACACGTACGTCCAGAGGTGAACTGTACGAAGCTCACAGGGGAGTTCCTCAGGGATCCACCCTCGGACCTGTGCTCTTTAACCTGTCTGTACGCAAATTGCCCTCGGCAGCATCTTCCAGCATGGTGCGCCAGTACGCTGACGATGTCGCCCTGTACCTAGCAGGCCACAACCTACAACAAACTACCGAAGAACTGGCCCGAGATGTGTGCCGTATCAGGGACTTCCTCAGTGAACGAGGACTAATCCTGAATGCCAGCAAGACCCAGTTCATTGTGTTCCACTCCAGATCGAAAAAAGTATGCTCCTCCCTCCGACTAACCATTGACAATGTCTCAATTCCACCAGCGACCACCGTCAAGTACCTTGGTATGACCTTTGACCAGCACCTGACATTCGCTGACCACATCAGTGCCCTTGAGCGAAAGGTAGGCGACAAGCTAGCTGTGTTTTGTAGAATCCGTGACCGTCTAACAATTGATGCAAAGAGAACCTTCTACTGCTCGTTCATACAGGCTCAACTGGAGTACGGTTCCAATGCTTTTTATCACAGTCTGCAGGCTGGGCAACAGGATCGCTTGACTTGCCTCAGCAACCGTGCAGTTAGAACTGTTTTTGGTTATCCAAGGTTCTGTGACATTTCCACTATTCTAGCCAGATACCACCTAGCTTCTATCTCCTTACGTTTGAGATTCAAATTGTTTGTACTTATTTACAGATTATTACATAAGGTGTGCAGCCCGCTCTTAACAGACTGTTTTGTGACTAGAGTCAATGCCACACACACAGCGTCAATCACCCGCTCGCAGGTTACTCTGTCTCTTGCTCTTCCCCCGGCTAATAACCGCTATGGCTTGTACGCATTAAGCTTCTTAGGTGCAGATCGCTGGAATTCGCTCCCTGCTTCTGTTCGTATTTCCTCCACGCTATCAGACTTCCGCTCATCTATACAAAAACATATAGGGTACCCCGTAAGAAGGCCTTAGGCCTGTGGGAATGCCCTATTAAAAATTTAATAAATAATAATAATAATAATAATAAGACCTTTTTCCCCTCGTGGTCCTCTTTCCTATTCATGCATGTTGGCGCAGTACTCGTACAAGTCACCCGTGAAGTGTCAGACCAAGATGGACTCTTGGTCGGACTAAAGAAGTGTTGAAAGCAGTATTTTCTTTTAAACTAAGATCCTCAAGTGTTGTGATTATTGTGAGGTTTTGTGTGAAATTTTAATTTTCGGCTATCACATTTCGTTTTAATTTCTTACTTTTTAGACGGGGTCCATGGACTAGAACACAATAACTTTTTTTTATTTATTGCTATAATTTTTTTTTTTGGCTATTAAATAATAGTTGTGTCACCAATTGAATGCCCTAAATGATGGCCTACATGTAGCGCCTCTACATGTGCATCATATCAAATTCAATACCGTATTATACGCATTGATGTGCAAGCCTTTTCTTGCAGAAAATGGCACTAGTCTTGCAGATTCACGTTCTTCTGCAGGGGAATCATATGGGTAGTGGCGGTGATACTTTTTTTTATACGCAGGTCATTCTGTGGATGTTGCTGTTGCAGAATTTCATGACTCTGTCATAAAATTGTCTTGTCTTTCAGAAAATTCAGATGTCCATACTCTAAATCACATTTACTTGAGAATTGTAAAGAGGTGCGTGCCGCAGATGTTTTTGTTGATTCTGTGTTTATAATTGTAGTCATGGGTTGTCGTGATAAGGTCATCCGGCATCATATTGTACTGAATTCGATATCCTGTTGATGTCGATAAAACTTTTGGAAGTAGTTCAATGACTTCAAAGTGTTACAAGTCGACGATTGTCTAAAACAACACAGCAAAGTAGGAACAATAAACATGTATTAAAATGTAAACAAATACATTGTTGAGTCCAACACCTTGTTCCAACAACTACACTGATCCTGAGGATATAAGGGGCAAGGATATATGGCTGGAGGCACTGAGAGATGAACAAGGCACTCCATAATAATAAAATGTTACACGACTTTGGGGGAGTATGAATGATATCCAGTCAAACCTCTTTAGGACGAACATCAAGGGACCGATGGTATTTATAAGGAGTGAATACAATTATTTCTCCAATAGAGACACGAATAGATTTCTTCTACAGCGAAAGATTCTAAGCCAGACCAAACCATTGATTCGGCTTGTATGAAACAAATGAGTCACTGAACCTTTCTTTAGCAACATGACGGCAACTGAAACAACAACAGAGAAAATACGATACATGTAAAAGAAAGAAAATACGATACATGTACTTATAAAATACATACTGAGTCCGAGGTGTTTACGAGAAATAAAAAACCGACACAAAACCCGAGGCGAAGCCGAGTGTTTTGTGGAGGTTTTTTATAATTCGAGTAAACACGAGGACGAAGTATGTATTTTATTTAAATTATATTTATAAAAACCGATTTTCGTTTTGGATTTTCATACTCTTATCTCTTGTTCTCATCTACCCCTAAAAAGAGGTTTTTTATAGCCGGCAGGTTTTTTATACAGGTTTTTTATAGCCGGCAGGTTTTTATACAGGTTTTTTATAGCCGGCAGGTTTTTTTATAGCCACCAGGTTTTTTATACAGGTGTGTATGAAGTATAGAAACTTCTAACCCTACACGAGACAATCAATGGAGGTTTTTACAAGTATAATTTAAACCCTAGTAAAATAAAAGTTAATAATCATAAATAATAATACAGCACATTCTTGCAGGTACATGTACTACAAACAGATTGCAGATCGTAATTCTTGCTCTGCCGGCACGCAACTTTATTTGGGGCGGTGCAATCTCGGCGCTACTCACAAATCAAACAGCCCAGACTCGAGTAAACAAATCCAATCGTACGAGATTTTCACGAGACGAGACTGCACCCATTGGCTTGTTTCGTATGAAGCAAACAAGTCACTGAATGCATGAACCTCTCCATAATGGAGATTTTCCCTGATATGCGAATTTATTTTGCATACTCGGCCAATGCGTCCTTGAACCTTTCCCTCCAGATGGGGAACTGCCAACGATGCTATGCCACTGCAAAATTCAGATTCTACCCTATGATCGGAGCACGGAATGCCGGAAGCAATCATGACTAGTGCCTTACTTGTAACGTACCAATGTACAATGAACACGAGTATTTCGACAACACATCTAAGCCTCAGCAGCAACATAAGCCTTACTAGTCCGCAGTCCAGGGTGCAGAATTGTGACTTTTCGTTCGCCACGAAAGGGCACCAAGGTTTGACATGACCAAATGAAAGAGCAAGAGCAGGGCTTTCCAGGCATGTGTCTCTTGATTAGCTGTGTTGGGGCTTTGTTGACCAAATCGCGACAATTGTTTTTGCTATGCGTTGCCATGGCAACTGGATCATGAATTTGAATTTTGAGGCTATTGCAAGCATCATAGCGATGTTTGTGAACTGTATTCGAGCCACAGAGGCTGAGGAGAGCCAGCATGCGGAATGTTACTGAATTTGGATGAAGTATAGGCGTGTAGAGAGGAGAAATAGTACTGCACAGTATGACGCAACACGACACAGTTGTCATGTCATGTACTACCTTGCAGTGTGCACCTACAACCACACTATCGCATAACGGATGAGTTCAAAGCAATAATACTAATAATTATATGTTCTAGAATTACATGTGGACACAAAATACACAAAGAAAACCGGATGAGACGAGTTGATTAATTACATGTATGGAGACTGGTGTGAGAAAACCCGTGCCAAGCACACTGGAGTCGGCCTTAGGAGGAGTGCATTTACTTCAAGTGCAAGTCAACGTAATGGTTTACAGCAATGCAGTGGCTGAAAATGCAGTGTGTGTGTCAGCACCTAAACATAAAGAAATGCGGCATCAAATTCGTTTCGAACTAGGGAAATAGTTCCGAGAAATATTAGACAATGCTGATAGTTAACCTCTGTGTATATTGCGACCCAAAGACCAAACAAAGGGAATGAACTATTTTTAACTGTACTTACGCAGCGGACACGACAACACCAGGGGCATACGAAGGGGTGTTTGGGGTGCCAAAGCACACCCCCCCCCCAAAAAAAACCGAATTCGATCTTGGTTTGCAGCTCGTTCAAGAAAGACCATAACGCACGGACCATAACTCTACACATCGCACACTGTAGCCATCCCTGTTCGGACTTATGCGGGTTTTTAAAACCTGAAACCAATCTACGCGTTCTTACTTGCACTTGACTATTTCGTCGGATGATTGGCCATTTTGGAATGGTTAGTACGGTACACAGTGCGGCACGTCTTCCTTATAATGTACATCATCCGCTTTGAATGTCTTGTTTCATGCCGTTATGTTCTCCACATGTTTCTCCGTAGAGCCGTTGTGTTTATGATAACAAAATATTCAATGTGACGTTCATCCACTGTCCGTAGACGGCTCAATTTGCCGAAGACAAAGAGCGGAATACACAGACTGAAGAACGAGCAGTTGCGGTTTCGTAACTCTCAGTTTCACGAACTAAATCGATCATCAGACGAAGATTGATACTGACCCTGCCCTGAGAGTACTGATATATTATTTTTTTATACCATGAATGTGGCAAGCGCAGCGGACTTAGTATTAGTAGCACTCTCAGGCCAAGGTCAGTATCAATGTTCGTCTGATCGGATTGATTCAGTTCATGAAACTCAGAGTTACGAAGCAACAACTGCACGTTCTTCTGTCTGTGTAATAACAAAATATATAAATATCGGCCGACATGAAAGGACCACAATGAAGGCATGCTCTTTTGTGTGGGAACGTCGAGGAAACCACCTTGATCACTATCCTGGCTACGCCCCTGAACACAGTCATCAAGTAGTTCACTGCCTACAGCAGAGAAGAAATCATCCTCCCAGGAATTCGATGAGGCAGTGAGGTCTGCAATGTGCGTCTTTTGTCTGCTTGCTACAATCCTAGCGAGAGTTTCTGCATAAGTGCATGAATGATAGCAAGACTTATGGTAGTGTACCTCTCTAGCGATCAGATTCGCTGAACTGATTGCTGCCATAATCCTTTGATCTTGTCGTGTGGCAGCAGCGTTCCGCAATTATTTCTTTTCTGCTTCCACTCTCACGAGTTGAGATGTCGCCTGCTTGGTTGTACAGCTCGCTTATTTGTTTCAGCGTGCCACAAAACAGGCATATTTTTTCTTCTGGTTCAACAACAGGGGCTCGTAGCGATTGATGAGTCCTGTCCATCGAACTGCGGACTCCTCGGATGCCGTGCAGGCTGTCAGAATATTTGGCACTTGGCATTGTGTGAATACACTTCAGAGTTCTATTCGTTTCGGGTTCCAGTACAGAGGAGATAGCACCATGTACCAGGCCGGCCAGCACTCGGCAGGAGCTCATCACTGCAGTTGGTATTGCCAAAATACGTGAAACCATGGCATAGGCGAGGCACACCCGATCAACAGATCCACCTAGAACCTAAATACTACAGAGTACCGTCCAGGAATACGTTTTTACATCTGAAGCGCACCACGTGGCACTCCAAGTGTGCGAGATTTCAAATTTGAACTTTTGAGTGGGTTTGATGCATGCTCAAACTTACGCTCCGCGAAATTTGTGCATGGATTTGCCCCGAAGAAAATCGCCTCTATCGAGTGAGCGCCCCAGATCTAGAAGCACTTCTCGACTGTTTTGGGTACCTCAAGGGGTCCTCTTTCAGGCCCCCACATCAAACCTTGGTGCCCCGTCGTGGCGAACGGAATTTTTTTAGGGCTACATTTTGAGCACTTGGACTGCGGACTATACCGTCAAGAAGGTGAACTCGCGTTCTTCGCACACAGTTGGCAAGGGCAAAGAGATACGAATGGATCTACATAAATCCGAATAAAGTCAGCACACGTTTCCCCCTGAAAGGGCGAGCATAAGCAAATGAATCGAATGATACTCAGGGTCAACTCAGAGATGACCTGTCATTGAGTATTCCGTAAAAGGAGGCCTCGACAGCAGAAAAGCTAAATTTAGAAAAAAGATCCTGTCAGCTTTTCCATTATTTATTAGTATTCCACCTAAAATCAGCACACTTTTCGTAAATGAAAGAGTCAACACAAGCAAATGAATCAAAGGGAACTGGTCAACTCACCTGTCATTGAGTAATATTCCGTGAAAGGAGGTCTCAGCAGAGCCGAAGCGAAATAAGCCAGGACACGAAATATCCGAAACAGCTCATGCAAGCAGCAGTTCCAAAGAAGGAAGTTCCTCGCGCATGCACATCCGAAAACGGACTGTACATGTACTGAATCACAATGTCTGCCGTGCACGTGCACGGCACGCGGCCACCACGCGCTGGTAGATCTAATACCGAGCACCTTACGTAGAAACTTACTTAGCCTACCGTATTATCTCTAATATAAGCACGGTCCTTTATTTTTTCAATAGAGAGGTTAAGTTTCACGTAAAAGTCTTACGTCCGTGAACTTTTACGTCAAAAAGTGAAAAAACTCACGTAAAATTTGACGTGTTTTACGTGAGTTGACTGTCCCGCACGTAAGTTCATGACGTGAGTTTTTGGAAGTTTCGCTTGGTTATCCAGACCGAATTTGTGTGAGTTTCCGGAATTTTATCAAGATTAATCAAGTTTGTTGGAAGATTTGATATTTGTGCGAACTAAACCCGAATCCTGCCAGGCAAAATTTCACGTCAGGTCGCACGTGTAACTTAACCTCTAAAAATTACACGTAACGTGAGATTTGCACCGCGTTTTGAAAAAGGGCAAAAAACGTGTAACTTAACCTCTCTAATGTACGTCCGCCCCGTGCTGTTAATGGAGACGTTCCTTTATTGGAGACTGTTCCATTATTATTTCAACCTCATTTCCGAGGCATGTTGCCATGCCAAATTCATGTATGACACACACATTTCACTTTTCAGGGTTTTTTTCGCCGGTACAGATAATGAATTTACACAGTGTGCTTATAATGGAGACTGAGCACTTTATTTTTTGAATGCCGCCCCAAGGTGTTCTATTATTGGAGACGTGCTATTATTGGAGACTGTGCTTATATTAGAGATAATACGGTAAGTGAAATACCGAGCACCTTACGTAGAAACTTACGTAGCATAGCGATGTCGTTTTTTCTGCCATGTGAACACAATAATAGAAAAGCTGACAGGATCGCTTTTCTAAATATCTGTGCTAGCCTTGAGAGTTGAGGCCATCAAGAGCTTGTTAGCAGCACCCACCTAATTGTCTGGGTTAGCAGTCACTGTGGCTTATTCCTCAACGACAAAGTGGATCGCCTGGCTGCGGCTGGTACCCAGCCCCAGCCCCCCCCCCCCCCCCCCCCCCCCGGCACGTAGCTCTACATGATTGTACGTCCGTCTTCCACCAAGACTGCAGTCCGCAAGGCAACACGGTACCCACCACCACCGCTAGACACCAAGAAGCTCGGCGACCTTTGGACGCGGAACCGGGAAAGCGTCCTGCAAGCTGAACCAGCTGATGACCGGCCACTGTAGTCTTCTGAATGGCTACCTCGGCTCCACAGCGCGCATTGGAGCTGCAGACTCGCCTCACTGTATTTTCTGCCCTGGTGTCGTCGAAACAGGGCAGCGGAGACAGTACTGACAGTAGTGCGCAATGAGCACTTCTCCGCCATTTTTCACGCACGAGCGAACATTTGAGTGCTGCACCTCGCACACATTTCAGATGGCAACACCAGCTCTTCAGTAGCTTCCCACAAGCAGCGAGGACAGGTACTTCTAGTGTTACTACCAGTCTTTCGCAGTTTCAGGTTACCGGTTGCACCTGGGCACGTTTTTGGATGCAGCCCATGCCAGTGCAGCGCGGTACGCGGTGCACAAAGTTTGAAAGCAGTGCGTCACGTCGCAGCAATAAATACACTGCTATACCGTATACGCGTATACGACCGGAAATCTTTCACGTGGTGTGTTTGTAATAATTGTTGGTTTTGAAAGACTGCGCTAGTGTGTTCACGAGTCAGTGCTCCGTGATGGTTTGTTTGGACCGAGGGGAGCGAACGGTCAATGAGTGTAGCTCGCTCTCTTCGTGCGTGACATGATGTGGAAGCAGCGGTTCATGTGAAAGTAAAAGCCGCTTCACTGGTTTACTGCGTTGTCGACGACTGAGTAGATCTACTGCCGTATACGCGTACTGGTGTTTCGCTGGTAGAGCATAGTCATTACTATGGAATGAAGTCTGCCATGCGGCCAAACTGCTTTCAATTATTTGCCTTGACGCAGTGGAAGCGTTTCCACCTGTGCAAGTCGGTACCACTTGTACTGGTAACTGCACTACTCACGATAGCTGCACTGAGGCTGCGGAGCACGACAAGTACTCGCATTGTGAGTAAGCATCGCCTGGGCCCTGCACAGCCCGGATCATCATCTGATCTTGAAGTAGTTGAACTTGCTTCCGAGCATGGTGGGACATCAGGTCGTACTGGTAGTGATGCAGCTGGCGGAAGCAACGTGGAACGTCCTAGCAGTGGTGTTGTTGCAAGCCGGGCCAAGGGGGGCTCTAGCGCACACTGCGGACGGCGAGTCCTGTTGATTGTGATCTTCAATCACTACTTCCCCGGGAACATTGCAGTGCTGAAGGACCTGTACGGGGACGGCTTCTCCGACATCGTGTTTTATGCGGATGCGGCCGACCGAGGTCGCGATGTACACGGTATGAACACCACCAGCGGGTTCTACCAGCAGCGAGCGATAAGCCACGCCGTGCGCGCGCACCCGGGCTTCGACGGCTATGTGTGGCTGGGCGACGACGTTCTAATGGATCACTATAAATTATTGCCGATGCTCGACGATGATCGGCTGGTCTTGGCGGGCCCCGATCAGGAGAAGTACTGCGTGCGCAACGGCACACGACCATTTTGTTTCCATGGCGATCCGGTCCACTGGCCCGGACCGGAGGGCCGACGTGCGGCGGCTGCGGTGCTGGAGCGCTTGCCGACGCCTTACCTGGGCCGGTTCGAGCTGGCGCTGGGGTGTAGTGACTGCTTGCGGAAGGGCGTATCCGATGCCGGCTATATACCGCTCGCGAGGCGCGCAGAGTTTCTCTTGCTCGCCGAGATCTGTAAGGATCTCTTCTTCGAGTTTGCGATCCCGAGCATATTTCTGCTGATGTCCAGGGGACTGGAAAACATCTTGGTCGCACCAGCCTACTACTCTTGGTCAACGGCTGGCAAGGAACGCTATGAGCAAGTGGAGAGCCAGCTGAGGAACAATCCCGATCTCGTGTTCGCCCATCCAATCAAGCTTCGAAATCACCTGCAGCGCGAGGTGGCGTTCAGGTGGCTAAGTGGCCGGAAGCAGGTGAGCGCGCGGAAAGCAGCAAGCTCGCCGAGAAAAGACTGCTAGTTTGTGTCATCTGCTTTGGGGTGAACATTGAAATCCAGTGGATTGACCGGGGCCGGCGCCCTCACGTGCCTGGCGCGTACACACACTGTGGCACTGCAATAATGGACCGGCTGGGCTCACGGCTACGGCTGCACGGCCAGCGCCCCACGGCCGCTTGACTTCTCTCGACGGATTTCAATGTGAACACATCATGCATTGTGTTTGACCAGTGAATCATTCTCGCAGCCTGCAGGCCCGGAGTCAGCTCCGGAAGGGTAGGACGGACCCGGGTCGGTCACGGGCCCATTGTTTG
The DNA here is from genome assembly GCF_964019385.1 of Sycon ciliatum. Lineage (NCBI taxonomy): Eukaryota > Metazoa > Porifera > Calcarea > Leucosolenida > Sycettidae > Sycon > Sycon ciliatum. The sequence continues at coordinate 11,797,126 of NC_088654.1, read as the reverse complement.
CCCATGACCTCAGGTGACGATATCAAAGAAAGACACGTCTCCAGCTCTACGAGCATACATCATAATCGGGTTGTCGTATCCCCTACACGTTATGCTGTCTGAGATGTACAGCTTCATGTGGTACGATGGCCCCCATTGCGAGAGAAGAATAGTTGACGAGGGATTGACTCGAGTGCGGATTAGCGTACGTGTACATTCCATGAGCACTGGAATTGGTGAAAACCAGAAAGACCATGACAGTACTACCTGCTGTACCAGTATTGACTTGTTTTATTCAAAGCTCCACATTAAGTGAATAATAGCAAGAAGGTACAAGAGAAGAGCTAGAGAGAACAGAGAGGAGTCCAGGTGGAAAAGGAAATGTAAAGATTAGAACATTGAAAGGATCTGAACAGGCGGCGAGGTGTAGCCATTGGCGGACTATGCCCGGCCAATCGTCAAATTATGCTTTTGATTATGCCACAATTATGCCAACAAATATGCTGAATTATGCTGAATTATGCTCGGTTCCACTATGCATTCACGCTGTACATAGAGGATTGAGAAACCACGCATACACACACGGCCATGCCCTAAGCATAATTTTTGTCTAAATCGAAAGATTAATAATAATAATAATATCTTCATTAGGATGACTCAGATTATGCCGACCTTACACGTTGGAATCCGTATATTATGCCGGAGCATAATTTTTTGACGAAATCCCAAGATTATGCCAAATAATATTATGCCGGCATAATCCGCCAGGGGCTAGCGAGGTGACCACAATTTTAATATGGCAATGAACAGAATCAGCTGAAGCGACATGTTTAATACAAAGGTTTTATTGAAATGTAAAGTGGTGATGGACTAAGAAAATAACTGTGATGGAAATGTAATGTGAACGATGAAAAATATAAACAATTTAACATGCATCGTACTAGCTTTCGCACAACGCTCATCAGGAAGCATCGTTGTACTAATTAGCAACACAGATTACTATAAAGGACCAATAGTGATATTATAACACCTAAACAATGTCAAAAAAAGTATCACAAGGTATTCTTGCAAGATGCCATGTGCGTGAAAGGTAACAATCGAACACTCCAAGGGGACAAAATTCAAGTATGAAACAACACTAGTGACAAACTTCTGGCCCAACACGACCAGACAAACATTAAATTCTACTGGTTGAACACTTTGAAAAAGATAACACTCTCCTTTTGAACACAAAGGTCAGGCTTATGAATGCGTTGGAACACAGCCTCCAACACCTTCACCTGTAACTGATAACCATGGCGTCCACGACACAAAACAGAGAAACATGAATCAGAATACACTTGGCAACATTCAGGACGAGATACCAAATGATTATACACAGAAGACTTACGAGGTCGAAACACACGCCCACACTCACTCCCACACTCTCCCAAACCCACGCTCTCTCCCTCACTCAACTCACTTCTAGAATCTCCTCCGTCAGTGCCGTTTCAGTCGTTGTCCTCATCGTTGGCGGTTATGTCCACTGTTGTCGTCACACTGGATCTCCTCCTTTGTCGTTGTAGTTTGTCGGTACCATAGTTCATACTGTAATAATGTGTGATTAGCTGTTGAACGTCTTGATCTTTGAGAAGCTGTTGTTGTAGTCTGCTCCGATGTTGACGACGGTAAGGTTTGGCCAGAAGGTGGTGGATCCGGCAGGGGGCCTATGCCTGGCGGCTGTTGAGGAGGCAGAGCCTTCCTGGTAGGGGCCAAACGGGTGTACCTTTAACTAACGAACGGCTAATTTTCTTAACGAGCGGGTTAACGGGTACCCTTTAGCAGCCATATTAATTTTTGCGCATTTCTCACATAAAAAAAGGTCCTGAATTTGCCACGACCTGTGATATTGATGGACTGTGGTGTAGGCTTTACTGTCAAGTCACCATCGACTACCGTCACGGCTGTTGCTAATGCTGATGCTGCAGACACCAAGGAGTCTGTTAAACCAGCGCCAGATAACCGGACTGTATTTAGTGGAGAAGGCTGGGGAAGCACAGGTAGTGGGTGCTTCCGTGGCCTGCCACGCCTGGGCCGGTCTTTGCGTGCTTCCTCTGATAGAATATGAAGTCACGGGTGTGTGTTGTTTAACCCGTGCGCTCAGGTGCTGAACAGTTCTACCAACATACCAGCTAGCACAATGCCGGCATCCAAAGTTGTATACAAGATGACTGAGTTGGTGGAACGTTCTTCAGCACCGTGAACGCACGCATCGTTGTGTAGACGGGTGTGAAATGCACTGCATAGTAGGTTTGTCTTACAACTAAGCAACCTTCATGGCACACATTGATAGACTCCTTTCCCTTCCATGGTAAACATACAACATACTGGACATCGAGTAGGTCCGATCGCTACTTCTTTAGGTGTTGGAGTTGTTGACAAAATACTTGTGCAAAATATGGTCCGTGTAGCCATTCTTGGTAAACACCGAGCGGAGAAATTCAAGCTCATCGGCAAGTTTACTAGGGGAGCAAATGCGCTTGGCTCGGTCAGCGAGGTTCAGGACTAAGTTTACTTTGTACTGCGAGGAACGATACGAGTCGAATGCGATATACTATCCAGTGAACGTGGGTTTTCGATAAAGAGAAGTGACACATTCAAGTCACAGTTCCACAGTCAGTGTTCTCGACAAGTACGTCAAGAAATGACAATTTATTAGACTGTTCATTTTCGCAAGTGAACCGTATGGAGGGATGATTCATGTTTCTCCGTTTTGTGTCGTGAACGTCATGGCTATCAGTTACAGGTGAAGGTGTTGGAGGCTGTGCTCCAACGCATTCATAAGCCTGACCTTTGTGTTCAAAAGGAGAGTGTTATCGTTTTGAAATTGTTCCACCAGTGGAATGTGTTTGTCTGGCCGTGTTGGGCCAGAATTTTGTCACTAGTGTTGTTCCATACTTGAATTTTGTCCCCTTGGAGTGTTCGATTGTTACCTTTCACGCACATGGTATCGTTCAAGAATGCCTTGTGATACTTTTTTTGACATTGTTTAGGTGTTATGATATCACTATTGATCCTTTATAGTAATCTGTGTTGCAATTTGTTAATTAGTACAACGATGCTTCCTGATGAGTGTTGTGCGAAAGCTAGTTTGATGCATGTTTATATTTTTCATCGTTCACATTACATTTCCATCACAGTTATTTTCATTGTCCATCACCACTTTACATTTCAATAAAACCTTCGTATTAAACATGTCGCTTCAGCTGATTCCGTTCATTGCCATATTAAATTTGAAAGGATCGGCCACGCAATACGGTTAATTCCCAGTGTGGATAGGATAATAATTATTATTCAATTGACTTTGACACCTGCTGTACCGGTGGTGATCACACTGGTCACTGCTGATACATGATTGTACTACAACGGTGAGTTAGATGAGCAGCTAAGAGCCAGGTACAATCCCAGCCTCTGCTGCACACAGTCTGATTGGCTGCAGACATGGACACTGTCATGTGACGTATTTATGACTCCATTTCAAGATGATTTTGTTTTCGATACAAGATACATGCACCAGGCCAACAGTGGACAGAAAGGCTGTTGTAAAATGATGTGTTGTTTTCCTGTGTGATGGCATTCCCCAAACTGTCTCGTCTAGTCGCGTGCATGTGTGATATGAGCATGCGCGATGTTGTAGTCGAGAGTCCTTTCGTCAGTCTTCTTGTTCGTCACTTCGTCCCTTTGAGCGTTGTCTCCATTTCCGTATTGTCAATAATATTATGTAAACCAAACGAGTCTTGTCCTTTGTGTCCTGCGTCCCGGGGAATGGAATGGCTGTGATTCCGTTACAACGTGGTGCCGAAACCCGGGACGCAGAGGATGAGTAAGTTTGTCATGAGTCTGTTCGTCGTCGTCAACAAATAATAGTAAGCGTGGGGATGGAGGTGATCAGGAGAGATGAGGAGCTGGTGGAAGCGGAAGACGACGCGGAGAGGAGGCAGAGAAGGTGGTGGACCGGCAGAAGCTGGGGACTGGAGCCTGGGACGGCAGGTACCGCATGGAGCGTGTGGCCGTGGCTCGCCAGAGGCCAGTGGATGAGTCTGGCATCACCGACTGTGTGTCGTCCTTTGTTGTTCGTCTTGTTGTTGTCTTGCTCGCTTAATTGTCTGATCATGTTTCTCTCGCTGTTCAGTTCGTTGCTGTGTTGTTGAGTTTGGTTGTCGGTATGTTGCTCTTCTCGTCGTTCTGTTGTTCTGCATTAATTTGCGTTGTAGATTTATTTTGCGCTGCTGCGCGCATATTGTTATATTATTTTGTTGGAGCTTTGGCTCTCGTGTGCCTGAGTTTAGAGCGTCGGCTCTTGTGTTTTTTGGTTTGGCCCTGTGGTGCGGCTTGGTTGAGAGCGTCGGCTCTTGTGTCTTGGTTTGGCCCTGTGTCGTGGCCCAGTTTTGTTGTGCTACAATGTAAGCTGTTGGTTGGTTTTGGTTTTTCCGTTTTGCTGTGGTTCCTTTTGCTGTTGTGCATGTGGAACGTGGTGTCGGTTTATTATTTTGTGGAATGTCATCAAGGGGGCAGGTGTTGTAAAATGATGTGTTGTTTTCCTGTGTGATGGCATTCCCCAAACTGTCTCGTCTAGTCGCGTGCATGTGTGATATGAGCATGCGCGATGTTGTAGTCGAGAGTCCTTTCGTCAGTCTTCTTGTTCGTCACTTCGTCCCTTTGAGCGTTGTCTCCATTTCCGTATTGTCAATAATATTATGTAAACCAAACGAGTCTTGTCCTTTGTGTCCTGCGTCCCGGGGAATGGAATGGCTGTGATTCCGTTACAAGGCTCTGCTATGGTTTTATCTCGGATTTTTCATGCACAACCGTTCAATCAATTATCACCAGAATCGATGTAGCATACAAAATGCCTTTACAAATTCTTAGAACAGAAAGTGCTTGTGATATAAGAAAACATAATCCCTACATTTTTAATACATGGACAGAATAGGTTAAATTTGAAATATTAGCCATGAACCTACGTGGAGACAACAGTTTATTATAGTCAAGTAGCAATGAAAATGATGTATGACGACGGGCTGAGGCTTCCTGCAGCTTCATCTGCTAGCGACATTCCGAAGTCAGCAATCTTCAACGTGCAGTCGCTATTCATCAAAATATTGCGAGTTTTGAGATCTCCGTGAATGATGTTTCTGGCATGCAAATAACGAACTCTACAAAGAATCTCACGCAGGATTGATATGATATCAGAGTGGTCCAAGTGCTTGCCGACTTTAGAACTTAAGTCACAATCCATCTTCTGCATCACCAGGTAAACATCGCTGAATTCTTGCAGGTTTGAGGCTGAAGTAAATATCTCCAATACGCCCAATCACAGGAGATGCTGCAAGTTGCGCATGAGAACCATCTCCCTGAACGTGTTCTTAGCCGAGCTGGCATCCTGGAACGGCTTGCAGATCTTCTTGATGGCAACCTTCCGCTTTTCCCATTTGTCCCAGGCCTCCACCACAACAGCTTGTCCTCCTTTCGCAATCAGTGATGCCTTTCGTATCGCTGTTGAACGTTTCTTCTCCGATAGTTGTTCTGTAGAAAGAACATACTTCACTTCCTCCGCCAGACATCGTTCTCTCAATAGTATCCAAGGAACGAGCCACACAATCTGAACGTTATGGTTCACTACTGTACGTTGAAAGCAAGCGCTCAAGGTATACGGTCTTGCTTATCAAATCAACCACTAACTATGGCAGCTGAACCAAGTCTAAAAGTGCTACACGCGAGTAATTCGAGGTCTGCTTGTCCCATTAGTTTGGACATACCACTCGGCTAACAGACCTGAAGACTGAATACACGGTATGGGCATTAGTTCGCATATATATAATAATATATATACTCAGTAAGACTATGCCTGCAGCTGCAGAAAAAGTGCTCAACATCCAATTTCTTGGGGGGGGGGGGGAGCATTGACACAATCAAGTCATGTCAACAAACAATGGACCACTCGTAGTGTTTTGCTACTCTGAGTTTCATGCACTGTGTGCAATCATCAGGCAAACAATAATAATATTCATATACATGTATATACATGTATATACATGTATAATGCAGTACGTACTAGTAGATCTACTCAGGTACGGGCAAAACAAACACAAGCACAACCTCAACAGAAAGAAAATGAGCTAAACAAATTGTAGATCTACTATTGACGATGCTTCTTCTAGCAAGATGATTGCTGGCTGTGTGCGCGAACAGTAGATCTACCCCGTAGCACCGTAGTGCTCAATATGAACATGCGCCAATGAAATAATTATTATGTAAATCCAGTCCAGTCAGTTACCATGGTTACGCCAAGGGCGTTGCGCAGCACTACTACAGTCGCACTATAGTCTAAGAATTTTATTGAGAGTCCATGATAATGTGATCGGAAAGATGATTGAAGAAAAATCCAAAGTCAAACCCAGGCAATTATTAGCAGTCACTACTATCAAAGTAGATCATTATTTGCAATAGCGCAACTTGGAAAGTCGGCTAAAATTCCAGACCATCCGTACTTGTAAAGTAGGTCGATATTAACCGGAAGTTGCGTCTACAAAATTAATACCGTAGACGGCACTCATCCAGAAATGACAAAGCCCGGGATCGCCTACGCAAATATGAGGCCCGGCAGCCGCGGAAACAGGTGATGAATCACTTGACCAAAACGAAAGAGATCTGAATCTTAAATGATCATGACCAAAGAATACTGCAAGCCAGAATGATGCATAACAATCAAGCCGACCAAATTCTTTAAAGCCCGCAGACATTCGCGTCCACACAGGCCATTGGTACTGAAGACCAAAGGTGTGAATGCACCTCTCTCAACATTCACTACACGCTGCAGACATGCTCTCTCCTTCTGGCTTTCCTTCCTAGACATCTATGCAAGAAGTTGCCCCCTCGACAACACGGATGCTGAATTTGCTGATGGGTGAGTCACCCTAACAACAAAAAATGCATCCTGCTGTCGAGACCAGAAACCTCTTGCACAGATGTCCAACCTACTACAAGTACTAGTAGTAGCACTCAGTAGTAAACAGTAGACCTGCGAACACTGGGCTTTTTTTTATTCGCAAATTCAAACGGGCATAGAACCCAGTAACATGAAAGCGAATATGAAAATTATAATGAGAATGAGAATTAAGATACTTAGATCTTCAGGGCTTAAGAAACGGACAGTGCAAGGCGCAAACTGGTCTCGAGGCCGGACTACTACAGCACGACAGTACACGTACAAGGGGAAAGTGAGGGTGAAGCCAACCACGGACCGAGGGAAAATGCAAATTAAAGAGAGGAAAGAGAAACAAGAACGTTACTTACGAAGAGCCTTGTTGAAAGCATCGCCGTGCACCTCACCAGCTTCCTCAATAGGCAGGGATTATTTACAGACCACCAGTATGGCTTTGTCTCCTTGCAAGTCGACACTCGATCAGCTAATTGTCCTGTCTTCAAGAGTGGCTAAAGCACTCGACAAGTGCACTGACTACCACGCTCTATTCTTGGATTTCGCGAAAGCGTTTGACAAGGTACCGCACCCTGTTCTTCTCCGTCAGCTCGTTACTATAATATCCCCTGAAGCCGTTTCTTGGTTCACCAACTACCTCGGAGACAGTCCTACTGTGTCAAAGTTCTCTCTACCAAGTCGCCGACCCACCCAGTTTCTTCAGGCGTTCCCCAGGGATCTCACCTTGGCCCCATTCTTTTCATTCTCTATATTAATGCCCTTCCTCGTACCATATCGCCTGATGTTTGTTTGTTTGTTTGTTTGTATTTTATTTGAATTCTCAACTTCAAACGGGCATAGAACCCAAAACCATGAACATGATGTCACTACTGATGTGCTCTTATTTGCCGATGACACTACTCTTGGAAGAGCAGCCGGAGGACGTAACCAACAACAAATGGTCCACCCCCTCCAGGCCGCTACTGATGCTGTTCTGCAGTGGGCTTATTCAGTCGGAGGGTGCTTCAACCCCTCCAAGTCTTGCACCATGCAGTTCTCTCCTGGAAGTCGTGCAGAACATGCCCACCCCACTCATCCGACTCCACATCTGAGAATGCAGGGAGGTGACGTGTCTGATGTACTGTAAAACCAGAAAGTTTAACGACCAAAACATTTTTTTTAAAGTTTTTGTAATTTTGGCATGATTACGTGCAGAAAGTTTAAGGCTACCTGGCAACCCATCTATATACACATCTTTGCACAGACATCTAGCGATTGAGCCCTAGGCCCTTCCGAGCTGGGTGGTTGTAGCTTTGCGTTGTCGAATTGTTGGTTCAACCGTTCTGTCTTGTCTTGCCGTCTCGTCATCATACCAGGCCAGTAGTCCATGACGCCTTGGAATGCAGCTTGTACTCGGCTTGATGGCGCTTACTTTCCCCTCTTTGGAATTGGCACTAATATCCGTGAACCTTCCAAGTAAAGTTGGAAGGCCTTTGGTTAGCGCTATCGAGCAGTGCTCAAGCTGACTTTAGGAAGACTGCTGTACCACCCACTCTTTTCTTTTTACTTTTAAAAGAGCTTATTTGAAACATGGAAATTTGTTCCTTGGCTCACCATCTGAGTTCTTAAAGCTATTATTCATTTTCTGCTGCCCCCGGTTATTTCTTTTATTAGTATTAGGCCAAAACAAATAATGACCTTGTTTCCGGTCGCCCGACCGGGCCACTTTTTCCCAAATTCTGAAACTTTTTTTTGGTCCCAAATGTATGCAAACGGTGGCAATGCCATGTGTGCAAGTGCACTCAACGAGTCATAACTCAGTCAAATCTCAACCGAATTCCACAATCGAAACACCTACAAGGTAGCAGAGATTCTCAGCTGTCGGCTCGAAAACCTATGGGGTCGATACGAGCTAGAATAACGGAGCTGGAAGGACTCGAACTGTTTGCTTGATTTCTCAGGATGTACGAAAACAGGAATACACCACATGCTGTACAAGAACAGTGAGTCAGTCAACTTTGACATTGATCCTTGCCATGATATATGTACAATGTACATTGTGTAGGTGCTCTTGTCCATCAATACCACAACGATTGAGGAACCAAAAAAAGTATTCAAAAAAAGTTTCATTCCGGCCGACCGAGTCTTCTTTTTGAGGGGTTGCCGACCGGAAACAAGCCTATTTTTTGTTTTGGCCTTATTATTTTCTTTGCCTTCGCTTTCTTGTTATTGGGCAACTTGCCCGTTAGAATCTGCGAAGTAAAATAAACAACAACAACAACAACAAACAACAACTTTTATGCCTTGGGATGTCTCAGTACTCCTTGTCAGTTTTGTGGTAGATTATGCACGTCTGACCATTCGAAATCTGGTTTAGTTCAATGGTGGAGTCGATCGCAAGACTTGTGCCCGCATTTTTCCATGTTACAAAACAGAAGAAGTTTCGAGGCATTATAGGGCAGTTGGTTTACGCACTGGAGGTGTTTTGTTTTCTTTTTTTTCTACAAAATCCACATTGTTTTTTTCTTTTTTTTCTACAAAATCCACATTGTTTTTTTTCTTTTTTTTTCTACAAAATCCACATTGTTTTTTTTCGTTTTTTTTCTACAAAATCCACATTGTTTTTTTTGTTTTTTTTCTACAAAATCCACATTGTTTTTTTCTTTTTTTTCTTCAAAATCCACATTGTTTTTTCTTTTTTTTCTACAAAATCCACATATCTCCAGACACTGGGGTGAATGATGGAGTGTGGTGGTGGGGCCCATTAAGCTCCGCCGACCAGAGGTCTCGGCTTCATAGCTCCATGGACGCACCAAAGGGAGATTGGGTAGGGAAAATTAAATTGAAAAAGAAAACAGAAGAAAGAAAATGGAAAGATTGTATTTCAGTGAGCAAAAGAATAAGTTGAGTATTGATGTGAACGCTGTTAGACTTTTAAATTCAAGAGGAGACTGTCTGTGAGGAGAGATTACATGTACGTCCAAGCAGGGTAGGACACTGTACCCTCTTACTCGCGTATGCTATGAGTGGCCCAGTGCCAGTTCGTTCTGAGGAGGTGGTGATAAGCTGCTGTCTTGAACTTTTGGATGTTCTTTGGGTGAAATGGGTGGGGAATGACAGAGGAAGGCAGCTGGTTCCAAATTGGGATGACGGAGTGGGGAAAGGCTCGGCTCACATTGTTCCGGGAATTGGCAGGAAGAACATTCTGTAACTGATGGGGATGCGCGGTGGACAGTCGTACAGCCTGACGGGTGAGGCGTGTGGTCCTGGGTTGGTGTGTCGGGGGTGGAGCCATTCCTGAGAGAAGAGAGGGAGAATTATCGCAAAGGGCTTTATACAGGAGGCAGAGGGCAGCGATGGTGCGGCGAATTATGAGGCTAGGAAGCCAGCATTGCGGATGTATTGCCTTGATGGCTCGCTCCTGCACCCAGTCCAGCCGATTCAAGTGGGAAGGAGCTGCCCCCATCCAGACGACTGGGCAGTACTCCATAACCGGCCGGACAAAGGCTTTGTAGGCTCGACGCCGGTCGGGAATAGCCAGCAAGTGAAATGCCTTGCGCAAGGCTCCAAGTCTCTGCGTTGCTCGGACTACAACAGTTCGGATATGCTGGCTGAATTTTAGCTGATGGTCAAACGTGACGCCGAGTACTTTGATGGAGGGCTGCAGGTGTGGTGGAACTAGGTCTCAGGTCGTTGAATGTCTCAGTAACATGTCAGTTTTGTGCCCTGTTATCGCACTTTCTGACTGCTTATTATCTTATCTCAGTCGTGGATAGTTGCTTCATAACTCGTTTCCATGTGATTTCTTTTATTTTTTAATTACGAATCCGCGTATCTTTTGAATGTCATGTTCCATAATCCTGTTTGATGTGTCTTACTACAGTGTTACCATCTCCGAGAATTATGTGAGGAAGCCGAGCATTACCCGCTGACCCCTTAGTCACGTCGCCCTGGTACGAGCGTACTAAAGACAACTGCACAATACATGTACATGTACATGTTTAACTCGGATACTGAGCCAATAAAATAATTATAACTATAATAGATATTCGCATGCAACGACGCAAATCCACACAATTCAGTAGTCACTTCTTTTCTATCAAACGTTTTCTTTCCCTTCTCTTCAGGATAGTACAGGGAATGTTGTAAATTTGAAAAACACACAACTATAGAGAATGAAAGAAAGAAAAAAGTCAACACTTCAACATAGGTGTTAAAATGATTAAAGTGTTAAAAACTCAAAAAAAAACAGCTGCAAGTTGTATACAAACACGTTGAACACATCAGGGAACACTTGTCACACTTTCACGAGGTGTGACACCAAACAACTGCAACGATAACACATTCTCCTTCTGTACACATAGTTCTGGATCTACATGTAGTTTACGAATATACAGAGCTTCTAACACAGCAAGATGTAACTTAGACCTTCCACGAGTCAAAATCGAAAAGATATGATGTCACGGTGTTCAACGTGTTTGTCTACAACTTGCAGCTGCTTGTTTTTGAGTTTTTAACACTTTTAAAATCATTTTAACACCTACATGTACATGTATGTTGAAGTGTTGACTTTTTTCTTTCTTTCATTCTCTATTATAGTTATGTGTTTTTCAAATTTACAACATTCCCTGTACTATCCTGAAGAGAAGGGAAAGAAAACGTTTGATAGAAAAGAAGTGTCTACTGAATTGTGTGGATTTGCGTCGTTGCATGCGAATACTTACATGTATTACGAAACTGTTTTCCCACCGCCTCCAAACTACTGTTTGAACTATAATAGAAGAAGTCTTTTTTTTTGAAGAAGTCTTTTTCACACATACAATTGTTTTCATTTGTTTGGTGTTGTGTTCTAATCATTCGCCATGCCACTGTCATATACATGTATTATATGTATTCTGTTTGCCCCTAAAAGAGGCCTTTACTATCCGTTATAATAGAAGAAATCACATGGACACGAGCTATGAAGCAACTATCCAAATCGGTTCCAGTACTGTCTACAATCCAGGAGGCGCGTGACAAGTTTGACAAGCGCTGTAGTTGTTCCCCACTGGTGCTGTTTCAAGAGCGTGACACTTGAAACCTTGCTTACACTTAACAGCGCACACAGCGCAGGTCCTGACCAAGACAGAGCGCTGCTTGTGTGTAGGCTGAAAGCTAGACGTGCTCAGGAGACGTGGTGAGGCTACCCAGCGCGTCCAGCATGCTGGGAGATGTGATAGATGGGGCTCAACAATACTACTCTGAACTACTGAAGTACAGTCAGTGGCTGTTGTGGAAGTCATGTACATGCATGTCAGGAAGTCTTTGTGTATGCCTCCAGGATCAAGCCTAGCCCTGGGTGCTGAAATCAGTGCAGGGTGCTGTCAGTGCAAGTGAAATCAGCACAACACGGGAAGGGAATGGACTCTGGAATGCACTGCCTGTGCATGTGGAAGATGTTGTGGAGCTGAAGCATTATTTTTATAGAGCATTATGCTATTATAGTTCATGGCCTCCCTTAACCTGCGGCTCCACATGGGCACAACAAGCCAGTACCAGCCTACATGTATTTGCCCAGTATCACTACGAAGAAGCTTGTTCACCAGGCGTTCACAAAGCCTGGTGGCAAAGCTGCATACAGTACGTTTGGCAAGATTTGGAAAAGAGACTGCCATGATATCACCGATTACGAAACAATGTGTGCGGCTGATGTAGACATAACTAGATGTTCTAACTACCAGTACCAGATAAAACTATCAATATCCTTTAACCCGGCATTGATCCTAGCTTCTTCACTACTTTGCATCTGCCTCTACGCATCACTCCGGCTGGCATATCCTCAAACAGAGCCAAATACCTTTTCCAGTAGATTCGTGAGCAACACCATCCACAGAACAGAGATAGAATGTGTCTATCTCAACAACAGGAAGATCCAATGCCATCATAAACCTTTCCTTTTGAGGATTATGACATACAGATTTATTCTGCAAAGTTTGGTTGCAATCATGCTGCTTGAATTCTCACAGCATTGCCATTGGTTCCAAAATGTAGCATAAAATCCTGGATTTTTGCTATTTTTCCTCAAAAAATTGCAGGAAAAGTGCAAAGAAATTGTCATTGTATCTAACTGAATATGTATGCAATCCACCTAAAATTTCACCAGAAGTTGAAGAAAGGTTCATGGGTCAACAATCCAGCACAAACTCAATTTCGCCAAAATAGCACCTAAGGTCGGTTTTTGCAGAGCGCTGGTCATTAATTATTATATTTACTTACTTCAGTGTTCCGTTCGCACTGCACATGTTGTACTGACTATAACTACTGGTGCATGCAGCGCTGCTGATCACCCGAAAAGTGTGGTCTATACTATAGTATACAGTGTCCGCGAAGATTATTTTTCATAATCCCCGCGGCGGAAATAATCCCCTCGGAACCGTGCAATATCCTATACATACACCAGATCAAGGTGTGGGTCCTCTGCACTCAGGAGAGTCAAGTCGAGCGAGCTGCGACTCCCGGTGCCGAAAGGCGGGCTCACGCCCCGACATGGCTACTTCCCCTTGTCTAGCCCCCAAGACGAAAATGATTAGTAGCCGACTGGCCGAAATTAAAAATTAAAAAAAAAAATCCTATACATAAGATTAGTGGAGTTCACTCTGATACAGGGGCTTGCTCGGCTCGCTGGTAGTCTACATGGTGACCATTGGTGACTACGACTACAAGACAGTGTAGTCGACTGACTCTGTCATGTACTTATGCCGTTGAGGTAGACCTAAGCTACATGTAATGATGTAGCAGCTAGCTGACTACTACTACTACTAGTACTAGCTGTAGATATACTGTCTGTCAAGACCTTCATGAAAATAAATAATTCAGCACCCTGCGCCGCACAACTATTTCAGCCAGCGCACGTGGACCCAAACCTTTGCGGAGCTTTTTTCTCGAGCTTTAGAAAAAGTGGTAGACCTACCATGTGATTTCTACCTGTCCCGCGCCGCTCCCACGTAGATCTGCAGATACTTGAATCGAATACAGCCGTCGGGTTCTGATTGAATAGGAAGAATACGACAAAATAATAGGTTATACTAGACCACTAGTAGTAGCACTACCCCCGAGCAGTGGTTATTGCATAAAGACAGTGGCTACAGTGCCCGCGACGGTTCAAGGCCGTAGCACTGATCCGCAGCCTCACAGGTCCGGCACAATGATGAGTTCGTCCAGGCGATCCAGGACCTGCGCACTCATCGCCTGTTCGCTAGTGGCGCTAGCTCTGTCTCAGAGTTTACTCGCCAGCTGCGCAAATGTCCGTGGGGAACCCACTGAGAGCAAGAGGACGGCGGGGCAGCAGCAGGAGGAGGAGTATGGCCGAGAATCCGCGGCGGGCAGCAAGCCCCACATCGTGTTTGTGCTGGTCGATGACTGGGGATACAGCGACGTCGGGTTCCGCAATCCCGCCATCAAGAGTCCGATGTTCGACGAGCTAGCGAGCAGCGGCGTTCTCCTGGACCGACACTACGTATATAAGTACTGTTCGCCGAGTCGGGCATCGCTGATGAGCGGACGGTGGCCACACCACGCACACCAGTGGAACATTGTACCGCAGACCGTGCCACTGGGACTGAACCTGAACTTCACGGCCATGCCGGCGAAGCTGAAACAGGCCGGCTACGCCACGCACATGGTGGGAAAGTGGCACCTGGGACTGAAGAGCGAGGAGTACCTGCCGGTGTCGCGCGGCTTCGACACGATGACGGGCTTCCTGACCGGCGGCGAGGACCACGTCACGCAGCGCATCCAGTGCGGCACGGACTTCTGGACGGGCCGGGCGCCGGACACGCGCAACGGCACGTACGACGCGCTCACCTACTGCAGCGTTCTGGAGGAGATGTTCAGCTCGCACAGCGCTGACACGCCGCTGTTCCTGTACCTGGCGCTGCACAACGTGCACGCGCCGTTCCAGGCGCCGCAGGACTTCGTCGACAAGTACGCGGCGAACTCGACGTGCAAGCAGCGCCGCATGTACCAGGCCATGGTGAGCGTGGCGGACAACGTCACCGCGCTGGTCGTGCAGCGCCTGAAGGAGAAGGGCATGTGGAACAATACGCTGCTGGTGGTGTCTTCCGACAACGGCGCCGCTCCGTGCGCGGGCAGCAACTATCCGCTGAAAGGGTCCAAACTGACCTTCTTCGAGGGTGGCGTGCGCGCCAGTGCTTTCGCGAACGGTGGACTCCTGCCGGCGAAAATGTCCGGCACCAAAGTCGAGGGCTACATCCACATCGCCGACTGGTACCCAACTTTCTGCAAGCTGGCCGGCGTTGACCCGGATGATTCGGGTCCGGGCCGTTTCCCCGTGGACGGGCACGATGTGTGGCCACTGCTGAGCGGCGAGTCGACGGAGAGCACTCACGATGACATCATCCTGGGATTTAACTACAGCGACTATCACCCGCAGCAGGGCGCCATCATAGTCGGCGACTACAAGCTCATTGTCGGCGCGCAGAAGTTCCCGGGCAACTGTGACTCGCTGATGCACCCGCCGATCGACTACCCGTGCAGCAAGGCCCCGGAGGAAGCGGACTGCGACCCAATGTGCCTGTACGACATCCGCTCGGATCCGCGCGAGACCCACGACCTATACAAGAGTCAGCCGGCCGTTGTCCAGCGTCTGCTGCACCGCTACATGCAGTACGCCGATGAACCACGCGCCATGCAAGACCAGGGCTATCACTCGCGCGCCTCGCTGCCCAACGAGGCCGACGTGGCGTGCGCGTACTTTGCCAAACACGGCGGCTACTGGCGTCCGTGGCACACCTCCGACAGCGCCGCTCAGCTTGTGTGAGCGTGCGGACACCTGCCATCAGTCTGGCTGTGTGTGCGCTTTGACATCAGGGTGCTGCAGGATGTATTAAGGGCTACATCGCTGGCTGCAGTGTTCCATTACTGCTGCTACACTCAGTGTTCCAACGTCACACAACAGTGAAACATTCAGCACGAAGCACAGCGCTGTATTAAACCCATGATTTTGAAAAGAACTCAGGATGGGACTCGATGATATGAAGAGGGTCCATGGTTCGAGTCCTGCTGGTGGCGGTCAATTTTTTCTTCAGACTTTTCCCGTTTGTATCTTTCCCTCGAACCAATGGATATGAAGCACTGTGGGATCCGATTTACTAAAGACTCCTTTCTTCGCGGATCCTGCTTATTTTTCTTTTTCTTATCGACTTATTATTCTTTTCCTTCCTAGCCGTGGTTGGCTATAGAAAACCCTGCAGTCGCCACGCAAAGTGGTCATTGGCTACTACCCCAGCCATGTATTGCTTGAAATAAAACTAAAACCAAACTAAAATATACTCGGAAGTACTACTACCGATAGTACGATAGTATAGCAGACAATTGGCCCTTGATTAAGTTGCTATACATAGGAACTTGTGGCCAGACACAAGGGGTGCATGGATGCAGCTAATGGGGTTTCTCGGCACTTGTGCCAGTGGTTGTGAGACTTATGCACTTACTCCCATGGTCATGCGCTGCATCTGCGGCTAGGGTTTACCGGGTATTATTATTATTATTATTATTATTATTTGAAACTCTGATGTTGAGCCATAAATAAATGTGGAAGAGAAAAAGACATATGGATACGAGTTAAGAGTAACTCTCCATCACTGTAACATGATACTATATACAGTCAGAAAGTGCAATAACTAGGCACAAAACTGACAGAGTATTGAAACATTCTACGTCCTGACACCTAGCTTCAACACATCTCCGTAGCGCTAACCGACAGCCTTCCAACTTGGAAGGTTCAAGGTTATGGAAAAGACCAAAGAGGGGAAGGCAAGCGCAACGAAAACGAGCAAAAGCTACAGTCCCAACGGAACAAAGAATGTCGATTGTTACTGGACGATGACGAGACCAGTACGATATTTGACAAAGCGGTCTAACTACAATTCGAAGCAGCAAAGCAGCACACCACCCAACTTGGGTGGGTCATAAATATCAAAGATAAGTAAAGAAAGGGAAGCTTTGCATCACAATGTCATGCATGAGGAGTACTGTAGGAGTTTGGCTTTCGGCTTGTACAATTCGTTTTCGCAAAGCTTCCCTTTCTTTACTTATCTTTGATATTTATGACCCACCCAAGTTGGGTGGTGTGCTGCTTTGCTGCTTCGAATTGTAGTTAGACCGCTTTGTCAAATATCGTACTGGTCTCGTCATCGTCCAGTAACAATCGACATTCTTTGTTCCGTTGGGACTGTAGCTTTTGCTCGTTTTCGTTGCGCTTGCCTTCCCCTCTTTGGTCTTTTCCATAACCTTGAACCTTCCAAGTTGGAAGGCTGTCGGTTAGCGCTACGGAGATGTGTTGAAGCTAGGTGTCAGGACGTCGAATGTTTCAGTACTCTGTCAGTTTTGTGCCTAGTTATTGCACTTTCTGCTGTATATAGTATCATAATACAGTGATGGAGAGTTACTCTTAACTCGTATCCATATGTCTTTTTCTCTTCCACATTATTATTATTATTATTATTATTATTCAAAGGATCAGTCGGGGAAGTGAACTGCCTGAAAAGAGAAAAAAAACGCCAGACCCACCAGGACTCGAACCTGGGACCCTGCTTGTCATGAACAATGCTCTAACCACTGAGCTATGGGACCAGGCTAGTCCCATAGCTCAGTGGTTAGAGCATTGTTCATGACAAGCAGGGTCCCAGGTTCGAGTCCTGGTGGGTCTGGCGTTTTTTTCTCTTTTCAGGCAGTTCACTTCCCCGACTGATCCTTTGATTATGAAGTTCTCCCAATCCTTTCCAAATTATTATTATTATTATTATTTCGTAATAAGTATTCGCATGCAACGACGCAAATCCACACAATTCAGTAGACACTTCTTTTCTATCAAACGTTTTCTTTCCCTTCTCTTCAGGATAGTACAGGGAATGTTGGAAATTTGGAAAACACACATTATTATTATTATTATTATACGCATTCCCGCGTTGAAGTGTAGCAGCAGTATGCTGCGTCCACAGCTTCGCTTATGCAGAATGGCTTGGGTGAGAGGAGAGGGGAGAGAAAGCAACAAGGCAACCAACATCTATGAAATTGGCCACAATAACATGAAGAGAACCAACCATTACCTACATATGCATGATTGCACAAGAATGGGGACGACAAAATATAATGGCTATATAAATCATTGTGCCACAAAACCGGTACACAGGAGATCTGTCGACAATGTAACGAAACATAAAACTCAGTTACTCAATACAGGTTCCACTAAATTACAAGAGAACAACGCTACAACGTTAGAATTGCTGCTAAATTATCGCAAGTGTAGAGAACGAGTCAAATGAAAACCATGAACAGACTGTCCCGAAGTTATTTTGGGAACAAACTGTACTACATGTACTTGCTGACACTGACGCTGACGGAACACGAATTTGAGTTGAATACTCACGAAGTCTTGTACACACATACTACTGTAAAAGCACATACTACTGTAAAAGCAGAAATTCTCGGTGGTGTTTTATGTTCGGTAACTTCGGTGCCGACAATGTTTACCGAAAATAAAACGCACCGAAAATTAAGTACTAGTACACCTACCTGGAAAACGGGTTTTACCGAAAATTTCCCTCCACCGAACCGCCGTCTTTGGAGAATACCGAAAATATTACACCACCGAAAATTTCTGCTTTTACAGTATATAGAACAGTGGCGTGTCCAGGATTTGGCTGAGGGGGGGGGGGGGGTTGCGGCCGGGATCAAGGCAGGATGGGGTGGGGGTAGATGACATCATGATACTGTCCCAGGTCAGCCATTTTGAAAACCGATGTCAAGAAGCTCCTCCTGTAGCCCCCTTCTTCAACAGTTATTCACCCGAACGGCCCCAGAGACTGTTCCGGAGCATCAGCGCACCACACGGGGACAAGTGTCGAACTTGCTTCAAGTTCCCTTTCTTCGTGGGCCTGCGGGACGATCGACCATGATGTTTCGGGGAAGCATTCTCTGGAACGCTCTCCCCTCTGATTTTAGAGTGATACGTGTCCCTGGTCCCTTCCGAAAAGCTCTTTCTGCCATTGATATACTGGCTTACTGTGTGAATATCCTCGTTAAACTTTTATTATCTGCCATAAATTCCAACCTTCTCATCTATCACATTTGTGCATGCATGTCTATAAAATCAACGACGTGTTCCTGACTCCATGAGATTGTCTTTCTATTCTTTGACTCCATGAAATTATTGTCTTTCTATTTCTGACTCCATAAAATTGTCTTCATATAAATTTTTCCTTTTCTTCTTTTGGTCCTTTCTGTCTTATAATTATTATTATTATCATTTCTTGTTTTCCCTTGCATATCATCCCTTCATCATTCTGTGAGAACCTGTCCTATGGGCAGGTGAGAAGGCATCTCTGCCTGCTCATTTGGTGAAGTAAAATAAACAACAACAACAAGCCGTAAATCTCACACACCACGAGCAGTATTTCTGTACACGCAGCAACAATGTACATTGTAAACTTCAAATTTGCCGTTAGGTGAGCGAATCAACTGCAATTATTTATGCGAGTCCAACAATTTCTCACCGCTCTCAAAGAGTCAAAGCATCCTTTACATAGGCAGCGGTACTTGTCACTGTGCGCTGTTCTTCATGTTCTGGCTACTCGCTGACAGCAGATTCTTCCGCGTCTGGCGGAGTGTGACTGTCAGTCCGCTCCGAAAGTTCAACTGGAATAACAGCGACTTCATCACTCCCACTGTTTGCTGTTGGAGCGGCAGCAGGAGTTGCGCCGCCACAGGAACGCTTTACAAAAATTCCAGGCTCTGCTGGCTAGAGCTTGGCCTTTTGGGATGTCCCTGAGACATCGAAGAAAAGCCTTCGAGTCAACCAAAACACGATTCGAACGAGGATGATCGCCTGAGCCCTCGGCATTCGAATCGTGTTTTGGTTGACTCGATCGAAGACTTTTCTTCGATGTTTGTACCGTTGAAGACGCGTCGAGCGCGTCCCAGCAGGGATCACACTGTACAATAGTACACAGTCAGGTCACCATGTGAGCCGAGCCAAGCAAAAAGGTGGCTTAGGCATAATTTTTGGAAATTTCTTTTTTCATGCCAAAGCGATGTCTACCTATCCAACTTCCATCAAGGAAATTTTGGTGCCCATCTGAAATGTATATGTGCCATAAATAGGCATACATTGCCTGCACATATACATGTCACAGAATGCCTGGTATCAATGAAACTAAGATAATAATTATGAAGACCTACTTCAGAAAACATGGGACACCAAGTAGAGAGACAGAGCTTAGCAGGTGTGGAAGCAATACAAGAGGAACGAGCACTTGTGTTCTGATTAGAAGATCCAAGAAAGAAGAAATAATTGATCTATTCATCAACGACAACACATTCTCCTTCTGTATACATAGTTCTGGATCTAGTTTCTCGTGGAAGGTCTAAGTTACATCTTGCTGTGTTAGAAGCTCTGTATATTCGTAAACTAGATCCAGAACTATGTGTACAGAAGGAGAATGTGTTATCGTTGCAGTTGTTTGGTGTCACACCTCGTGAAAGTGTGACAAGTGCTTCTTGATGTGTTCAACGTGTTTGTCTACAACTTGCTGCTTTTGTTTTCGAGTTTTTTTTCACACTTTAGTCATTTTCTCGCCTATGTTGAAGTGTTGACTTTTTCTCTATTTTTTCTATATAGTATGTGTTTTTCCAAATTTCCAACATTCCCTGTACTATCCTGAAGAGAAGGGAAAGAAAACGTTTGATAGAAAAGAAGTGTCTACTGAATTGTGTGGATTTGCGTCGTTGCATGCGAATACTTATTACGAAACTGTTTTCCCACCGCCTCCAAACTATTGTTTGAATTATTATTATTATTATTATTCCCGTTTGTCTCTTTCCCTCAAAACCAGTTAATATTATTATTATTATTATTATTATTATTATTATTATTCCACAAGCACGATGACATAGTGCCAATAAGCATGTGATGCGGGCGATTTTAACCAGCCATGGTGGGGATAACTGAGAAAAAGAAGGAGAAGAAAAACAGAAAAGAAAACAAAACAAAAGAAGTACTAAAGGAACCTGGAGAGAGCAGTATAGAGATTAGGCTAGCAATGGAAAACAACGAATTCAATTCAATTCAACTTAGGCGCGGGCAAAATGGAACAAAATGCAGCGAAGGTGTCACGAGACTTTACCTCCTGCGGAAGCCGAGACCAATGAGAAAAGGACTTGAACAGAGGGGATTTTAAAAGGATCGATGATCTGGCAAGTGGGAAATGGAGAGAACATCTAGTACGCGAGCTATTATTGAACCAGCTGTAATGCGCAAGTGCATGAGGAGGAGCAAGTTGAAGCTTAATACGGTGAATGAATTTGCATGCCGAGTGGGGAAAGCGTTCTGAGAGGAGGTCAGAGGGGGCATGCGAAATATTAATCGAAGTAATTTACGGTGGGTGACTTCTAACCGATGCATAAGAGCGGAGGATAGACCGGAGGACCAAACGAGAGAGCAGTAACCAAACAAAGGAAGAATATAAGAGTGATAAATTTGTATTCGACAACCATGGATTGGTGTAGATGGGAGATGTGAGGAGAAATGCAGCCTATCGCGGAGCAAACTCGCTTTTCAATAATATAGGTTACGTGCGAATCCCAGGACAAGTGTTCATCAAGAGATATACCAAGGTGTTTGTGATTTTTAACAGTGTGGATAGCAATGGGATCATCAGGGAAAGTAAAGAGCCGAGTCGTAAAGAGGGTGCTAGCGGCCGTCGTGAGTTCCTTTCGGGAACTGACACGATAATTTACTTACTTCACCTGGTCTATAAAAAGGCTTCTTTTGGAAGTACTGATTGTGTGGTTAGCACTGATATTTTCCCTGTATGAAATTATAAACTTACGAGATAATGGTAGCGACTTCGGCAATGATTACACAGAAAAGATGTTCGCTCTCGACACCGAAGCTCGTGCATTTCCGCCGACTTGACATTTGGCTGACGACTGCCACCCAGAGCACACGAGAAGTCCATCGAACCGTTCACTCGGCAAACCTGCAAGCGGCGCGAGTTTGTGGTAGAGATCGTTATAAGTGGAGTTGACTCTGATATTGTTGGGGCTCGCTCCGCTCGCTGGTGACTACGACTGGCATGGACTCATGCCGTCGTGGCCAACAGACTCCTCTGTCTAGGCTCTGAGCTGGCAGCTAGCTGACGCCTGACGGCTGTCAAGACCTTCATGAAAATAAATAAATCAGCACCCTGCGCCGAACGACAACTATTTCAGCCAGCCAGCGCACGTGGACCCAAACCTATGCGGCCCTTTTTTTCTCGAGCGTTTAAAGTGGCACCACGTGATTTCTACCTGTCCCGCTCCCACGTAGATCTACAGAATTATTCAATACTTGAATCGAAAACAGCCTTCTGGAGTTCTGCGTCTGATTAGAATAAAAATTTATAATTGGGCCAAACTAAAAAAGGTGTGTGGTTTGACTAACATGGACATTTTTTTACGGGCGGGCGGGCGGATTTTTTTTTTTAAATATATATTTTTAGTACATGTAAATACACTGTACTGCCTTTAGACACCCAGTACATCGGCATTATTAGGCAGTGTTATGCCATACATGTTGTATAAAGGGTTCCCGTATGTCACGTGATTGTCGCCTTGGAGTTGACCAATGACAGATCAAACAGCGCGGGCTGGAAAGCGCGGTCCTGCCTGCTCAAACTACCGGTAGTCAAAGGTGATGGAACTGGATCCACTGCCCGTCGTCAAGTGACGACGGGCAGGAACGGATTCCACTGCCCGTCGTCAAGTGACGACGGGCAGGAACGGATTCCACTGCCCGTCGTCACTTGACGACGGGCAGGAACGGATTCCACTGCCCGTCGGGCAGTAGCCACTGGACTGACTCTCTACTTCAAGGTCTTTCATTATTGACATTAATTGGTTACTAATAAAATAACTAAAGCAGAAGAGCGACTGTTTGCAACCACAACTGTCATCATGGCGCTCCAACATTTGATCTGCAACTGGGAGAAAAGAAGCCCCTTTGTTGAACGATATTGGCGATCTGAATGAGCTCCTCCGAAAAGTTGAGGGAGAGACTGAAACTTGTAATGCAGAGTCGCTCGCGAAGGAGATCTTGGACGAGCCGGATGAGCCTCAACCAAAGCGCGCAATGCTCAGCAACCTGCAGGATCCGCGCAATTTGCCGAGGTTTCCGATCAAGACGTGGGAAAAATCCGTAGGAACAGAACAGCCAGAATGCCCGATGCCCAGTCGACAATGTCAATGGCACCGCGAGAAAAAAAGCACTATGGTGCAGTATGGACTACTACAAAAAACTGTACCAGAAAACAATCACAAAACACAATGCAGGTGTGTCGGTCATGTATCTCTTTATTTGGCTTGGGTGCACACGGGAAACACGTTCCAGTCACTCATACTCGGCCAGTGCAGTACCGCTGTTCATCCAGCCCTTGCCGCTATCGCGGCGCGGGCTGGATTCCGCGGTACTGCCCTCATACTCGTGCAGGAACCTGTACATCACCTTAATCTGGAACGAGGCAATCACTCTCAACCGGATCGGACGGTCACTTCAAAAATATTTTAAATAGTCTGCCGGTGGTCGTATCGAGTAGACTCTACTACCAGCACAAGGCAGCAGTCGTACCACTCACTGCACTGCACTGCCGTACAACTACAAGTCAAGTCCAAAAGGAGCCGCCTGCGTCCGCAGACTCACGCTGCACAGCACGTAGACGTGGACGTGTTCAGTCCAGGGAGTCGCGTATAGAGTCCTCTATACGACGACTCCCTGGTTCAGTCCACGTACGTACGTCACACGACAGCCCGCCGAAAAAAAAGGTACGGTCGGGCTGAAAAATGTACGGTCGGTGGGGTGAGTCGAACCACAGACTTTTTTCAGTGTGGCCTTGGAAGACAAATACTACTGAAATAGGTTATACCTGTACCACCGAGCAGTGGTTATATGGCGTACAAAGAGTGGCCACAATACTCGTTCAATCAAGGCCGGAGTAGCACTGATCGGCAGCCTCACAGGTCCGGCACAATGATGAGTTGTTTCAGGCGATCCAGTAGCTGCGTACTCATCGCCTGTTCGCTAGTGGCGCTAGCTCTGTCTCAGAGTTTACTCGTCAGCTGCGCAAATGTCCGTGGGGAACCCACTGAGAGTGAGAGCAAGAGGACGGCGGGGCAGCAGCAGGAGGACGAGTATGGCCAAGAATCCGCGGCGGGCAGCAAGCCCCACATCGTGTTTGTGCTGGTCGATGACTGGGGCTACAGCGACGTCGGGTTCCGCAATCCCGCCATCAAGAGTCCGATGTTCGACGAGCTAGCGAGCAGCGGCGTTCTCCTGGACCGACACTACGTGTACAAGTAGCTTGTGGCTCAATGTAGCTGAACCATCGGACCTTATTTGTCAGCTTGGATCACGTGATCCATCCAGCTGCCGCGTGCGGCAAACAGCCCAAATAGCGCTAACTCTGGCCTGCGAGCGTTTGCTGCGACTAGCGCGCTAGCGCTCGTGACATACACAAACGCGCTAGCCAGAATGCTTTGACTTTGATGGCTTTCAGCTTCAATTTTTGAAAAGTAGCGCGCTCAGACCAGCTCGCTCACTCTTTTCCTCTTCCATTTTTTAGGGCAATTGTTTTGTTTGATAGACGAAGCTTAGGGTCTCTTTGGGTTTGCAACCCTTACCCTCCTGGAAAAAATCATAGTTGCTAGACTGCGACACTTCAGACCAGGTACTATTAGAGCCGCTAATGGACGACGAGCTATTTTCCGCTATCCGGAGCTCAAGCATTTGAGCCGCTAAATGGACGAGACTCCTGGGGTAAAGGATGCAGAGAATGAGGAGAAAACACTCGTATGGAGCAGGGAGTAGGTATTGTACTACTTCCAGGTATGGAGCACTGAGAAGCGGTAAGTCTTAGGGCAATTCTTAGCCAGTAATTACTTTCTCGCCATAATTATGTTCTCGTTTTTCGTGTCTTCTGTAATGCCAGTACACTAGCAGTACGACTACACTGTAGGCGAGAGTCCATAAGCCAGAGTGTGCAGCTCTCCATCTATGCAGCATAAACAAATTCATGACAAATGTCCTTTGCCTAAGGGCTGGGTTCCACTGCCGCTCCGCCGCACATCATCCACGGCATGAACCGTCATCATTACGAGCTGGTCCAGCGAGGCCGCGGCTCATCACCAGCTTTCGCTTCGCTGCTTGATACAAAAAAATGCAAGCCGCGGTCACGGCTTGCATTGTTTCCCGCACTTAATTGTTTTATTCGGGGGAATTTTAATTCGTTGCACAGGCCAGAACACGAGGATTTTTTTGGATTTCACGCGCGCACGCAGGCAGACTAAATGTCATCAAAAAACGTCGAGCACGATCGCGGTACCGTGAATGGCGAGTGTCACTGGAACCGCGCCGCTCTGCTGCATGCAGCCAAGTACCGTGGAGCAGCGGAGCTGCGGAGCCGCAGTGGAACCCGGCCCTAACCAAACTTATAGCAATTTGAAAATGTTTGACAATTTTTCATAAAAAACTTGACAACATTGTTCTTCTGTAGAGTGCCGCTGGCAACTCCATCGATGAACTCCATCAATGAGCGCAGGGATAAAGTTTAGAAACCCTTCGAGCGAGAACGTGTTTTCAAAAAGGAAGCACAAATATGCCGCGTAACGTCCCCTCTAGTATGGCCCCATCAAACGACACGCTGACTACTTACCAGTAAAATGGGGTTGGACGGTTGTCAGATTAGCTGACATGTTTTCTGCCAACACAACCATAAGCAGTTGTCAACTCTCAAGACTAAAAGAGCTTGCGAAGAAAGTGAGAAACCTTGGCTATGAAAGCAAATGAAGCGTCAGAACATAATCGAGCAAACTTGGACCTAGATTACCAGTGTCTGCTCCAGAGCCAGGTCAGTGGCCCTGTTTGTGAGTACTTGGACCTTTTGGAAAAAGAACACTGGGTTACCTGCGACCCGGTCGGAAGTCCTGTCGAGTACTATACTTTTTTATACTTCGAGGGTATACCGCCACTGACAGGCTGCATACGCGTGCAGATGCGTGCGGCCAGAGTGCCCAGTGCGAGTACGTTCATACATGTACATGTACAATCATGTACATCAGGAAGTCGAAAGTAAGTTTACGACTCCCTGACACACAGTAGCCGCACTTGAACGCATCTGGCCCTGGCCCAGTGTTGCAGGAGTTGTGCCAGGTAGACGTGTACCCGGTTTGTGTTAAATCTTAGAGCAGGTACTGCATACCCTATCATATCTGTGTACATGGGTATACAGAGTCAGTGTTGTTGCGTCCCACTCAGTACCCTTCTGGTTCATTTCGGCACCAGCACTCTTTGCGTATGCAGAGCTGAGTAGAGTGCAAGTTCGGACCACAAGTACACTGTAGCAGCTAGTTGCGAACCTAACCTGTGCCGTGATGCACGGCACTTGTGTGCATCTACTTTATCCCTGAGTAACCCACCAGGTATATGGTGCACTATAGGGCACAGTAAATAATCAGCATGCATCGCAGTTTTCTGCAACATACATGTATTCCTGAAGTCACTTTACACCTCAGAAGAATTGCGTCGCTAACTGTTAGTTATTCCCTGGGTCATTATGAATCGTAGAAAACCCGTCATACAATAGGTTCAAGCTAAAGTACCGTATCACCATGGTAATTACCTGGAAATTCGGTTTTTTTTCTACGTTTTTGTTAAACAAGCAGCAATGTGCCACAGAAATTACCATGGTGATAGAGTAGATGACCGTGTGAAGCGGTGTGAGATGCAGCAAAGGTGAGCCTGTTACTGCGAGTCTATGCCCTAAACAATAAACTTTGCCGTGGGATGATTCTCTTTGGGCTGCACACTTTGGTTAATGTACTCTTGGTGGCAGCATTCTGGTGCCAAAGATGATATTTTTTCAGAAAAATAAGCACTAGAGAAATGGAGTGGGAGTAACCTGAATTATTCTATTAGCACAGCTGCAATGCTTGGGATATGAGATTATTCCCGTAGCTATGCAAAAGACGCTATTCAGTTGTACTTTAGTAGCATCTGGCGCTAGCCAGTATCCACACCGCTGTAATTCGGTGCGTGTCACGGTGCCTGGTAGGGTGGTTCACGTGGCATGCCATGGTTGGTGCAGTATCCCGTATGTGTCCCGTACCGTGATTCGAGTATGCGGTGCGCACCGTAGCATAGATGTATCTGGAGCGCTGTACGAGCTAAGATGTCGGGGCTAATATGGGGACATTCACAACATGCAATGTGAATATGCACGTCAGTTTCGTTTTAAGAAGTGGGTTTGACGGAGTAAGAAAAGGCCCCAGCTTTGGCTGCTGCATGCTAGCCCAGTGGGTACCAATCTCCTGCCATCGGCCGAGTGCTGATGGAACGGAGTAGAAGAAAAAGAAAGAAGAATATTGCGTTCAAGAATACAATTTCGGTAAGGGATATACAGTAAAACCTGTAACTAAAGACCACCGTCACTAGCGACCAGCCTGGTACTACCGGCCACTTCGTCAGGCACGGAAGGTCTCACATTCAAAATGCACTGTGACTAGCGACTACCTTCTGAATGCGACCAGCGACCGCCTTTTCCTGTCCCAAACACAATTTTTGACCCGTAACTAGCGACCGCGATGTAGGAAATCAAATGTTGCTCGAAGCTCCTTCTTGAAATTTTACTTATTTTCCATGGTCCTGAAAAGAATCTTTCGATACTACAGCTGAACAAATGAATGCAGGTAATTTGGGCTGTGGAGTCGGTGTGGATTGCACTACACCTGTCAAAATTCAAGCGCTGTCAAGAAAAAACGTGATAGGAAACGTCTTTGAGAGCGCATCGAAAGCGCTCTCTGATCGATGTTACTACTCGGAGGAGAAACGAAGACTGGGCAGCTCTGTCACCCCAGTCATACAGACGGATCGACGATGGCATCAAGGAATCCAGAAACAAAGCAGCACCACAAGGTCCTGATGCTGAAGGATCGCGTTCAAGCAATCGAGAAGTCACAACAAGGACAGTCGGTATGATTGATCGCATGAACAAATTTGAAGCCCAGCGCGAAACGAAACTTCCCCAGGGAACGTTTGACTCCTGGCTTCAGAAGTAGCAGCTGAATTTGAAGTCTGCAAAAAATTAATCTTCTCTCTCTCTCTCTCTCTCTCTCTCTCTCTCTCTCTCTCTCTCCATCTCTCCGTCTTTCTGACATTGCGCAAGTCCTGGGGAATTGTATTAGCTGCATTTTGACATACATATCATATAATGGGATCCACATATGGTCACGCGGTGCAAACCTCTAACTAAAGATCACCTGCTACTAAAGACCGCTTTTGCTGGCACCAAGGGGTGGTCGGTAGTCACAGGTTTTACTGTACCGGTAAGTGGATAGCTAACTAAAATAATTAGCCGTATGGTTTAGAAATAGTGGTGGCGACTCTGGATGGCAGTCGTGAGTCCGTCAAGTGTCAAGTCGACGGAATAGCGCGAGCTCCAGTGGGGGGAGCAAACCCATTCCTAGGTTAGCATCCCCCCACCTCACAACAGAGCAACCGAGTTTTGGATTAAGCTGGGAGTGCCGATTCGAGCAACTGGTATGATGGCTCTGCTTGGAGCCACTAGATGGCTCGCAGCTGAGCCGGCAAATGACTCCGCTTGGAGCCGTCAAATGACTCCGCATGGAGCCACCGAATGACTTCGCATGGAGCCGCCGAATGACTCTGCATGGAGCCGCCGAATGACCCCGCATGGAGCCGCCGAATGACCCCGCATGGAGCCGCAAATTGACTCCGCATGGAGCCGC
This sequence comes from Sycon ciliatum, assembly GCF_964019385.1. Taxonomy (NCBI): domain Eukaryota; kingdom Metazoa; phylum Porifera; class Calcarea; order Leucosolenida; family Sycettidae; genus Sycon; species Sycon ciliatum. Next base: position 11,768,355 of record NC_088654.1, on the reverse strand, counting down.
CAATGACTCCGCATGGAGCCGCCAATGACTCCGCTTGGAGCCGCCAATGACTCCGCTTGGAGCCGCCAATGACTCCACATGAAGCCGCCAATGACTCCGCATGGAGCCGCCAATGACTCTGAGTAGAGCCGCCAATGACTCTGAGTAGAGCCTCCAAATGCTAAATATATTGGTATGCATAACCAGTTGAGAGCATATATTCCATATATCGGCACTCCCGGAGCGGATCACAAAGTGCAGCTACCCGTGCAATCTGTAAGCGGTGCAAGCTAGGTAAAGACTGTCAGAACATGATATCATGGGCTGAGGCCATTGCCGCAGCCACCCATACTTAAGCTGCAGGTGGCGTCCGAATGTTACTCGGGCAGACATCGCTTTCCACCTTCCCGCCTCTCTGAATATCGAGTCCCGCAGCTGATTCGAAACGAGTGGCCGGTGTACAACGCCAGGCCAAAGCCACAACTGATGAGCAATATCCTCGCAGTTGCTGTAAATGCCCATCGATTGGCATTCGCAGCTGATGCCGCTAGTTTTCCCAGGTGCTGCGGGCTGCCACAATTGTAAACAACCCTTTGCGATTGCTGCTCTGCTTGATTGACTGTCCATCGCCCTATCCCCGGTCGCAATTGTACGAGCACCGGCCAAGTGCACCACTTGCATCAGTGAATACCAGCAAGTCGGGGGACGGCGTCCATTTAGGGTGTAGGAAGAAGGACCGGCGGTTCCGCTAATCCAGGAGCTCAGGCCATCAGCGAAGATCTTTGAGGCACTCTTTGGAGAGCTTGATCAGGTAACACGGCTGCCGGTACCAGTTGGCAAGTGACCACAATCTGCAATTTGCATCCAGGGGCTATCACTCTTGTAGCAAACGGGGGCTTTCCCAGAAGAGACTCGAGTTGACAT